>NC_090337.1:15505974-15861174 GCF_035084215.1 Heptranchias perlo
AACAACCAAGGATTCTAATTCTAACTTTACAGATGAACGACGGACCCCTGTAGTGATTTAAGTGTGAGAAATGTATTGTGAGTTTCTTCGATTTCACTGCCTAGCATTTCCTTCAAGGTAAATGCTGAAAGGTAAACATTTCCCAGCATTCCTTGTATTTAGCACATGCTCAAATGATACAAACTGGACTGTGTGTTCCCAATGCAGATACGTTAAACCTATAAGACCATAAGAGATAGGAGCAGGAGTAGGCCATTCGGCCCCTCGAGCCTGCTGCGCCATTTAATGAGATCATGGCTGATCTGATTTTTACCTCAACTCCACTTTCCCCATATCCTTTGACTCCCTTGCTGATCAAAAATTTGTCTAACTTAGCCTTGAATGTATTCAATGACTCAGCCTCCACAGCTTTTTGGGGTAAAGAATTCCAAAGATTCACGACCCTCTGGGAGAAGAAATTCCTCCTCATTTCCGTCTTAAACCTGCGACCCCTTATTCTGAGACTATGCCCCCTAGTTTTAGATTCCCCCATTAAGGGAATCTAAAACTTGATTGTCAAACACTTTGAGAAGGTTGAATGAAATGTTCAAACTGCAGAGGTAGGCCACTCATGAATTGTAAGACAAAGATCTATGAATGTGTTTTAGAAAATACGGGAAGGTAGCAGAAAGTCAAATTGCTGCCAGCATTGTGGATTTACGCCAGGACCTGAGCACATAATCTCGGTTGACATTTCAGCACAGGCAAGGGAACGCACAATAAAATGGGTGGTTACTGAGAGATGTAGAGAAAGTGATGGATCTTGGAGTGCATGTCCACAGATCCCTGAAGGTAACAGGACAGGTAAATAAGGTGGTTAAGAAGGCATATGGAATGCTTTCCTTTTTTAGCCGAGGCACAGAATTTGCCTGAGGAAGGAGAAAATCTCCGAAAGCTTGTGAATTTAAAACAAAATTGCTGGACTATAACTTGGTGTTGTAAAATTGTTTACAACAGAATATAAAAGCAGGGATGATATGCTGGAACTGTATAAAACACTAGTTAGGCCACAGCTTGAGTACTGCGCACAGTTCTGGTCACCACATGAAGGAAGGATGTAATTGCGCTAGAGAGGGTGCAGAGGAGATTTACGAGGATGTTGCCAGGACCGGAGAATTTTAGCTATGATGACAGATTGGATAGGCTGGGGTTGTTTTCCTTGGAACAGAGGAGGCTGAGGAGTGATTTGATTGAGGTGTTCAAAATTATGAGGTGCCTAGATAGAGTGGATAGGAAGGACCTATTTCCCTTGGCGGAGGGGTCAATAACCAAGGGGCATAGACTTAAAGTGATTGGTAGAAGGATTAGAGTGGAAATGAGGAAACATTTTTTCACCCAGAGGGTGGGGGTCTGGAACTCACTGCCTGAGAGGGTGGTAGAGACAGAAACCCTCAACTCATTTAAAAAATACCTGGATGTGCACCTGAAGAGCTGTGACCTGCAAGGCTACGGACCAAATGCGGGAAAGTGGGACTAGGCTGGGTGGCTCGTTTCTCAGCCAGCACTGACACGATGGGCCGAATGGCCTCCTTCTGTGCCGTAAATTTTCTATGATTCTATGACTCTCGGACAGAGACAGTGCTGCGTTGATGGAGGATGAGATGTTAAACCAAGTCCCTCCTTGGCTGTTCAGGTGGACTTAAAAGATCTCTTGGCACTATTTGAAGCAGGAAGTTCTCCCAGTGCCCTCACCTACAGCCACCACCAGATGGACTGGTTGGTCATTTATCTAATTTGCTGTTTGTGGAATCTTGCTGTGTGCAAGTTCGCTGCCCTATTTGCCCAAAACACGAGTGAGTACACTTTAAAAAGTAATTCATTGGCTGTGGTGCACTTTGGGCTATTCTGTGGATGTAAAAGTTGCTATTTAAATGCAGGCTCTTACTTTCTTTCCCACGACCTCTGTGAGGATAAAATCAGTCAGGCTTCCTGCCCTTGCTCACTATCCAGTGACTCCTGGCTGAAGAGAAGGCAGAATTTTTTTTTAATTCTTTCTAATGAACCGATCCAATTGACACGTACTACAGCTTGTTTCTGTGATTCTCCCTTGGAAAGAAATAAAAATTCTCAGCAGATGACTGGCAGTACAGGGACATACCAATCATCATCACCTCATGCTGACAGTCAGTGTTTTTGGGGCCCAGTCAGTGCATCAGCATTTGCTGACAAAAATCACACACAGTCCAGGCCCCTCTCCCCTCAATGCCCCACCTACCCAAATCCAGCTGCTGCATTCTTAAGGCGGAAATTCTTGGGAGAACACAGTACGCAGCAGCAGGAGACTCTTCCATTAAACAGCACTCAGGTCAGAGTGGTACTGAGCGGAGAGGGAAGAGGATAGCGGAGCGGGGAACGGAGGGGAGGGCGGAGCGGGGAACGGAGGGGAGAGTGCATGGGGAGAGAAGTTGGGAGCAGTGCTTTGGAGAGAAGCTGTGAGTGACATTTTGGGATCAGGAAGGAAGGAGAGTGCCAGTATTAACTGAGAAGGAATGATGAGGGACAGTGTCAGCATAAGGTGAGGGAGTTGTAGAGGAAAATGAGTGGTGACTTGAACTGTGGGGGGAGGATGGGAATGTTCAATATATAATGGGTGGGGTTAGAATAAGAGCACCAGTTTAAATTGGGTTGGAAGAAGATTACCGACTGGAATTGGGATGAAGGGGGAGAAAAAGTGCCAGGTTGAATTGAAGGTGAGAGAAATGAGTGCCAATATAAACTGGGAAGACTGGAACAGGAGATAGTGGCCCCGATTTTAACTCCGGGCAGGTTTTGGGCGGGTGGGTAGTGAGATTAATGTGAAACTCACCCTGTGCCGCAGAAAAGTGGCCCAGATTATTTTAACTCCTGGGCCTGAAACGGGAGGTCGGCAGGAAGCAGCAGAAATTCGCCTGGCCCGGAGGACGTTCATTGACTCAAAGTAGGTGGTGGGATTGGGTTTTGGGGGCATCTCGCTGGGGGTCTCGCGATCAGGAAACGGGAGTGAGTTCGGCCACAGGGGCGGTCTAAGCTTTCCTTGTGGGGCCCAGAAGAACACTCCATGCTCCCCCTGGTCCCACGACAAAAGAAAAAACAAATGTACCCTTTGCAGCCTCTTCTCTGCTTAGTCCTCAGTTGAAATTGCTGTCAGGTTCTGATGATGTCATTGGGAGCCAACATGCATATATGAAGAAGGTACCCATCAGCTTTGGGCGGCTTGTTTTCCTGCCTGCTCAGCAGTTAAAATCCCGGTCAGCGTGATCCTGGCTTCTTTCCGGCAGGTTTCTACCGGGTGGGTAAGGTTAAAACAGCCCCTCCGGAGTCTTTGTGAAAGGGGAGGAGTCAGATGGGGAACAATGTCTCTCTCAACTGGGACCGTGAAGGGGGTTGGATTTGGGAGAGAGTGGCTGTTGAGGTAATGTTTGGCTAAGTGATGGTGCAATTGGTCTGTTGAAAATCGAATAATCACTGTTTTTTCCTATTTTTTAAGGTGACAAACTATCAATCGTGAAATATTAATATGCTTAAAATGAACCAGAATGCCTCATTTCCAATGTGAAAGTTCAACATTTCCCAGAGGAGCTTGCCCCCAGCACTAGAAATGCAACATCAATTTTATGCCTTCAACATCTGGATTTGTTTTCACATGTCGAAGGCTTATGGTCAGGGCCCTTTGTGAGTTGGCAGCTTTTTGAGGTTCTGCCAGCTTTGAAGCTGTTGGTCAGTTTATGCAAGGTGACTCAGCGGGGCATTTATATAATACAGAGTGGTCCATTCAAGAGACAGAGCCTGACAAGCTCGATTTTGCCTTGTGACTCCTGCGTTTCTGCTAAGCGATCTTATTATTATAACTGTAAAATACAGAGATTTTAAAAAGCACACTGATACCCTCTAGTGGCCATTGCCTGAAGAATGGTTTATCTTTCCTGTATTATGGCATATTACAGAACTCCATTCAAAGTAATACACCCTAGGCCTAGATGCATGTTTTACATTGTGTGTATTTACTAACATTTCAATGTGAGCCCCTTTTAAGTGAATTACATTTTATAGATTCGCTGACTGTAATCAACTGTGCTGTTTTTCTTTAAACTACACTTCACTTTACTATTGTAATGTTGCCACTTAATTTTTCTTGTTACTCTTTTAACTTGCTGTTTAAGTCTGTCCTTATACAGTCTTATTATCATGGGACTTTTGTGCTACCTATATATAGTGTCACTTATACACAAATAAGGTACATTTTTCTACCTTTAATAAAAATCTGGTAATAATTATCAATAGTTTTAATAATCCTTTTGTATGTTTTTGCTGAGTTTTTTTTTGTTTAAATAGTGCGTGCTGATGACATCTTTGACATAGTGGGCTTTTGGAAGTGTGAGGGAGCAATCGGACACGAGGACTATCATTCCCCTCCGCAATTGCAATGGAGAATGAAGGAAAATGCAGGCAGTACAGCCTACCACCAACCTGTATTCCCCTCTCCCTGCCCCTGACAGGACCACCGCTGGCCCCTCCATACCAGCCCTCTGCATGTAAATGATGGGGGAGCGGCGAGGGAAACAGGGCTCAGATGTCTGGACAATTTCCCTCAAGTTCATATGTATCTAATTCAATATTCATCCATAGTCAGGGGAAAGGAAATGATTCAAAATTAGGTTCTTACTTACTGTGTTAGTCAAATTCCAACAATATTGTTAGGAACACTAGCAGGAAAGGTTTTATTAAAGAATCCATTTTATGTTCAGGATTCCATTTTGTAGTTAAAAGACAGTTTTGCAGAATCTTTTGAAACAGGCGATATCTGTAAAATGTCAACAATTCTCCAAGTTTGTACCATTGTCATCTTACATATTGCCTTGGGTGAGTCTAATCTTCTAACAGGTGTATCTATTTGTTTGGTGACTGAGGGGTTTATATTGGATAACCCCCGAAAACAGGCGCTGGGATCACGGTGCGCGATTAACCTGCGCTTGTGATGCAGGCAGCACGTAACATTCGTGCTGCCTGATGATCTACGTGATTGCTGCGTACAGCCAGCACTACCTGTGCTGTAAGTGGCTGCACGCACCAGCAGGAGGCCCCGATATCAGGAGTGACTAGCATAACTTAAATGCAGCCTGCAACTATTAAAGGAGAGGTGCACTGTGACTGCAGGAAGTCCTTTGGGAGGTGCTGGAAGATATTGAAGAATGGCTGCGCCTGGGAGAGAGCGTGCACCAAGGTTCTCAGACGGTGAACTAGAAGACTCAGTGGAAGAGGTGGACAGACGGAGGATTATCCTATATCTGCAGGGGGGCAGGAGGCCCTCCAGACATATGCTCAAGAGGCAGTGGGAGGTTGTGACAAACGAGGTAAATGCCAGGAGCATCACACCACGCACATGGATGCAGTGCAGGAAGAAGTTCAATGATTTGACACGAGTGGTCAAGGTGAGTGAGTTCAACTGTCATGTGACACATCCTACCAGCTGCACCACTAGCCTCATCCACTGCTCCACGCACGACACCCCCCATCACCCACCTACCAACAAACTCTTTCGATCAGTACGCAACCCTGCGAATCAGATGCTGCATCTCGCCCTCACACATTACCACTCTTGCAAGCTGCACACCCACAACTCACAGGTCACACACACTGGCAGCTATTCAACCATAACAGCCACATCACCAAAACACTCACTGACACACTTCCCTCTTTCTTGCAGGAGAAGGTGGCGCCTAATAACAGGCAGCAGGAAAGACCTGGAGGAGGACAGGGAGTCCTACACGTCCTCACCTCCATGGAGGACACTGTGCTGGCGATCATTGGGTGGGCCGTCGCTGCAGCCGTGGCCACTGGTGGTGCTGGAGGGATCGATGATGAGGGTCTCCACATACCTAATCCTCCTTCTCACTTCCCACTTCTCCCTCGGCCCACAATCTTTTCTGACTCACGTGCTGCAGATGGTGTAAGCACGAACGTCTAACTTTCTCCTCTCCCCTCACCACAACTCAACCCGTGTCCCTTTGTCATTTCAGATACCCAAGAACTGGAACCTGTTCAATCAGAGGAGGCAGAGGAAGATGACAGTGATGATGAAAACACACCGTCACTCGATCTTACACTCGCAGCCACCAGCTCAGAGACTGACACTGTGCGTACTGTAGAGGCGAGGATAGAGGAGGGATCTATGCACATGGTGAGACACTGGGTACAACTGCGCAGGAGCCAGGGCGGGGGCAACAGATACCGCAGGTGTCAGCTCGCTGGAGGGCAAGGTCACACACCAGCCCTGCTGCCGAGGTGTCAGATGATGACTTCGATGGGCCAGGCTACAGAAGAAGGCTGATGGGCGTACACAACCAAATGCTTGGGGCACTGGAAAGCCTGCCAAAATGCCTGCGCACAATGTCAAGGGGCATGGAGGAGTCCAGCTCCAACTTGGCACAAAGCTTTGTGCAGAGCTTGGAGCCCATCCTTTCCCACATGGAATGGATGGTCACTTCCATCAGCACACCTGTGGAACCCACCATGATTCGGCATCTGATGACCGATGTCACAGCTTCCACTGCAGCAGAAACATCTGCCTTCCAAGGTGTGACTGCTGCTTTGGAAGCTCAGACTGCTGCTTTGGAAGCTCAGACTGCTGCTATTGTGGCTCTGGGGACCATGGTGGAACGGGGTTTCCAGGGCGTCACAGCACTTCAGCAATCTATTCTCCAACAGATCACCAGGATTGCTGAGGGGCTGCCCCGGGAGAGTGGCAGTGGTGCCATGGCAGTCGAACCTGCTGTCCTCTCTCAGGATGACAGCATTCCTGTTCCCATCACTGCCACTCTGCCAGTGCCTTTGCTGTTGCCTGTCAGCCAGCCAGGCCAGACTGCTGCAGCCCAGATGAAATGGTGCAGACTGAAGCCGTGCCTTCCTGCCTCAGAGCTGCACAGGTCGTCCTCCATGGCCATCTGCACGCTCCTCAGTTGAAGTTCAGCAGCCTCCCACCACCCATGCTCCAGCCACTGGGGATGCACCTCACAGGAGCACTAGGAAAGGAAAAGGCAGACGAACGACAAGCACTAAAGGACTGCACAAGGGTGAATAATATCAGTTTGTTTGAATCATTTCATGTGTAAATCTATCAATGTGGTTATGAATTTGTATTTGGTGTTGGTTTTCATTTCTGCGATGAGCTGAGGGAGGAAACAATGTGTAATCATATGGAGGACGATTTGATGGCCATGTGGGAGCGGAAAGGTAAGGAACGTGGGACTTTTGGTGAATGAGGAGGTACCGTTGAGGTTACTGGTGCCGCTCATTAATCATCTGATCACGCAGAGCCCCGGCAGACAAGGCCTGTCTACCTTTTTGCCACCCTGCCTCTTCTTCCTCCTCCTCCTCCTCCTCCTCCCTCTTCTGGCAGCTTGCCCTGCTCTGTGTGGCCTCTCTGCATGCTCCCAGTCTCGTTCAATTCCCTAGCAGGCCACCCATGTCTGGAAGCAGCTTTGGTCAGCACATTATTTTAAATGCCACTAACAGTACTGTAAGACCACCCAGATCACTATAAAATATTGCAACTTTCTCCAAGTAAAGAAAACTTCCAAAAACACAAGCAATTGCACCAGTAGGCAGAATAACTAATCCAGCAACTAACCTGTAACTCCTGCACGATCCTTTTAAATAGCGCAGGTGGGGGATCCTTCATGCCTTTTAAGCCCTGTTCATCTGTGCGCGGTTAGGACAGTGCATTGGCTGCAGCGGAAAGTTCCAAAATGCCACCGGCTACCTCAAATCAGCTGCGCACAATCTCCCTACTCTACATGCTGCCGGTGTTCGGTGCATGCACGAAACCACCTTTACCAAGATGGCGTCCTTGTGCCTACAAGACGGGCACTGCATGGCTCAATTTCACCCCCAAAATGTTTAGCCTTTTCTGTAATTGTAAGGATAGCTTTTGTTATGAGACCCACTCTCTGGAATGCTGAGCTGTTGTACGTTTGCTGTAAACCCAAGAGTGAAGGTCATGGAGAGGGTGATGTAATGGCCTTTTGGTTAATAGCCTTTCTTCCATAGTGAGGAAGTTATGGAAAGCCCAGAGGGCTAATCACCCCGCGACCAAACTCAGCAACTGTAATGTGAGGTCTCCCGCAGCCTTCACATCGTCGTGCGTGTTGTCTGTGAGTATCATTTCCTATAATAAAATCTGTAAAACTAAGACTCTGCGTTTAGAACCATAATTCCTGGCACAGAATCAAGAGCTCCAAGTTGGTTTCTCCAATAGTAGTAATCAACAAATGTCTTATTTCTCTGACTGCCCATTGAATGCAATCATGGTCACAAACATTGCAATTTAGCTGGAGTGTAGCCTATCATTATTCCATTGATGTTTCATCCAAATCACATTCCTGGAAAGAGTAGTGGAATAAGAGGCACCTTTTCCCTGTTGAACATATGCCTGAGGTAATATATTTACAATCCTTAACACTATTTCTACTGGTGGCCCATTCTCATAAATTAAAGGGGGCGCAATTTAAGTTATTAAAAATAAATAAGGAATCAATAAAATCAACGTACATCCATATATTTTTTACAAAACCAGGAAAGAAGAACCAGCAGATATAATATACCGAGGAAACCACAGGCTACACGATATAAGGACTAACCTCTTCATGCTTAGAGTTACTGACTTATGGAACAGACTACCACCTAAAACAGTAAATACCATCTCTGTTGAAAAATTACAAAGGGAATTGGGTCAATCCTTAATTGAAGTGTATAGGGATATGAGTAAGAATTGGCAGGTGTTTTTACAAGTGATTATACTGGATCCTGAAAAAGCAATTAGATGGCAGAATGAGATGTATGAGGTGAAAAGCTTTTCCTCATTCTTGTGTTCAGTAGTTCTGATTTAATGGCCAATGCTTTTCTATACTAATAAACAGTTTTACTAATAGTTATCATACTATATTTGCATTTCCAATTGTCTTCTCTCTTCTTGTGAAAGTATCGTCTCATGGGGAGATACGGAATAAGTTACCAAGTAAGACCTTTGAAAGAAGCAACCAGATGTGTTGCTGAAGAAAGACGGGATTGAGGGAGAAGGCAAGAAGGTAAGGTTGAGATCAATCAAAGCTCAATAGCTTTGGTAGGTCAAATGGACTTTTCTTGTTCCTAAAATGTCCTATTTTGTACAGAGCTCGTCTGCCATGTCCCCGTGACCATCTTTCACATTTGAAAGAGTAAACGTGGAATTTCAACAGTATTCTGTTAGCAACTAAAATCATCACTGAACTCCAGAAGGCTTTAGCATCTGGTTGCTTTTATACAGAGCAGCTGTGACTGATAATGTAACGAGGAGCCGGTTTGCACACACCAGGGCCTTCCGTGGCAGTTTGCCTAATTGGACGTCAGTGGCGCCGGTTAAAGAAAACCTCTTAAATGTGAAGTGCACTGTGCCCGCAGTCAACTTCATCCTCAACTCCACTGAAATGGCAGATACAAGAGATACTGCAGGGGCTCCCCACTTTTCAGATGCAACTTTGGAGGTGCTGGCGGAGGAGGCCGGCAGTAGAAGGGACCTCATCTTTTCACTCAGCACGAAGAAGGTGTCCTGGCTAGCTTTGTGGGAACAATGGGCAGAGGTGACAGAGCAGGTCAGCACCAGAAGCACTGCTCCAAGAACCTGGCTGCAATGCAGAAAAAAAGCTTTCTCTGCTTACCCTTGCCACTAACTGCTGACCCTTGTCCCTCTCTTCCCTTTCAAATCCTGAAACTCCATCGGGCACAACAGGACTAGAGGAAGAGGAGGACATCCCTCCAGAAGATTCAGTAACATTCAATCTTTCCCAAGCAAGCGCCAGCTCAGAGTCTGGTACCCCATGTAGTTTAGAGGGTAGAGTAGAGAGGTCTGCACTGGGAAATTCACTGAGACCAAGTGCGCAGGTGCAAGGGCAGGTGGATTGGATGGCCCAGGAAGCATGTCACTGGAGGGCACCTCACATCCTAGCCCTGCTGCAGAGGGCGGAGATGAAGACCTCAAGGACACAGCCTACACAAGAGAACTGTTGGCTATACAGGACGAAGTTCTAAGTGCACTGGGCAGCCTGCCAATCAGCATCCTCACAGTGGCAGAGAGCATGGAGGAATCCACCTCCAACTTGTGCGGGGTCATCACACATGGCATCCAGACCATGCAGTCACCCTTGGAGTGAACGGTCAGCTCTATGACCATTACATTGGTACCCACAATGTTGGAGCCTCTGGTGGCAGCTGTGACAGCTTTGATGGAAGCTCAGACTGCTGCCATCTTGGCTTTGGGCTCCAGCATGTCCTCTAGCTTGCAAAGCATGAAGTTCAGCGTTGTTGGGGGTTTTAAGAAGATCTCATCACTCCTGCACTCAGTTCTCGCACAGTGCAGCACCATGAGAGTGGCAATGGCTGCATTGGAGAGGCTCTCAGGATGACAGAATGCCTGCTCCCTCACCACTCTCTCAACTAGTGCCCTTGTTGGTGCCACACTGTTGGGCCTGATTGCCCTGACCACGTCCAAGATGTTACAGTCTGCAGCTGAACCCTGAACGGACAGAGCTACTCGAGGTTGCCCACCACGGCCATCTCAGGAGTCCTCAATGGAAGTTCAGCAGATCTTCCGGCTCCCTTTCTGTAGCCACTGAGGATGCACCTCATAGGAGCACTAAAATAGGTAAGCGAGCACACAAGACAGGCACTAGGGCTTTACACAAGGATATTTTTTAGTTCTCTATAGCAATTGTCAAACGAAGAGTGATGAAGTATCTTGGTATCGTAAACATTTTTTTTGTTGGGTTGCCTTTGGTCATGATATTCTTAGTCATGTAAGAGCAACACCCATGAAGTTGGACTGTACGAGGGCATTCAGATGATAGTTGTGAGGACTGGGTTAGGTGGATAGAGGGACTGTTGGTGCATTCGGGAGGGGAGAGAGCAGTCACGAGCACCTCTCATGAATGAATTGCTACTTGAGAGCTCTGGCAGCTGGTAGCACTGCTGGGCCTTGCTCTTCCTCTGGAGCTTCCTGATCCCCTTCTTCCTGTTCCTCCTTAGTGTCTTCCTCCTCTTGTGGCTCCAAAGCTTGCCTTCTCTTCAAGTTGTGCAGCATGCAGCACACAATGGCAAATCTTGACACTCGCTCTGGGCTATATTGAAGTCATCTCCAGACTTGTCAAGGCATCAGAACCTTTGCTTGAAGATCCTGGTGATCCGCTCTATGAGAGCCCTGGTTCTGGCCCGACTCTCATTGTAGGCACACTGTGCATCTGTGCCTGGGTTCTTGACAGGAGTCATGGGCCTAGTGTTCTGGGGATAGCCCTTGTCCCCAAGCAGCCAGCCTGACACCTGGTGGTCTGGGTTGAAGAGAGAGGTTATTAAGATTGAGGGTCCACGAGGTGCAGAGCCCTCATTTTAATATTTAAATCAATGATGGCGCTTCTTACAGGTGGCTGCCAGGACCACCTAAAAAAATCTCAGGACCATTTAAGCAGTGAGCCAATTTGGCACACGCAAGTCGGGCACGGGCTGTCACCCTGCTAAATTTGTCATTGTTGTGCCTGCTCCACGTCTGAAAACAGGTGCAAAGATGTGAAATGAATACCTCATAATGTAAACAACCTGATAGGTATCATTACCCAGTGGTTATTTGGAAAATGCATGACGTGGGATGACAATCCATCCCATTCCGTCCTACTTTCAGCTCGGCCTCATCTATGAGAAAGGTTCATTGAACAGTGATTGGCACAGACCAGGGATCAAATAACAAACCTTCGAGGTAAGTTTGGCTCAGTACCATAACATGCATGTACATTGATACAAGTACATATATTAACATAATGCTGTGGAACAGACCTAGCACTGGAGCTACTTAGTGAGTTATGTTTCATGATTCAAACCTTAAACTTCACAGTTAGAATCCTTTCTTCCTTACAAATTGAGTAGTCTAAAACATTAAAACAGATCATCTGGTTTGTGGAACCTTGCTGTGCACAAATTGGCTACAATTCAAAAGTACTTCACTGGTTGTGAAACGCTTTGAGATGTCCTGAGGTCATGAACGGTGCTAGATAAAATGCAAGTTCTTTCTTTCTTTAATATGACTCATTTGGTTTAAATTTTCTGTAAATTATCCTATGCTTTTGAGTTGAGGAATTGTGCATGTGTAAAGGGAGAACAGAGAAATAATGATTCTATGTAATGAAAGATTATTCCAGGAAAAGCTTGGAAGTTCAATTCTTTTTTTGATCCCAGCCCCAAAGAAAATGTTAATTAAATGAAGGAATACGAGGCTATAAATTGGGCAGCGGAGCACCGTTTTGTAGGGATCCTTTCAGGCCGCTGCTGGTGATATGTGCAACATCTCGCAGTGCACTGCTGCATAAGGGAGGTCACTGAGGCTCTGTATGAGCTCCGCAACAGATTCATAACATTCCCTCTTGACAGACTGCAGCAGCACGAGCGAGCACGAGGGTTTGCTCGCGTTGCAGGCTTCCCCATGGTGCAGAGTGCCATTGACTGGACATATATTGCCATGCATGCTCCACATCTCAACTCAGCCATATTCATGAACAGAAAGGGGTTCCACTCCCGCAATGTGCAGCTGGTGTGCGACCACACACAGAGCATCATGCAGGTCAATGCCCGCTACCCTGGCAGCAGTCATGACGCCTTCATTATGCGGCAGTCCAACGTGCCACCTATCTTTCAACCGGCGCGGCAAGTCAAATGCTGGCTACTGGGCGACAAGGGCTATTCCTTTATGAGGTGGCTCATGACTCCAGTCAGGAATGCACGCATATGTGCAGAGCACGCCTACAATGAGAGCCATGCGGCCACACGAAACGTCATCGAGCACACTGTAGGCGTCCCAATGCACACCCTTCTGCTGTCTGGACCGTTATGGAGGAGCCCTGCAGTACTCAGCTGAGTGGGTGTGAAGATTCGTCGTCGTATGCTGCATGCCGCACAACCTCGCCCTGATGAGGGGACAGCCCTTACCACCACCTATCCGGTAAAACCCTGAGCCAAAGGCAGAGGAAGAGGAGGAAAAGGTGGAGGAGGAAGTGTAGGAGGAAGAGATGGAGGAGGAGGTGGAGGATGAGGCAAGCAGGCAACAAGGTGCACAGGCCCTATCTGCCAGAGCTCTGCGTGCTCACCTTATTCATGGGCGATATCAGTAACCTCAATGACACCTCCCAAGTCACCAACAGTCCCACACTCTTCACCTTTCCTCTCCCACATGACCATCAAATCGTCCTCCTTATGATTACACATTTCTTCCTCCCGCAGCTCATCGCATAAAAAAAAAACACCACCAACTGCGAAGTCAAATATAAATTTATAAACCAACAAATGAAATCATGTATACAACATCACACTATTCACCCTTGTGCAGTCCTTCAGTGCTTGTCGTTCGTGTGCCTTTTCCTTTCCTAGTGCTCCTATGAGGTGCATCCCCAGTGGCTGGAGCATGGGTGGTGGAAGGCTGCTGACCTTCAACTGAGGAGCGTGCAGATGGCCGTGGAGGATAATCTTCAGCGGCTCTGGGCCAGGAGGGCCCGGCTTCAGACTGCACCATCTCGGCATGGGCTACAGCAGTCTGGCCTGGCTGGCTGACAGGCAACAGCAAGGGCACTGGCAGAGTCGTAGGGGTGGGTGCAGGAATGCTGTCATCCTGAGAGAGGACAGCAGGTCCGATTGCCATGGCGCCGCTGCCACTCGGACGGGGCTGCGCTCAGCAATCCTGGTGATCTGCTGGAGAACAGATTGCTGGAGTGCTGTGACGCCCTGGAAGCCCCGTTCAACAGTAGTCCCCAGAGCTAAGACAGCAGCAGTCTGAGCCTGTAACGCAGCAGCCTAAGCTTCCAAAGCAGCAGTCTGAGCTCCAAACGCAGCATGCAGAACTTGGATGGCATCTGTTTGTGCTGCAATGGAAGCTGAGACATCGGTCATTAGACGCTGCATCATGGTGGGTTCCACAGGTGTGCTGATGGAGATGACCATCCGTTCCATGTGGGAAAGAACAGGCTCCAAGCTTTGCGCAAAGCCATGTGCCAAGTTGGAGCTGGGCTCCTCCATGCCCCTTGACATTGTGTGCAGGTTTTCTGGCAGGCTTTCCAGTGCACCAAGCATTTGGTTGCATGCACCCATCAGCCTTCTTCTGTAGCCTGGTCCATCAAAGTCCTCATCTGACTCCTCGGCAGCAGAACTAGTGAGCGACCTCGCCCTCTGGCGAGCTGGCATCTGCGGTATCCGTTCCCTCCGCCCCGGCTCCTGCGCACTTCTGCCCGATGTCAGTTTCAGTATCTGAGCTGGTGGATGCGAGTGTCAGATCAAGTGATGGTGTGGCTTCATTATCAGTGCCTTTCTCCTCCTCCACCTTGGATGGTGCCGGCTCCAGTTCTTGAGTATCTGAAATGACAAAGGGAGACGGGTTGAGTTGTGGAGCGGGGAGAGGAGAAGGTAAGACGTGCGTGCTGGCACCATCTGCAGCACGTGAGTCAGAAAAGATTGTGGGATGAGGAGGATGTGGGAAACAAGAAGGAGAATCAGGTATGCAGAGACCCTCATCGTCGATACCTCCAGCACCGTTAGTGGCCACGGCCGGAGCGACGGCCCGCCCAATGATCCCCAGCACTGTCTCCTGCGTGGGGGTGAGGACATGTAGGCGTGCCTGTCCTCCATCCTTTCTTTCCTGCTGCCGGCTGCATTTGCGCCACCTTCTCCTGCAAGACAGAGAGAAGTGGGTCAGTGAGTGTCCTAAAAGATGTTTGGGTGATGTGCCTGTCATGGTTGAATAGCTGCCAGTTTGTGTAACCTGTGAGTTGTGGATGTGTGGATTGCAAGTGTAGTAACGTGTGAGGGTGAGATGCAGCATCTGAAGTGCAACATTGCGTAGGGATGGAAAGCATTTGGTGGGTGGGTGATGGGGGCTGTCATGCGTGGAGCAGTGGTGCAGTTGGTAGGATGTGCCACTTGACACTTGAATTCACTCATCTTGACCCCTCGTGTCAAATCATTGAACTTTATCCTGCACTGTATCCACATGCGTGTGGTGCAATGCACCTGGCGTTCACTTCCAGCGCCATTTCCTCCCACTGCCTCCTCAGCTGGTGTCTGGAGGGTCTCCAGCCATCCTGCGGATATAGGATGGCCCTCCGTGCGTCCACCTCCTCCACCAAGACCTCCAGTGCATCATCGGAGAACCTCGGTGCACACTCTCTTGCAGGTCCAGCCATTTCACTTGTCTTCCACCACTGATTGCATTGACAGTGCACCTCCCCTTTAACAGCTATACGCAGAAATCATGGAGACGATCCGGCAGCATGAATCTCACGTACTGCCTGCATCTCAACGACCGGACGCAGGTTAATCGCGCACCGTGTACCCCCCCCCCCATGCCCGGATTCGGGAGTTATCCAATTTAACCCTCAGGAGTCAAACTGTTTCCAGTGTCCCATTCCAAGAGGCACTTTCTGAAAGATTATAATTAGTGCTTGTGGTGAAGTTGCTACTCATGCATTCCATGTTTTATGATAGACTAATTCCTTTTGATTCCTAGATGATTGAGTATTGAGAGAGAACGTGAGAACTGGAAGCAGATGATTGAAGAAGATGATGCAATCAACAGCTGTCTCTGAGCTGCTTTAACCAGAGACATGTCTATTATGCAGAACTGGCATTGTTTGTTAAGGTACATGATGTAGGAAGATTAAATGAATAGGAGAAATTGAATAAACAAATGGGGGGCCAGAGAATTAGAAAATACTCGGTATTATGTTTAGATAACAGGAAGAGGAAATATTCTCCAAATTCCATGTTGTTTTTATTGACAGTGGGAGTCTGAATTTCTATTATCCACTGTCAGTAGATAAGGTTCCCCACCAGCAATTCAGACTTGTAAATGCCCCTTGTATATAAACAACCTGGATTTGGAATAGAGGGGGGAGTATATCCAAGTCTGAAGATGATATTAAGCTCATTAAACTGTGAAGATGAGAATGGAAAATTGCAAAAGGATATAGCTGATTAAGCGAGTGGATGGAACAATGGCAGCTTCAGTTTAACCTCACAAGTGTGAGGTGATAGACTTCGGCATAAAATAGGAATAGAATCTAAATGAGGTAGCACAAGTGGCTGAAGGTGAACAGTGGGACTTAAAGGTCCAGATGCACAAGTCATCAAAAGCTAGCTCCTGGATGTAAAAAATGACTGAGAAAGCTATTGGGATGCTGGGCTTCATCACAAGAGGTATAGAATATAAATTACATAGAATTACATAGAATGTACTGCACAGAAACAGGCCATTCGGCCCAAAAGGTCCATGTCAGTGTTCATTCTCCACATTTACCTCCTTTTTAAAAAATGAATTCATGGGCTGTGGGCGTCACTGGCAAGGCCGGCATTAATTCCCATCCCTAATTACCCTTGAGAAGGTGGTGGTGAGCCGCCTTCTTGAACCGCTGCAGTCCGTGTGGTGAAGGTTCCCCCACAGTGCTGTTAGGTAGGGAGTTCCAGGATTTTGACCCAGCGACATTGAAGGAACGGCAATATATTTCCAAGTCAGGATGGTGTGTGACTTGGAGGGGAACGTGCAGGTGGTGTTGTTCCCATGTGCCTGCTGCCCTTGTCCTTCTAGGTGGTAGAGGTCATGGGTTTGGGAGGTGCTGTCGAAGAAGCCTTGGCGAGTTGCTGCAGTGCATCCTGTGGATGGTACACACTGCAGCCACAATGCGCCGGTGGTGAAGGGAGTAAATGTTTAGGGTGGTGGATGGGGTGATAATCAAGCGGGCTGCTTTGTCCTGGATGGTGTCAAGCTTCTTGAATGTTGTTAGAGCTGCACTCATCCAGGCAAGTGGAGAGTATTCCATCACACTCCTGACTTGTGCCTTGTAGATGGTGGAAAGGCTCTGGGGAGTCAGGAGGTGAGTCACTCGCCGCAGAATACCCAGCCTCTGACATGCTCTTGTAGCCACAGTATTTATATGGCTGGTCCAATTAAGTTTCTGGTCAATGGTGACCGCCAGGATGTTGATGGGGGATTTGGCGATGGTAATGCCGTTGATTGTCAAGGGGAGGTGGTTAGACTCTCTCTTGTTGGAGATGGTCATTGCCTGGCACTTGTCTGACGCGAATGTTACTTGCCACTTATCAGGCCAAGTCTGGATGTTGTCCAGGTCTTGCTGCATGCGGGCACAGACTGCTTCATTATCTGAGGGGTTGCGAATAGAACTGAACACTGCAATCATCAGCGAACATCCCCATTTCTGACCTTATGATGGAGGGAAGGTCATTGATGAAGCAGCTGAAGATGGTTGCACGTAGGACACTGCCCTGAAGAGCTCCTGAAGCAATGTCTTGGTGCTGAGATGATTGGCCTTCAACAACCACTACCATCTTTCTTTGTGCTGGTTATGACTCCAGCCACTGGAGAGTTTTCCCCCTGATTCCCATTGACTTCCATTTTACTTGGGCTCCTTGGTGACACACTCGGTCAAATGCTGCCTTGATGTCAAAGGCAGTCACTCTCACCTCACCTCTGGAATTCAGCTCTTTTGTTCATGTTTGGACCAAGGCTGTAATGAGGTCTGGAGCCGAGTGGTCCTGGCAGAACCCAAACTGAGCATCGGTGAGCAGGTTATTGGTGAGTAAGTGCCGCTTGATAGCACTGTCGACGACACCTTCCATCACTTTGCTGATGATTGAGAGTAGACTGATGGGGCGGTAATTGACCGGATTGGATTTGTCCTGCTTTTTGTGGACAGGACATACCTGGGCAATTTTCCACATTGTGGGGTAGATGCCAGTGTTGTAGCTGTACCGGAACAGTTTGGCTCGAGGCGCGGCTAGTTCTGGAGCACAAGTCTTCAGCACTACAGCTGGGATGTTGTCGGGGCCCATAGCCTTTGCTGTATCCAGTGCACTCAGCCATTATCTTGATATCACGTGGAGTGAATCGAATTGGCTGAGGACTGGCTTGTGTGATGGTGGGGATATCGGGAGGAGGCTGAGATGGATCATCCACTCGGCACTTGTGGCTGAAGATGGTTGCAAACGCTTCAGCCTTGTCTTTTGCACTCACGTGCTGGACTCCGCCATCGTTGAGGATAGGGGTGTTTACAGAGCCTCCTCCACCTGTTAGTTGTTTAATTGTCCACCACCATTCACGACTGGATGTGGTAGGACTGCAGAGCTTTGATCTGATCCGTTGGTTGTGGAATCGCTTAGCTCTGTCTATAGCATGTTGCTTCCGCTGTTTAGCGTGCATGTAGCCCTGAGTTGTAGCTTCACCAGATTGGCACCTCATTTTTAGGGACGCCTGGTGCTGCTCTTGGCATGCTCTTCTACACTCTTCATTGAGCCAGGGTTGATTCCACTGGCTTGTTGGTAATGGTGGAGTGAGGAATATGCCGGGCCATGAGGTTACAGATTGTGCTGGAATACAATTCTGCTGCTAGCCCACAGCGCCTCATGGATGCCCAGTTTTGAGCTACTAGATCTGTTCTGAATCTATCCCATTTAGCACGGTGACAGTGCCACACAACACGTTGGATGGTACCCTCGGTGCGAAGACGGGACTTCGTCTCCATGAGCCGACGAGGACTGTGCGGTGGTCACTCCTACTAATACTGTCATGGACGGATGCATTTGCAACAGGTAGATTGGTGAGGACGAGGTCAAGTAAGTTTTTTCCTCAGTGTCGGTTCACTCACCATCTGCTGCAGGCCCAGTCTGGCAGCTATGTCCTTCAGGACTCAGCCAGTAGTGGTGCTACCGAGCCACTCTTGGTGATGGACATTGAAGTCCCCCACCCAGTGTACATTCTGTGCCCTTGCTACCTTCAGTGCTTCTCAACATGGAGGAGGACTGATTCATCAGCTGAGGGAGGACAGTGGTGGTAATCAGCAGGAGGTTTCCTTGCCCATGTTTGACCTGATGCCATGAGTTCATGGGGTCTGGAGTTGATGTTGAGGACTCCCAGGGTCACTCCCTCCTGACTGTATATCACTGTACCGCCACCTCTGGTTGGTCTGTCCTGCCCGTGGGACAGGATATACCCAGGGATGGTGATGGAAGAGTCTGGGATGTTGGCTGAAAGGTATGATTCTGTGAGCCTCTGGCTCTGTCTGTCTGTGGGACAGCTCTCCCAATTTTGGCACAAGTCCCCAGATGTTCGTGAAGAGGACTTTGCAGGGTTGACTGGGCTTGGTTTGCCCTTGTTGTTTCCAGTGCCAAGCGATCCATCCAGTTTTATTCTTATGACTTTTTTTATAACTGAGTGGGTTGCTAGGCCATTTCAGGGGGTGATTAAGAATCAACCACATTGCTGTGGGCCTGGAGTCATATATAGGCCAGACCTGTTAAGGACAGCAGGTTTCCTTCCCTAAAGGACATTAGTGAACCAGATGGGTTTTTATGACAATCTGGTAGTTTCACAGCCACCATTACTGATACTAGTTTTCTTAATTTCAGATTTTATTTAATTAATTGAATTTAAATTCCCAGCTGCCGTGGCGGGATTTGAACTTATGACTCTGGATTATTAGTTTAGGCCTCTGGATTACTAGTCTAGTAATATAACCACTATGCTACCGTACCGTCCCACCTAGCTTCATCTAACCCCATCAACATATCCTTCTATTCCTTTCTCCCTCATGTGTTTATCCCCTTAAATGAATCTATGCTAGTTGCCCAAACCAATCCATGTGGTAGCGAGTTCCACGTTCTCACCACTCTGGAAGGAAGTACTACTGCAGTTATACAGAATACTGGTCAGTCTGCATTTGGAATATTGTGTTGAGTTTTGGACACCCCACCGTAATGATATACTGGTCTTGGAGAAAGTCAAGCAATGATACCTGCAATGAAGGGGCTTGGGTATGATGAGCGACTGAGTGAACTTGGGTTCTTCTCCCCAGAGATGAAAAAGCAAAGGTGTGAGCTGACTGGGTTGTTTAAAATGATAAAGGGAAGCAACAAGTTTGTTAGGGATTGATTATTCCCTCTTGTAAGGGAAACCAGAACAAGGGGACAAAATCTTAAAATCAGAACTAAACCAGTTAAGAGCAAATCTAAAGAAATCTTTCTTTGCACAAAAGGTTGTGTAGGTGTGGAATGCATTGCCACAGAAAGCGACAGATACAGAATCAATTATGTTTAAAAAGGAGAGATGTATTTACTTGGGAGTAAGGGTATCAAGGGTTATGGAGAGAGTGCAGGAAATGTGGATTAAAGAAATAGGGTTCCCATAGCTAACAAAATGGTGAAACAGACTCAGTGGGCCAAATGGTCTACTCCTATTGCTATATATGAAAGCCTTGAAGGAAGACAGTTTTGAAGCGTTAATCATTCTGAAAGAATGAATAGGAAACAATATGATGAGTCTTGATTTCAACACAGTGAAGATGTAAAGAGGAAGAAGAGTGTGTAGGATGGTGAACTTGTAGCTTAGGAGGAATAAGAGAAGAAAGTTCAGAGGAGCAATAGTGGCATTGATCGAAAGGAAAGGTTGTAGTGGAGGAGATTGAGAAGAAGGTTGCAGACCAGAGGTGAGTAAAGGATCAGTGATCAGACAGCAACCCTTTTTTGCATGCCTGTCTAGAATAGATATGGCAGCAATATTCACCTCTTTGATAGAATTAGACTTTCCCAGGGCTAAGAGTTGCCGAGAAAAAAAGAAATATTTGACACAAAAGAGGAAGCCACACGATAGGATTTCCAACTCCTTGCAGGTGCAGGGCCTTCAATTTTCTGGTACATACTCACATTGGATAAAGTACCTTGTCGTGGGTGAGGTCTCAAAAAGTCTACCCACATGTTTTATGGAGGCAGTTTCAGCAATGGGAGAGATCTGGGATTTCCGTTTGTGACCATAGGAAGCAGTGAAACTGAGAACATTAATAGAAGAAGAAAGACTAAGGGTGGAGCCATCAAAAGTAAGAGATGGAAGCTGTTAGTTGTCTTTATGAGAGACATGAAGAAAGTATAGCTTAGAAATCACTGCTAGTGATAATAGCAGACAAACCCTTATCATGTTCATATACCATTTCTCTGTTTGCTATTTTAATGGAGGTATTAACCAATTTATGTTAATCATCATATGAACATGGTACCATTGATTTTGGTGTGGGAACCAATAGGAGGCAGGTGGAACGGCAATATCGACCACCCAAGTTTCTAGGTTCAGCTTATTTTGCATATTACGGGTGAGCTACAGGCATGAATTATGTCTGGAATTAGCAGCTTTCCCATTAGGGTGGGAAATAATGTGCTGCTGCAGTTCTTGAAGGCTTAAAAGATAATAAGAACATAAGAAATAGGAGCAGGAGTAGGCCATAGGGCCCCTCGAGTCTGCTCCGCCATTCAATAAGATCATGACTGATCTTCAACCTCAACTCCACTTTCCTGCCCTAGCCCCATATCCCTTGATGCCCTTAGAGTCCAAAAATATATCGATCTCCGCCTTGAATATACTCAATTGCTGAGCATCCACAGCCCTCTGGGGTAGAGAATTCCAAAGATTCACAACCCTCGGAGTGAAGAAATTCCTCCTCATCTCGGTCCTAAATGGCCGACCCCTTATCCTGAGACTATGCCCCCTAGTTCTAGACTCTCCAGCCGGGGAAATTGCCTCTCAGCATCAACTCTGTCAAGCCCTCTCAGAATCTTATATGTTTCAATGATATCATCTCTCATGCTTCTGAACTCCAGTGAGTATAGGCCTATTCCACTCAATCGCTTTTCATAGGACAACCCTCTCATCCCAGGAACCTTTGTTGCACCACCTCTAAGGCAACTATATCCTTCCTTAGGTAAGGAGACCAAAACTATACACAGTACTCCAGGTGTGGTATCACCAAAGCCTTGTACAATTGCAGCAAGGCTTCCATTTGCCTTCCTAATTGCTTGCTGTACCTGCATGTTAACTTTCTGTGTTTTGTGTACAAGGACACCCAAATCTCTCTGAACACCAACATTTAAAAGTTTCTCACCATTTAAAAAATATTCTGTTTTTCTATTCTTCTTACCAAAGTGAATAACCTCATCGTGGTTTTTTTTCTAGTCAAAGGGGAAGAAGAACTTTCAGGAACTTAGATAACATGTCTCCCAGCACTTGTGGGAGCAGCTGAATGCCTTGCTTTTCTGAAGGGTCTCTAGAAATATTACTGGAGCAAGTGTAGCTTGGAAGGGGCATGGACAATGTTGCTGTCTTTCTGGATAACAACATCTCTGTACAAGAGAGGAAGAAAGCAATCAGTGGTGCAGCCTATAGCTGGGCCAGCTTAGGCCCTCGCTCAAAGAGGTCAAAAACCACTGAGAATCCCTACGTGGTCAGTTTTCGGTAAAATATTAAAATGCCTATGTGGCAAAGAAGCAGAATGCAAAATGGTTAGAAAGGGTTAATTAGTTAGTAACTGAGATTGGTACAGGTGGCCTGGCCTCCTGCTGGGCCATATGTTTGCGTAGTCAGCAGGTTTGCATGGTCTTAGCAATGTAGAGTCTTTGATGTGATTCAAGGACTGGTCTGAATGTCTCCATGTTTATGGCAGATCAATATAGGTAACGAGCTTAGCCAAAGTTGAAAGACATTCCAGGTTGGGAGATAAGGAACAGAAGGAACATGGAAGAACATTCCAAGTTGGAAGGTGAGGAAGTATCCCCTTTGATGTCTAACAGCAACATGATCAGCACATGGACGATTTATGATTGGCCGGAAATAATGTAACCTCGCATGGCAACCCACGCCCGGCTTATGATTGGTGTTGACCCTCGTTAAGTATGTTCCAACCCTATTGATTTGTATAAAAACGTGTGGATTTCTGTATGTTTTTGTTCTTGCTCTGCCAGCATAGAGGGACTCTATCAGGAGTCCAAATCAATGCTGCAGACTAAGAACCCTGCTATTAAAGTTGTGATGAACTTTAAAATGTATTCGACTTCAGTTTTTACTGAACCAGACTGAGGGGAAAGAATCCGGATCGTCATTTGGTGGCAGCGGTGGGATCTTAACGGTCGTTCACCGAGAGTTCGCGGAGTAAGAGGCGGATTGTCTCAGACACGGAGGAAGGAAATGGCGCCCCGATGTAAGTAGTCTTAATTTACTACGTCGGTTTTCCTCCAATCCGTCAGTCTGACGACGAATCGTCCAATCGCTAACACTCGTGTGGCGTCCTTACAAGATTCAGGTCAGTCTGGTGAATACACAGCAATAGCAGGAAGAGGTCAGTGGTCGAATATCACTGAGGGAATAACTTGTAAGCAGTAGGTCAGTGGTTAATATCACTGAGGGTAGTCAGGGTTTAAGTTCCTGGTGATTGGATATAAACAGGAACTATTGATAAAACTTAGATGCCGCCAAAAAGGCTCAGGAATTAATTTGGAAAAATAACAGAGGTACCACAGCCAAAGAACTAATTGCTTTATGGAGACAGTACTGTAAAAAAAAATGGATAGAATTAAGTGACTAGACAAATGTTTAAAAGACAGAGACCCGAAAAAGAAAGGTTGTGTTGTTTAAGTGTACTGTCCCTTTAAAAAGCCTGTCTTGATCAGTGTTTTTTTTGTCGGTGTTGTGGGCCACGCCCCCTTCTTACTGTGTCTTATGTGTTTTCTTCCTTTGTGTAATGTATCTGTCTTGTCGTGTGTTTAATTCTGATACTGCCGAATTAAAATTGGAGTTATTGAGGTTAAGTGACCTATTAAATTCTGGTTCTTATAAAGTGTGGGCATGTTAAATTCCAGACATGGGATCTTCAAAAAATTGGCATTTTGAATGTTTATTTTGTGATTGGCTGTGGTTTAAAAAGAGGTTAAAAATTAACGGGATAGATTAAAAAAACTATCAGGATCATTGTGATAGGAAAAGTCGGAAAGCTGGAACAGCTCGGAGCGTTGATTATAATCACATCCACTAAAAGTATGTGAAAAAATAGTGTGCAAAAATATAGTATAAAGCAATCCACAAATGTGAGAAGTAAACAAATCAGTCAAACCTGTGTGAAGAGAAATTTTGAAGGTGGGAACTTAATCTCAAAGGGAGAAGGATCAAGTTACTCCTACCACAAGAGCAAGTTAATATTAATCCCTTCCATCCCAAGAAGCTAGACTGTCATGCCAAAAGCAGTTCAAACAGATAGAAATGACCCAGTCGGTTGAGAACTGTCTGAGGCTTGCCCAGAACACAGGTGAACATGAGGCAATAATTGGTATAGGTTATATTAGTAAAATTGTCCCAATCACTCGGAAATGCCAAAGGCTACAATTGACTGAGATATAAGTTTTCACGCTACAGTGAAAAATTGATAAGAAAGGAATGTAAAACAAATCATATGAAAAGGAAGCATAGGTTAGACAATTGGAAGTCCATTACTTGAGCTATGTACTGACACAGGGTACTAAACACCTATCAGTTTTACCCTGCCACAGTATGATAAGGAAGTTTTGACAAGTTCTGGAGCTATTCAATTTTATTTGAAATTAATAGTAGAATACAAGATCTGACCAAAGAGGGGAGACCTTCCCTGACAAATTATATAACTCGCATTGAGAATGCTAAGAAAACTCAACAATTAGATCAACACCTCCTAACTCAAGTGTTAAAACAAAGAGCGACATGGAATGGAGGTGGACATCGTAAAAAGATCTTTTCCACATCGTTCACCTGAGGAAGGAGGTAGCCTCCGAAAGCTTGTGAATTTAAAATAAAATTGCTGGACTATAACTTGGTGTTGTAAAATTGTTTACAATCGTAAAAAGAGATAGGCAAATATGGAGACGTAAAGATCTGTGATAAGTGATATAGCAACTGCCTTTGCCTCAGTTGTTAACACCATTGATTTGACAACATTAGATCAAAAGGTCAGAGATTTGGGGTCTCTCATTAAAGATATATTAAAAGATAAATGATAATACAGATAAGGAATTGTCTGAGGATCAAATGCTGACCATATATTTGCAAAGGATAGCTACAGTGCTAGAAACACATGCCCAAACCATTAATAAATTAATAAAAGAGGAATATAACGTATCTTAGCAGGCGACTGCTAATGATATCTGCTTAATGTGGTTACATCTTGAAAACACAGAGATTAGGACTTAGAGTTAGAAATTCCAGTCTGCAGCCCTGCGTACATCTGTATGTGGGAGAGACGGTGTTTATTTCAGACAGGCTGCGTGCTTCAGAGAGAGAGAGACTAGGCAATTGCTCTCTCCTGTTTTGTTTTCTAAATTTGTTTTGGGTATAGGGATTATTCCTTTGGATAAATAAATAATAAATGAAGATTTGACAAATTAATCACTTGGGCTCTCAAGAAGAGCCGCAATGGATTTTCTGTGTTTCTTTTAAAACAGGTGACCCTGGGTTTTTTTGGGACCACGTGAGTGTTGATGCTGCAGGATTACCAAGAGTAGTTACAAAGTTACGGTGCAACCTTTGCTGGAGAAATTTGGTGCAGGAAACGATCCAGTGGTGTTAAAGATTTAAGACTTTAGCTGCAGACATCAGCGGATACCAAATGTCACAGCGTAGTGATATCAACCTGATTCTCTTCTTTTGAAAACATTTTGATTTGTTTTGTTTTAGCCTATTTGTTGTCTTCCGAGACAGAATGCTCGAGGTGGGGAGATATGGGAATTTCTCTAAAGTCATTGAATTGGGCATGATAAAAAAAATCAATCTGGCATAAATATACAATCTAGTGGAAGTCAGGAAAGTGTAGTTGAGAATAGTAAATTGATAGCTTTCTCGTGGAGATATTTGTGTCCTTGCCTATAATGAATAATGAGAAAACTACACTCAAAAGCCTGGCCACTACCCTGACATCGGGACCATGCAGGGGGAGATAAGCACTCTAGACACCCCTGATCTTTTTGATAAGATAACCTGAAAACCTAAGAATGGCTACAGTGGACATAAAAGATACAAATGTATGTTGCCATCATCTGAAACGGAGATCAGGATGAAGAACATGATTACAAAGGCCTATGGCCTGGTGAGCTATTGCAACCACTCTTTAAACAAACCAGTTGCTTTTACAGGACTGAATCCTACAGGACATATGATGTGTGCCATGGAAAATGTTCGGAAATACCATGAGGAAGAAGAGACTGGCCAGCAGAAAGTTAATATCCAAGAACACTAAGCTCATTCCTATGAGATGCTGCTAGTATGCGGAGATACATGAAGAAGATACATTGAAGAATGAGTCTCAGACAGGCTCAGTTACTTGACAACAGCACAACAGGGAAATGGTTAATGTGGTCCAGGCGAGTGAGAAATCCTTTTAAACAAGGCACTGACACATGGTCCATAGAGAAACCAACTAATTAATGAAACAGTCAGGAAACACTGGTATCAATCAAAAGGACTGAAATTAAAGTAAAGAGGGACACAGTAATTTGGATTTCCAAAATTCAGGGTTAGGTTCCCATCAGTTAACAATAAAATTGGGAGAAACAATATTTAGAAGATATCCGCACGATGGATACAAAATTACAAGATTATGAGGGGCTCGGATAAAGTAGACAGGAAGTACCTGTTTCCCCTAGCAGAGGGTTCAAGAACTAGAGGACGTAGATTTAAGCTGATTGGCTGGAACAAAATTAAAGGGATGTGTTACTAGACATGTTGTCACTGTATGTCCACATAGTGTTGGACACAGCCTAGAAGCACAGTGTGGGTTTAATAATACCGGTACCAATCCGGATATTAACTGTACCATGGAGGCCCTAGAGGCGGATCTAAAACCCACTTAAGTGGTATATGCCGGAGAGGGCGAATATTGTGTTACAACTAATTTGAAAACGTTTAAATATGCCAATCTAACTTGTGATATTTTAAGTCCAGAATTCTACTCCATTTCTGAAGTCCTGGTTCGGATTGGATCCGAGGAACTGGTAGAGATACACCGGCATAACCTCACCACCGTACAAGTTTCTGAGAATGTCAGAAAGGACTTAAAAGCATATCAGGACACATTTGGGTATCTGACACCCCTGTTGCCTAAATACTTGGAAGCATTGCGAATGGAGATACGCCTCTCCCAGAAGGTTTATTATAACCTACAACAGGACAATAACAACATTAAGCATGACATTGACCAAATTAAAGTCACCACCTGGTGAAATGACCTCTGGAATTTGGGACTGAATATACAGATCCATCCTTGGATTAGATTAATTTCATATATATTAGTCGTAGTGCAGTTTGTTGTAATGTGCTTCTTGATTTTCATTGCATGTCATAAATGTAAGCAGAGGATGAAGGGTTTGGCAAAGATAGTAAAACAGAGCCTGGGTGAGAATGTCCCCATTGTCTCTGTGGTTTCAACTAAGAACACATCTTAATGATACCGGGAGTAGCACCCGCTGGGGTAAGGTGCATGTAAAAGGGAAGACAATTATAGTTTGATAGGATTATCAGATGCTCTGCCTCTCTTCCACCCGGACTGGTGGCCAACACGAAGGGAACCTGGTTAAGATGAGGTACAGCATCTAACGGGATATTGTAGGGAGAATTTGGATTAAGGGATATAATGGGGAGGGCACCAATTCACAGGTGTAAAATGGTCTGAAAGGTACCATTCAGTCTAGTTAGGCTGGAAACAAAATATAAAGCACCATAGGATATTTGACTATGTTAGCCTTTTCAAATTAACATGAATAGGTTTAGCTGACCAAGGACATTCGCAGCTTACTTGAGAGATGTTTAGAAGGAGTCTGTTCCTGAGAACAGATAAGAGTACAAAGGCGTATTGATGAAACATGTCTGTGTTCTATTGGGACTTCTCTAGTTCAAGGGCTAGTCATATTCATTGTTATAATTCTTATAGTTTATTGCTTACTTAAATGTTGCTGCGCTGCAGAACCTGCAGAACCAGTGAGCACCGTAATAATTGGTTATCATGAAATGATAAAAGGGGGGAATGAGAATCCCTACGTGGTCAGTTTTCGGTAAAATATTAAAATGCCTATGTGGCAAAGAAGCAGAATGCAAAATGGTTAGAAAGGGTTAATTAGTTAGTAACTGAGATTGGTACAGGTGGCCTGGCCTCCTGCTGGGCCATATGTTTGCGTAGTCAGCAGGTTTGCATGGTCTTAGCAATGTAGAGTCTTTGATGTGATTCAAGGACTGGTCTGAATGTCTCCATGTTTATGGCAGATCAATATAGGTAACGAGCTTAGCCAAAGTTGAAAGGCATTCCAGGTTGGGAGATAAGGAACAGAAGGAACAGGGAAGAACATTCCAAGTTGGAAGGTGAGGAAGTATCCCCTTTGATGTCTAACAGCAACATGATCAGCACATGGACGATTTATGATTGGCCGGAAATAATGTAACCTCGCATGGCAACCTATGCCCGGCTTATGATTGGTGTTGACCCTCGTTAAGTATGTTCCAACCCTATTGATTTGTATAAAAACGTGTGGATTTCTGTATGTTTTTGTTCTTGCTCTCCCAGCATAGAGGGACTCTATCAGGAGTCCAAATCAATGCTGCAGACTAAGAACCCTGCTATTAAAGTTGTGATGAACTTTAAAATGTATTCGACTTCAGTTTTTACTGAACCAGACTGAGGGGAAAGAATCCGGATCGTCACCACCACCAGCTTCAAGAGTGTTTGCCTGAAACATAACAATCAGCCACCTTCCCTGCTCCAGCAACTTGGGGAACAGGTCGTAGAAACACAAGATTAGGAAGTTTAGCCCTGCAGTCAGATACCAAGAGCAAACATTGAGGTGTCAGCAAGAAACCCACATGAATTATAAGAATGTAAAATTTGGAGCCAGTTAATCTGAATTGTATCCAAACAGTGCTCCTATAATGGTATTTTAAATTGGCACCTCAGGCGAGGTGATCTACTTGGTAGTTGTGGAGTAGTTATTAATTGTGCTGTGAAGGTACATATTTTCAAAGGATAGTGAATATGTTGGGAATTTGGTGTCATTATGTGGAGGACGTATTTATCAGATCTTAATTTTTTAAATTCATTCATGGGATGTGGGCGTCGCTGGCAAAGCCGGCATTTATTGCCCATCCCTAATTGCCCCTTGAGAAGGTGGTGGTGAGCTGCCTTCTTGAACCGCTGCAGTTCGTGTGGTGAAGGTTCTCCCACAGTGCTGTTAGGTAGGGAGTTCCAGGATTTTGACTCAGCGACGATAGAGGAACGGTGATATATTTCCATGTCAGGATGGTGTGTGACTTGGAGGGGAACGTGCAGGTGGTGGTTTTCCTATGTACCTGCTGCCTTTGTCCTTCTGGGTGGTAGAGGTCGCGGGTTTGGGAGGTGCTATCGAAGAAACCTTGGCGAGTTGCTGCAGTGCATCTTGTAGATGGTAATGGACAAGTCTCATGTCTGGCAACTCTGGTTCACCAGAGGCATCTTCAGCATTCTTAATGTTTCATGTGTCCCCCCTCAGGGGTTATTCACGCAGCCACTATAATATCATTTAAAAAGAAATTGGATAAGTATTGATAAGGAAGCATATAAAAGGATACGAGGAAAGGGCGGGGAAATGGTATTGGAGTAGATAGTTTCACTTGAAGACCTAACACCCTACGAGCACATTGGGCTGAATTACTTCCATCTGTGCTGTAATTTCTATGAAGAACTTTGGTTGCACTCTATACTTATCTAGCAAAAGACTGGAATAGCGAGGGAGAAACAACGGGAGCCCAGGGAAATCAAAAGTTGATGGAAAAGGTCAGAGGATGAGCTATCAGCTGCAGCACAGACAGTGTTTTGAGAGGAAACTAGCTAGCCATGAGCATAGCTTTGCTGCATTGTAAATGATTTAGTAGTGTAGCCAATTTAATACTGTGCCTCATTCTATTAAAATGTAGTTATTAAATGGCCAAAATAACATCAGTATACTTACATTGGTGAAACTTCTTTAGCAGAGACATGACCTGCAGCAGTAGCATAATAAATGTCGATGACAAGCTGTCAATGTCTCAAGAATGCAATTTTCATCTATAATGTAAACAGGAACTGATTCATTAAGCAACATCACTAAAGTAAACAATTCACATCCTACTGTGTATTTCTACAGCTCCCTTTAATTTTTAAAAATAAAATATATTTCCCTGACAGTTGGAGGTACAGGCACCACCTGGTCAACCAGCAGGATTCGTCATCCAAGAGTGGCAGGCAGTCCTGGTGAAACTCACCATTCAGAACGGAAACTGAAAACAGGCTCTGACGACTTTTGGTGCATGCTGTGCATTCTGCTGCTGTCCTGATGTTGATATTCTTTGAGGAGTTACAGAGTAAACATATATCTGGCATTTTGATCCAATGGAAACACTTTTTGCATCTGTTGGGGTAAAAACAAACTTCCATGTGGCATCATTTCTGTCAAGGCTGATCTTCTCTGTCAGATCTTTAAGTCTCACATCGCTGGTTCAACTTCGAGCTATCATTGCAGGTTCAAATTCATTATGCCATGGTGTAGTAGCTTATTGCACCTGTTCTGAAGACTTTTCAACAGTTCTGCAACCCAGCATTGTAGCATCTCAAAAGTGTACGGGGTAGGGAGCCTAGATTTTCCACTGAGATTGCTGCTAATGAGCTAGAACTTCTGCCCATCCAATGCCATGAATCCATAACATATTTTGTAGGGTCAGCTTAATTTGTAATACCTCTGACTGGGAGTTCACATATTTGGAGGTGGAAGATGGCTGCATATAGTGACACCACTATTCACGGTCAGAATGGAGATGATTGGATAATTCCCCCGTTAATGACGCCTGAAGACCGCAATTCACGGAATTGTCACAGCGGGCTTCATGGATGTCAATGTTGAATTGCTTCAGGAGATCAGGCTAAAGACAGAGGCAGACTTTGAAACTGATAAAAGGAGATCCCCAAGGACAGCTGCAATAGATTAAGTAGAAGGAAGTGGCGCCAACTCACTGTACGGCGCATGGTCACTCAATGCTGCAAACACGTAATGATTTTTCCAGATGGGAGGAGCCAGTCACATCTTCCAAGAATGCACTGTGCTAAACATATCTGCGACTTACATTCACCTTCCCCTCAATGGAAAATAAAATTGGGCGGAGTGTAAACGGGCTGCTGATGCACTTTACACTACCATCCAAGACAAATTCCACCCCCCAATCATTCTGCAAAGATTTAAAATATCTGCCCCCAGGAAACCCCCCCGCCCCGATCCCGATCTGTCACATAACAATTCCACAGCATGCTACATTGATATGGACCTGACCCCAGTGAAATACTGGGCTAAGACTACTTACATAAAATAGGCAGGGACCCGTGCCAGAATCGATAAAGCTGGGATGCCCACTAGGTTGGCGGGGGGTGGGGGTTGCTGGGTAGCAGAAACAGCAAAGTTGGCCATCTGCTGAAGCAACTCCTGGAAGGTACAGCAGGCGATCCAAGGAGTGTCAATAAATTGACTCTTTTCCGGGAAGGCTGGTTTCATTATTACTTTGTGACCGGTTGCTGTAAAGAAACTACGGCCTTTCCCACTTCAGTGGGCCCCACTCCTTCAGATATACTCAACAAAACTGCATGTTGAAGTACACCACCAATTATGAATTAAGTGTGTAATAATTTTACTCTCTCTGCTTCTCTCCAGTTATTTTATTAAGTTCCACTCCTTTGTGCTTGGCACGCAATTAAAATGGGGGTAATTATACGAAGCATCAGCCATGGTAACTACATCCTTGACTTCCATATGGTATTGATGTGTTAATCAAGGAAAGCATCATTTGAGAGGTGTGAACAATATTCATTTCAGGATCATTCAACTTGGAAATAGGACTGTTAGAGGAAACATTAAGCCATTATTATACATTCCAGGCGGTTCAAAGACTAATGGATCATTTAAGACTGTGTTCTGTTGAATTAAGACTGACAGAGAAAAGGACAGGGAGAGAGGGGAGTGAGTGGGAGAGAGAGGGGGGGAGAGGGAGAGAAAGATGGGGGGGGGAGGAGAGTGAGGACGGAGAGCGAGAGTGAAGGGGGAGAGGGAGAGAGGGGGTGAGCAGGAGAGAGAGGGGGAGAGGGAGAGAAAGATGGGGGAGAGGGAGAGTGAGGAGGGGAGAGGGAGAGTGAGGGAGAAGAGGGAGAGAGGGGGTGAGTGGGAGAGAGAGGGAGAGAAAGATGGGGAGAGGGAGAGAAAGATGGGGAGAGGGAGAGTGAGGGGGAGAGGGAGAGAAAGATGGGGAGAGGGAGAGTGAGGGGGAGAGGGAGAGTGAGGGGGAGGGAGGGGGTGAGCGGGAGAGAGGGGTGAGCGGGAGAGAGAGGGGAGAGGGAGAAAAAGATGGGGGAGAGGGAGAGGGAGAGTGAGGGGGGGTGGCGGAGAGGGAGAGAGGATGGATTCAACACCAGGATGGTCTTGGATGAAACAGAATCTGAAGTGAATGCTGGAGCATGCTGAACTCTGATGGTAGAGATGTTTATCATACCCACTGCTACAAGGTGAAAAGTATTGTTTCAGGCCTTATACAGCTGTCATTCTATACAAGCTTGTGCAGTTCTGTAAATGTCCTACTTGTTTAATTTCTGTCCATAAACTTAATTAGTCAATTCAGAGTCTGAGGCCGGCTCGAGTGTGGTGTGTTTGTAATGTCGTCTTCTGGAGTGGCTCGGAGAGAAATACAGTGCAGCAGGTTTAAGCAATCAAGGAATGTGTGAGTCCTGAAGAGTGCAAGGTCTCTGAATCAGCAGAAAACCACACGACTGAAGCTTCTGGTTCACAGGATGCAATGTCCACTTGCCTGAAGTGTAGGAAGAGAGAACAGTCCATTAAAATACCCTAAAATGACATAACCCAGATGGCAGTAAGGTGTGAGAAATACCAGTCCTGTCACAACACTCCTGAAGAGAATGTAAAAAAACCTTGGGATTGAAAATCTATGTCCCTTCCAGCGTACTCCTGTCATAACTCTGGCAGGAGAGCAGCAGAAGGGCCAAAAATAAGGTTGAGACCTGGTTACATTGGGCCTTAGCCTTGCCCGGGAGATTCCCCCACTAGAACCAACATATTCAGCCACATTTGGTGGCCTCTTGGGGCAGATGGGTACCCGAGATGCACTCCAGGTGGCACCCACCCAACTATTTAAATTGAGAGACCTCATGAACTTTGTCAGGGTCAGTGCCAGAGGTCACAGGTGGGTGCATCCTGGCCATTACACTGTAATGTCGACCCAGTGGGTTTTCGACACCCTTAATCCCACACGGTTACTTGAGGTAGTGGATGGTGAGGGGGTGGAGGGAGAGGAGCTAAGTTTGACTTTGGCAGCATATCTGAAACAAGAAGAAGAAGAAGAACAACAACAACAACAAAACTTGCTTTATTTAGTATTTTTAACTTAAATCTAAGATCATCTAAGATACTTCATAATCAGGGTTAAGGAAGATGGTCTCCAAACCAAGAAGAGATTAGGAAGGCCGACCAAGAGCTTGGTCAGAGATGGATATTGAGAAGGTTTTTAAAAGGTGGAGGGACAAACAGGTTTAGGGAGGAAGTTTAAAAGAGTAGGCCTGAGCCAACAGAAGGCTCTGCCACTATGATGGGGTGGCAAGAGGACACATTGGGGCCGAAAATCTTTGGGCCCACTCAACTGATGGGAGTGCGATGCAGCGGGCACTGATGACCTCCAAGCCTAACCCCATCAGGGTATCTGGGGACTGGGGAGTTCACCCAATTAATATGCCAGCGTCAGGAGCCTGCGCCACCTCGGGTCCAAGTTGGGCATCGGCCAGAGGGATGGGGAGAGAACAGTGCTGTGGGAAAGCCAACAGCTGGGTAGCCTTTGGCAAAATTGAAATTCCTGTCCAATCAGCATTCTGATGGGGGTTCCAGGCCAGGACACAGAACTGCAACCCTACACTCCCATCCCACTTCAACCCCCCCCCCCCCCCCACCTCCCTCCCAGCTGGGTCCCATATCTGCCTTTCCAATGACCTGTGCACTGTGTTCATCCAGATCGCTAGGTAGTAGCGAGGTCTGGACCAAGGAAATTCCAAGGGTGGGGATTCCCTCCCCTCCAGCCCTTCCCTCTATGAGGTCAGGAGCCATATTTGGGACAGATGAAGGTTTCACCCCAAGTAGCCCCCAACAGAACTCATGACCAGGAATATTGGGATCCGGCCTGATTTTCCAACTGCTCTGCTGATCTCCTGGCCAATTTATGCTGGGACTGTGCCACTCGGCCCATGAAAATTTGGGGCCATTGTTCGGAAGGGGACAAAGGCTGGAGGAGATTGCAGAGTTAGGGTGGAGTGAGGCTATGGAGGGATTTAAGGTCAAGAGCTGGGGAAGGAAGCAGAGTCCATTCAAGAGAGTGGAGATTGTAATGGGGGCCAACGACATTGCCCTCAGTCTTCTCCGATGTTCTTCAATAACAATGAAATGTTTCTCTGTAGTGTCTTGATTTGTATTAGATGTAAAATTAGCTTACTACTCTAATCTTCCTGAACATCTACCTCAATCCCACAACACACAGCAATGTTATTCCAGAAACAGCAGACTGCAAGAAGTAGGCAGACTTTAATGTCTGAGAGAGTTATGGGATCTTAGATTTCATGAGTTTTAATTTTATAACTGCAGTCTATAAACACAACAAAAGAATTGTTACTTTTGACATAATTCCAGCAGTCGAGGATGTCTGAAGCTTGTCTGCTTGTTGTGAAATGACAGTATGCTTGAATCATGTAACCTCCCGGACAATTAGCAGTGACAGTAAAGAGCCACTGTTTATATGCCTGGGGAGGGACACACAATTATTATTTTCAGCACAGTGCCGCCATCCGCAATCAATGCGATTGTGTATTCACAGTGCAATGATATGTTTTACTGTGAACTACACCCTCATGTCTAAATTTTTTGGCAAACAAAAATAGTTTTGCCAAGCGCTCTACAATTTAGGTACCATGGCTGCAACATCTTGTTGGAGCAAATTCAAGCGACCGCTACCACAAAGAAGATAACTCGGCCAGTGGTAGCACTTACTGGATTAGTGCTTTAAAAGCAAATTAAAAGTGGAGCTGATCACTGCAACGATGTGACCAAGCCAATCTTTAGACTTCTGAAAATCTGAAACGAAAAACAACTTTTTGACTGGTCTTCAGCCAGAGGCACAGTTTTTTCAGTGTGGGTCCCGCCTCCAAAATTAACAGCAAAGGGAGTGAGATGGAGAATTACAGGTAAGTACAATACTTGAGTTCAAAAAAAAAGTGCAGAATTAATGGAACCAGCTATAGGAGTTCAAAATAAAGTTAAAATAAAAATAGAAGAAGGAGAAAAAGAAAGGGGAAAAGGTGCACAGAAGTGTTCAGAATTTATTTTTATTTGAAGTCTTGTTCTCCTGTCCGCTCCTGAAGGTGCCGACTCTTACTGGATACGGTTTCATAAATGCCAGTCGCCCTCTGACGTCTCATCCAAGGGAAAAGGGGATTAAATTTGTTAACTGAGTTGAAGATTTATCACTTTCTGCCCTCCTTCTGTGCTGTAATTTTTACGATTCTATGATTCCCATGAAGTTTCTTTCCCAGGTCATTGACAAGTTAGATAAAGACATTGGAGCACAATAAGATAAACACAACAACAACAACTTGCATTTATATAGCGCCTTTAACATAGTAAAATGAACCAAGGCACTTCACAGGAGCGTTATCAAACAAAATTTGGCACCAAGCCACATAAGGAGATATTAGGACAGGTGACCAAAAGCTTGGTCAAAGAGATAGGTTTTAAGAAGTGTCTTAAAGGAGAAGAGAGAGGTAGAGGGGCAGAGAGGTTTCAGGAGGGAATTCCAGAGCTTAGGGCCTAGGCAGCTGAAGGCAAGACTGCCAATGGTGGAACAATGAAAATCGGGGATGCACAAGAGGCCAGAATTGGAGGAGTGCAGAGATCTCAGAGGGTTATAGGACTGGAGGAGGTTACAGAGCTAGGGAAGGGCGAGGCCATGGAGGGATTTGAAAACAAGGATGAGAATATTAAAACACAGTATCAGAAAATTGTAAAACAGCTGATACAACCACAACCCCGGTGACATACAGAAATGGGCACACACTTTACCAAATGGTGGTGTTTATATATTTCTATTAAACTACAGGACAAATTTAATTTGACAGTTACTAACACTGGGGTGAAATTCTTCTTTTCAACTTAATTTTTGCAAAAAAGTTGCGTCGTACTCAAGCCGACATTTTCAGTACAATTATTGACAGGAGGAATTTCAACTGTTTAAGGGCAGAAATAAAATTGCTTCTTTTCCTCCATTTGAAACATTTTGTTTGCCTCTATTCCTTCAAAGATCCATGGGAGAATGATCTGGAGTCCGCGTCTTCCACAATGTTGTTAATATTGATGTGACTTTTGGACATTTCAGCTAAACTGGCCTTTGGGACTAACTCTAAATTTTAGGTTACTATGACAAACGAACAAACAAACTTACATTTTTATAGTGACTTTCATGATCTCAAAGCATTTTACAGCCAATGATGTACCTTTGAAGTATAATCACTGTTATAATGTAGGATACTGAGCAGCCACTTTGCACACAGCAAGATCCCACAAACAGAATTGTGATAATGACTAGATAATCTGTTTTTAAGTGACACTGATAAATCTTATCCAGGGTACTGGAGAGAATTCTCTCGGTGTCCTGGTTTACATATATCTGGCAACGAACACCACCCAAAAACAGATTTGTGCTTGCTGTGTGCAAATTGGCTGCTGGGTTTGCCTAGAATCCAACGGTGACTACAGTTCAAAAATACTTCATTGGCTTTGAAGCCCTTTGGGCATCCTGAGGAAGTGAAAGTTGCTACATAAATGCAAGTTCTTTCTTGATATTAGTTAAGAGAGGAATGTGGGCCATTATCCTGGGAGAATTCTACTCTTCTTCAAATAGCACCATTGGATCATTTACATCCACCTAAACAGGTAGACAGGGTTTCAGCCTCACGCCTCTCCTTCAGTACTGCACTGAAGTATCAGCAAAGATTATCTGTAATCAAACTCACAGTATTCTGAGTGCTACCAACTGAGCCAAGCTGATACTGCAAGTACCTAGCATGAGGCACATCTCCTGCTGATTTCAGCCGCAAATGCAAATTCAGCATATATTGGGCTGACTGTGCTCACTGATCATGATTGTACTTTTCCTTTATCCTAAAGGTAACTTGTATTTTTCTTGCAAGTCAATGGCCATCCTTGGGAAAACACAGAGGGGTGAAAATCATCTTGGACAGCAAAGCAAAACTGGCTATAGTCTATTGATAGCCCATTTTACACTCTACCCGATCGTGCAGAGTGTAACAGACAGCTGATGTGACATCACCCATTTTACGCAACTCCCAAGATGAATTTCACCCCAAGTGTGTAAAATCTTTCTGATATTAGATAAACAGCAAAGAAATGCAACCTGTTAAGTGAGCCCCAAACATTTAAATCAGCCCATTGCACCACACAGAATTCCATAGAATCTACAGCATAGAAACAGGCCACTTGGCCCAATTATGCCCGTGTTTATATTCCACACAACCTTCCTCCCACTCTAATTACCTCTTCCCACCCTGCCCTCCATATCCCTCCATTCCCTCCTCCCTCATGCATGCACCAAGCCTCCCCGTAAATGCATCAGTGCTCTCTGCATCAACCGCTCCACGTGGCAGCGAGTTCCATATTCTCACCACTCTCCCTGTAATAAAATTCCTCCTAAATTCTTTATTTGATCTGATGGCGGCTGTCCTTTATTTATGCTCCCTTGTTCTGGACTCGCCCACAAATGGAAACAGTTTCTCCACAACCACGTTATTGAACCCCATCATAATTTTAAAGACTCCTATCAGGTCTTCTCTTTTCCGGAGAAAGGAGCTCCAGCCTACTCAATCTTTTGCATTCTCTTAATTCTGGAAACATCCTGGTAAATCTTTTCTGCACTTTCTCCAGTGCTTCAGTATTCTTTGTATAGTATGGAGGATAAATGCAACTTGCAATGTTTCATAATTGGGCAGAAAAAGGTCAGAGTCCAGGGTCCTGTTGATTTGGTGGTTTTCCTTCAGGATCCAATAAAATACATTTTTTTTAGTACAGAAATTCCTATAACAGGAGAGCACCGACTGGAAATGATACGTAATTATTTTTTTCTCACTTGTATTTCATATCCCTCTGGGCCATTTATTATTCTTAGCCTGGAGGAGGCCTGACAGGTAAGCTGTTAGCAGGCTTCTGCCAATGTCACTTCTGATAAGGAGGTGCATGAAAGCAGTACTGGGTAACTTGATATATGATTTCCCCTCCATGGGACGGCACCTAATCTCCACTCAGTGCACTCCCTCCCACTGATGGTTCAGCTAACTAACATCAAGAGCCTCCCCTCTGGGGAACTGCAGGTGCAAATCTGAGTCCTACTCCTCTGTGGCACAGTTCTTGCACCACCATTGTGTAATATCACTGGCCTTACACTACTTACTTTGTAGCTCCAAACACAATGGCTTAACATGCCCAGTAACAGGCTTATCACACTTTGCATCTCTGTGACGTGGTATGATTTTATAATGACACAAAATGTGTTGTATTTTAAAAAAGACAAAACAGTGTGGGGATTATATTGGACAACATTTGTGCTGGCTGGTGATTTATCTGATTGCTGTAAGCAGCCAGGCCCAACTGCACTGTTGAGTGGCTGCTCACCAGCAGGGGGCCCCAATATCGCACCACTTAAAGGCAGCACGCACCTCTTAAAAGGGAGCCTCCACCTTTTATTTGCAAAGTATAAGAGACGGGACCGCACAGAGTCTGAACGGAGATCAAACATCGCACACGTAAAACATGAATGAAGGTCCCATCCCTATGTTTACAAACTGTTGAGTTATGTCAAAACATTGAATAAAGGTTGCGCACTACTAAATCCCACATCCTCCAATCTGCATGCCAGGCCTCACCAATCTGCTGATTTGAGTTTGTATCAGCCCTGCGAGAGAGCGTGCACCAAGATTCTCTGAGGATGCAATGGAGGCCTTGGTGCAAGAGCTGGACAGAAGGAGGGGCATTCTATATCTGCAGGGGGGCAAGAGGCCCTCCAGACATATGCTCCCGAAGCAGTAGGGGATGAAGTTGATGCCAGGCGCATAGCCCCAGAAGCATGGATGCAGTGCAGGAAGAAGTTCAATGCTTTGACACGAGTGGTCAAGGTGAATGAGATCAACCGTCAAGTGGTATCTCCTAGCAACTGCGCCACTAGCCGCATCCACTGCTCCACGACTACACCCCCCATCACCCACATACCAACAAACTCTTTCAATCAGTACTCAACTCTTCCAATCAGATGTTTCCTTTCACCCTCACACATTACCGTTGTTGCAACCCACAACCCACAGGTCACACACACTGGCAGCTATTCAGCCATAACAGGCACATCACCCAAACATCTTGCAGGACACTCACCGACAAATGTCCCGCTTTCTTGCAGGAGAAGGTGGTGCATAACAGGACGCAGTGGCTCCATGGAACATGAACCTGCTGTCCTCTGTCAGGATGGCAGCATTCCTGTCCCACCCCGGCCACTCCACCAGTGCCTTTACTGTAGCCTGTCAGCTAGCCAGCCCACTCCCTGTAGAGTATTGAAACTTTATTATAGGCACAGAGGAAGATAGGAACAGGTGTAGGCCATTTAACCCCTCAAGCTTGTTCTGCTATTCAATGAGATTATGGCTGATCTGTGACCTAACTCCATATATCCACCTTAGGCCCACATCCCTTAATACCTTTGGTTAACAAAAATCTATCAATCTCAGATTTAAAATTAACAATTGAGCTAGCACCAACCGTTTGCAGAAGGGCATTCCAAACGTCTACCACGCTTTGAGTGTAGAAGCATTTCCTAACATCACTCCTGCAAGTCCTGGCTCTAATTTTTAGGCTATGTCCCCTAGTCCTAGTATTTAAGTAGAGGAGACTTCCAAAAACAGGTACAAATGTATCAGCAGCCAGAAGCAATAATCCAGCAATGAACCTGTAACTCCTGCATGATCCCTTTAACTCGCGCTGGTGGAGGATCCTCCATGCTGTTTACAACCTGTTCAGCTGTCCGAGGTTAAGACAGTGCGTTGCTGGAGCATGGAGTTCCAAAATCGCATCTGTCCCTTTAAATCAGCGTTGCACACTGATCTACCACATATTCTCCCGACTTAACATGCTGCCTGCGTTTCTTATCTGTGCGTGCGCAAATGCCTTTACCAAGATGGAGTCCGGCGCACATCACGTTAGAGCGCATACAGACAGCGTTTTGGGTCCTTAGGAGGCTGCGTAGCGCCCGCTTTGTAGGCCAATTTATAGCCCTATTTGTTCAGTTTGGACACAGGGTCTGACAACACATTGGATTTACACTGGCTGCAATCGGTACAAAGTAAAAAAAACTTGTAAATTTAAGATTTGTAAGTTCCAGGAGTCTGCAGTGCCACCTTTAAGTTTTTCATGTTAGTAAAAATACAACTGTCTTGTCGGGTCATCACTAACATTAGAGATCTGACTGGCATTTGGGCACAGGTTAGCTGAGCACTGAACGTCTGCTTAACTATCCATTTGAAGAGATTTGAGGGTGGTAGGAACCACTCTATAGCAGATCCTGATATCAAACCAGTACTTGCAGTATAAGCCTGGCACGAAGGAGTTTAAAAAGTCTAAAAACAGCAACTTGCAGTCATATGACACCTTTAACATAGGAAAACATCCCAAGGCGCTTCACAGGAGCGTAATCAGACAAAAATTGACACTGAGCCAAAGAAGGAGATATTAGGGCCGATGATTAAAAGCTCGGTCATACGTAATTAAGAGTCATCAGTTTTTGGGCAATCATCTTACATTCAGGAAACTTTGTACTTGCAGCAGCATCAGGTAACTAACAGTACAATACATAGCATGCTGTACATCCGACAAAAGAGTGGCAATTAAAATTACTATTGTCTGATGCTTCAAATGCTAAGATGCACTCGAAACATGAACAATATCTGCAAAATTGTTGTCTTTAAGGTTGATGTTGCCTGATTTGCTGGTGAGAATTGATTTATGAGTGCCATTTGTACACATCATGACCACATTATTCTTGTCACAGTCTCATGCTGGGTCTTGGGACCAGACAATCCCACTGAAGCAAAGCATCTTTGTGAGAAGTGCAAGGCTGTATGTCAGATGGAGACAATAGCATTCCTACACTGGGTCCTATTAAATGTCACTCATCAGCGTGTGTCTGTTATCGGGCGTTATAGGGGCATAATGATCTGTAACATTTGCTGACAAGCTTCTCATTACTTAGTGCACTCATAACAGCTGCAAGTACACTACACCAGAGAGTGATTGTTCACAATGTTGCCTTCCTTCAATATTGTTTCAACAACCAGACTTAAGCCCAGCCTGTAACATTGTGTCTCAGTGGTGAATTACATTCACCAAACAATGCTACCAATTAAAAATAACACAAAACCTACACAGATACCGCATGAACTCGAATTGCATAAAGCTAGAGACAGTGGGCCTAAATTTACTCCGTGGCACTGCCTCACTATGTTGGGGAAACACCGAAAGCATGCTTATGAGAAAAAAAGACATTTGTATAGCGCCTTTCACGACCTCAGGACATCCCATAGCGATTTACAGCCAATGACGTAGTTTTGAAGCATTGTCATTGTTGTAATATAGGAATATCATATCTATATTCAGATATTGCTATTAAGTTAAGTTCAGCTCACAATGGGTTAAATCCATTACATACAACTTCTGGGAATGTGAATCAGAATTCAGACAAAACATCTGTCTACAATGGTGCTTTCCACATAACGCATCTGCTAGAGTCAGCGGAGGTGTTGCTTTATGGGAAATGCAGCAGTCAAATTGTGCACAGCAAAATTTCACAAGCAGCAATGTGATGAACAACAGTCAATCCGTTTCTGATGGTTTTGGTTGAGAGATAAATGTTGGCCAGGACGGTGGGGGAATTCCCCTGCTCTTCTTCGAATAGTGCTATATGATCTATTAAATCCACCTGAGAGGGCAGATGGGGCCTCAGTTTTATCGGGGAAATCTGTATTATTTACTCAGCGGTATCTCTTTTAAATAACAGGTTTCCCCAGGTCACTGCTGGTGAAATGCTTTGCTACACTTCTGCAGCGTGAAGAGAATGAATTCTCCTTCAGCTCCTCCGCCTGCTTTCCCCTCTATCCACTCACTTCTCTCTCCTGCTGCCACTCTCACCAATTCCATCTTTAGCTGTGTGAATGCCCAAATGTTATTCTTTAATGTATTGCGATGTTGTAAAAGTCAATGAAAAATACTTGTAGTGCACTGTCATATTTGGAGATTTTTAACTTTTTTTTATTCGTTCATGGAATGTGGGCATCGCTGGCGAGGCCGGCATTTATTGCCCATCCCTAATTGCCCTTGAGAAGATGGTGGTGAGCCGCCTTCTTGAACTGCTGCAGTCCGTGTGGTGAAGGTTCTCCTGCAGTGCAGTTAGGAAGGGAGTTCCAGGATTTTGACCCAGCGACGATGAAGGAACGGCGATATATTTCCAAGTCGGGATGGTGTGTGACTTGGAGGGGAACATGCAGGTGATGTTGTTCCCATGTGCCTGCTGCCCTTGTCCTTCTAGGTGGTAGAGGTCGTGGGGTAGGGCTAGGAGGAATTTCAAATCACCTAAGAAAGAAAGATCCTGTATTTATATAGCGCCTATCATGAACTCAGGACCTCCCAAAGTGCTTTATAGTCAATGAAATAGTTTTGACGTGTAGTCGCTGTTGTAATGTAGGAGGCGTATATATCTAGATTGATATCTATATTAAGATATTGCTATTAAGTTAAATTCAGCTCACAACAGGTTAAATCTGCAACATAAAGCTTCTGGGAATGTGGGTTAGAATTCAGACAAAACATCTGTCTACAGTGGTGCGTTCCACATAACACATCAGCTAGAGTCAGCGGAGGTTCATTAGGCCAAATTGTATGTCACAAAAAATTCACAAAGTAACTCAATAATGCCGCTTCCTTTTGACTATCCCTATTTGCTCGCCAAGGAAGCTGAGTCAACCCTGAATAACTTCTGTGGTTGTACACTGGAAGAATTTTTTTACGGAACATTTAATATGTTTGGACTTATAATGGCCAAAAACTAATTGCACCCAATTTTTTTAAAAGGGACTGAAAGAATTAATGGGCTCAATTTCGAAATGGTGGCGGTTTGGCAGCGGGGGGAGGGGGGTGAAGGTGAGTGTGGCAAACCCACATACAAAACTTACCATTTCCGATGTGATCGCACCGTAATTGATGGTGAATAACGTGCTCTCCGGGTGATTGACAGTCTGGCTGCCGTCAGGAGTTGCAAGGCGAGGGGGATTGGGGGGGGGAGAGAAAGAGTGAGAGCGAGATGTCATCCGGCACTGGAACGGAAGATCGGGGGGGAGAGGGGAAGATCGGTGGGGGAGGAGAGGGGAAGATCGGTGGGAGAGGAGAGGGGAAGATCGGGGGGGAGAGGGGAAGGGAAGATCGGTGGGGGAGGAGAGGGGAGGATCGGTGGGGGAGGAGAGGGGAAGATCGGTGGGGAGGAGAGGGGAAGATCGGTGGGGGAGGAGAAGGGAAGATCGGTGGGGGAGAGGAGAGGGGAAGATCGGTGGGGAGGAGAGGGGAAGATCGGTGGGGGAGGAGAAGGGAAGATCGGTGGGGGAGAGGAGAGGGGAAGATCGGTGGGGAGGAGAGGGGAAGATCGGTGGGGGGAGGAGAAGGGAAGATCGGTGGGGGAGAGGAGAGGGGAAGATCGGTGGGGGAGGAGAGGGGAAGATCGGTGGGGGAGGAGAGGGGAGGATCGGTGGGGGAGGAGAGGGGAAGATCGGTGGGGGAGGAGAGGGGTAGATCGGTGGGGGAGGAGAGGGGAAGATCGGTGGGGGAGGAGAGGGGAAGATCGGTGGGGAGAGGAGAGGGGAAGATCGGCGGGGAGAGGAGAGGGGAAGATCGGTGGGAGAGGAGAGGGGAAGATCGGTGGGAGAGGAGAGGGGAAGATCAGGGGGGAGAGGAGAAGGGAAGATCGGTGGGAGAGGAGAGGGAAGTTCGGGGGGAGAGGAGAGGGAAGTTCGGGGGGAGTGGAGAAGGGAAGATCGTGGGGGGGGGGAGAGGGGAAGATCGGTGGGGGGGGGGAGAGGGGAAGATCGGTGGGGAGAGGAGAGGGGAAGATCGTGGGGGGGGAGAGGGGAAGATCGGGGGGGAGAGGAGAGGGGAAGATCAGGGGGGGAGAGGAGAGGGGAAGTTCGGGGGGGGAGAGGAGAGGGGAAGATCGGGGGGGGAGGAGAGGGGAAGATCGGTGGGGGAGGAGAAGGGAAGATCGGTGGGGGAGGAGAGGGGAAGATCGGGATGAAGAGGGGGAGATCGGGGGGACATCGGAGGGGGGGGTGAAGAGGGGAAGATCGGGGGGGTGAAGAGAGGGAGATCGGGGGGACATCCAGGGGGGGTGAAAAGCGAGAGATCGGATAGGGAGACATCGGACACCGGAGCTGGGTGGAAAGGTAGGTTGATTTTTTGTTCTAACTTCATGCAATGGCTTTTTATTTAATTTATTTTGTTTCTTTTTGCCTAACCCGTCCCTTCACGTTTGGTTTCACCAGGAGTGAATCAGAAGCGATGGGCAAGCTGCCCAGGTAAGTTAAAAATCGTTCCAACTGCCTAATATGTCACAAGTAAAGTGCCTTCAGTAACTCAATGAGGTACATTTGCTTCTTTAACTACCACCCCATCGGCTTTAATTGCCGGTGGGACTTCCGGATTCGGGACGCCCGCGCGCACACAGGTGCCTCCGTGGGGAACTCAGAAGTCAACGGGTTGGAGCCGGCTTCTGAAGCTGAACGGGATTTCCCCAATTTTCAGAGCCCCCTCCCCAACGCACCTGCAATTTCCCGGGAAAATCGAGCCCTATGTGTATGAATTAGAACACAGATTGTTGTTTTGTTTTAATTTAAACATAACACTAAATTGACTTCAGTTATCTTACTGGAACACTTCAGAGTTACACAAGGATCCTATTATTTTAATCAAAGGCATAGATTAACAATATGAGCCTAACAGATGGTGAAGCTTGCATTACCAGAGAAGCCACTTAAGGCTTGACTGGTGTATGCCGGGGAAGGAGGGAAAGGAGGAACAGAAGAAAATAAAGTTACAAACAATTTTCTATTGCAAAATAAATTGGTTAATACCTGCATGAAAATAGTGCACACAGGGATGTCGTACATGTGTGTTAAGCGTTCATGTGGGACACTGATCTGAATCTCTATCATATGGAGATAATTATGGTAAACCATGTAACATTCATTTAATGACATCACTGATTGCTGCAGGCACACTAATGTGTTTCACTGTGTCGACTGTTGTTATCCTTGGGGGATTCAGAGAGAATGCTTCCATAGAGAACTGTGCTCTTTGCAAAAATGTTAACATATTCTACTTGATATTCAATTTTATTACAATGGGTGGAATATTCCCCAGGGATATTGCAATGGTATGGAATGATTTTGCCATGATTCTTTGTACCAGTCAGAGCAGAATTAAAAATAAATGTACTCATGGTCTGTAATGTTAGTTCTGGGATTGGAACCACCAGCATCAATCACTCCCAATTCATGATGTGCAGATGCCGGTGATGGACTGGGGTTGACAATTGTAAACAATTTTACAACACCAAGTTATAGTCCAACAAATTTATTTTGAATTCCACAAGCTTTCGGAGGCTTCCTCCTTCCTCAGGTGAATTTCCATACCGTTCACCTGAGGAAGGAGGAAGCCTCCGAAAGCTTGTGGAATTCAAAATAAATTTGTTGGACTATAACTTGGTGTTGTAAAATTGTTTACAACTCCCAATTCAGGTATAGGGGTTAGATGCTTCAAAATATTTTTTAACTTCCTGTAGTCATGTTGGTTTTCAAGCCACTGACATCATTTGTTGAAATAAAAAAAATATTAATTCTCAAATAAATCACTAAATATTTGCAACAGCTTTCCTCCACACAGGCCTATCCCTTCACCTGAGGTCTAGAACTTAAGTTATAATGGCTGATTTTCATCTACTTTGTACACAGGAATGCACTGCAGGTGGGAGCATTCCAATCACATGCAAATAAAGCAGGAATGATGTAATGGCACCACCTATCTCAATTTCTTCCCCCATCGCTGGGGAGGCACCAATTAGGAAGGGTGCCCAGAAGAAGTAGGTATTAGGCCCTGTGCTCAGCCCCGCTCAAGGTCAAAGGATCTGAGAGGGGCAGGCAGCAAGGCCATGGGTGCCAAAAAAGGTAAGTGCCACCTTTTTCCAGGGCCAATAGCAACACTCTCAGGGCTGAAATCCTTTCAGCTGTTGGTTTTAGAGAGCAGCTAGAAAACCCCACTGCCGGCAGCCACCACTGCTGCTGCAGGCCTCTTGTGTAGCAGTGGATGGAATTCTGCCCCTATTTCCAGTTGAAAGGCCCTGGCACCTGGGGTCCATAGGATTTAGGCTAATGAAATAACCCGGGTTTGGATCAGGGCAGTGTTGCTCTTTTTGGGTACACACCACCTGATGTATCCAGGTTGGGGGCAGGGGGTAAGAAAATCAGCTCTGTACTCTGTTTCTAGAACTTGTATTGTTTAGATGGGCTTTTCTACTGACATTTCTCAGATTGAAACCATGCTCAACCTTAGTTAGCAGCCTGTATCTGCAGGCCTCATAATTAGGATGCTGCCATTTGTATTCCTGGCAAAGTTATCCAATTTGCTGCTGGTGAAAGAAATATATTTTCCAACCTACCAAAAGCCAACGAACAATTTTAAAAATGCTTAGTCACAAAAAAGCTGACAATTCAAAAAACAATGTACAACTGAAAAAACTGTGCTTAATAAAAACCTGCAACCAAGGTCACTGCTTGAAGGGACTGAACTGGTTACATTCCTTTTAGTACTTTGGATTTCAGGCTTTTTATTTGTGTTTTGGGATCACATTCTGCAATTCATAAAGGCACTCTACCCCCTCAGTTCACAAAGATGCTCCACCCCTTCATACCCCTCTCTCCGTCCCTCTCCATCCATTTATCATTTGCCATAATTAATTTTTGCAGGCCTCCCTGAAACCTTTTTTTTGTAGTCCTTTCCCTCACTGTCCACTATCACTAAATATCTTCAATCTCTCCCACTATTTGGTAATGACAAGTTCAGCCTGAATCAATACAAGGAGCTTACCACCATTCCGCATGGACCATCATCACATTACATTAACATGAGAAGAAACTTTCCATTATCTGGCAAATTGTCCTTTCTCTTTTAATTCACAGTTTGGGATGTGGGTATCTATTGAATTCAGTTTCACAATTTATCATGGTGGGATTTGAAATTGCATAAAATGTACAGCACAGAAACAGGCCATTTGGCCCAACTGGTCTATGCCGATGTTTATGTTCCACATGAGCCTCCTCCCACCCTACTTCATTTAATCCTATCAACATATCCTTCAAATCACATACTCTCGGTTGCTAGTCCAGTACCATAACCATTGTGCCACTATACCCCTCAAGCACTTCCTATGGGAATGTGTCTATTGGAGTTTTGGGTTGGAAGGTTGTTACTGTGACAACCTTCCAACCCAACTATTGGCACTATCAGCTGTGCCATTTATCACTTACAATGTCACCATGCAAGGCTATATACTCATACGTTTTAGGAGCATCACATGCTTAATGTACGAATAGGAAAACAGGCACTGTAACTTACAGTAGCCCACTAGCCCCAGCTACAAAACTTTTTTATATTATCTGTGATAGCAAAGTGGTGCAGCTAGAGGCAAGTGAATGTGTGACAAATTTCAACCTCGCGATTGTCAGGAGCACAGAAACTATGCTGTGCAGATTTTTGGATATCCCCTAATGAATGCTGAAACAACACGCACAGACCAAGTGAGTGCGATGGTTTATGGGGTGATTTCAGCTGGACTCTAAAGTCAACTACTTTCTGGGTGCTGTGTGAACGGAAGTTGGAAACAATGACAATCGTGTGAAAACTGGACAGTTGGCAACTGTGATGGAGATCAGTTTTACTTAACTTTTCAATGGCATGACAAAAGTTTTCACAACTGAACCCACCTTGTGATGTCTTCACCTCCCCTCTTGCCATGACCAGAATCTAGGTTCTTTCCACTGTATATTCCCAGACTGTTTCCATGCTGAGTGTATGCGTTTCAGAGAACGAGAGAGTCCCTCAGACTCAGCGCTAATGGTGCCTGAAGCACCCATTCAGTCCTTAACATTGGCTTCAAAGACAGCAATTCCACCTAAAATAGCACCCGACTTCTCAGAGTTGTAGAAGCCAACGAGCTCAACTGACATCACCTCACACAGCAGATCACCAATGCTTATCTACAAGCAGCTCAACTGTGTGGGTTTTTCCTGTGAAATGAATGCATGAGCTTGTCATCAAGACCTCAACCTTCTGCTGCTGAGAGGGCAAGATAATATGTTAGTACTGTTAATGAAACCATTCCGGTGGATATTTTGTAAATGCTGAATATAAACGAGATCATTCATTAAAATTTGGACTTCAAAGAGACACAAGGCTGGCGGCCGTCATTGACGAAGTGTGTACCACATATGGTAATAAGTTTAAATATTAAATAGAGGCAGTAAATCAATTATTAAAGCAATTGGTAAATTAATAATAAAATTCACAGCTTAATCTAATTAATCAAATTTAGCGACTAATTTAATTAGTAAATTTATTGAGTAATTTAATGCATTATTAAATTTACGGAGTCCATCCTAATATGGACTGACTGACTGACTGAATAATGAAATATTGAACTGCAGATGTGTTTTCTTGTCAAGGGTCAAAAAGGGAGTTCTGATCTGGGGGTCAGCGTCAGGCTTGTTACTGCCTGGCACTGCATCGCACAGGCATGTAAATCCTATCACTTTGCTCAGTGCATTATCTAAGAATTTACAATAGGTTGTCAGCATGTCACTGAGGAGCAAAGAACGTCCACTATGCACACTTGCCTGTGAGCGATATGAAGCCTTTAAACTGACCCACAACACTTCAAGTTATCTCTTCTGTATATACAGATGTTTGCACGTGCAGAGAAGATAACTCACAAAGTGTTCTGGGATGAATTTTAAAATCCCCAGAATAAATGAACATGGAGAGAGCACTAAGAAAACAGTTGGTCACTATAAAATAAATAAAACTGGGTCTTCGCACAGCCTAACTTTATTTATTTCTGAAATCCTGGGCTAAGCCCCAGGCAGTCCATTTCATCTCAGCTTGCTCCTATCTCTGCTCGCTCCATACTGTATATCAAACTAGTTCTTAATTCTTCCCTCAACACCAGCCCTAACACTCCAGTTTCTCTCTCACCTACATGTGTTACAGCAGGTCCTGCAAAGTCTGTCGTTGTCTTTTCCAATACGTACTTTCCATAATTTTGCTGCATACCCTAGACTTTAACAGAAGTAAGATATTGAAACTGAGAAAATTATTAAAGGGTCATGTGAAGGAACAGTTAAATAAAGAAAAACTTTGATATATATAGTGCTTTCATGTTGAAATGTCTCAAAACAATTCACGCCCAATTAGTTCTGTTTGAAGTTCAGTAACTTTTGTTGTATAAGTAAACATGACAGCCATTCTGCACTGACAAACAGTGAGATGAATGAGCAGTTAATCTCTTTTTGTTGATGTTGTTTGAGGGGGGATTGTTGGCCAGGACACCAGGAGAGCTCTCTGCTCTTCTTTGAATATTCCAATGAGATTTTTTACACAAACCTAAATCATCAGAACAAAAAAATGGAACATTCCTTTAAAGTCTCCACCAAAGGACGGCACCTACAACAATGCAACACTCCCTCAGTACTGCACCGAAGAGTCAGCCTAGATTATATGCTCAAGGAAAAGAAACATTTTTTTGTCTGTGAACATGTTAGGGAGTCACCATTGACCAGAAACTTAACTGGACCAGCCATATAAATACTGTGGCTACGAGAGCAGGTCAGAGGCTGGGTATTCTGCGGCGAGTGACTCACCTCCTGACTCCCCAAAGCCTTTCCACCATCTACAAGGCACAAGTCAGGAGTGTGATGGAATACTCTCCACTTGCCTGGATGAGTGCAGCTCCAACAACACTCAAGAAGCTCGACACCATCCAAGATAAAGCAGCCCACTTGATTGGCACCCCATCCACCACCCTAAACATTCACTCCCTTCACCACCGGCGCACTGTGGCTGCAGTGTGCACCATCCACAGGATGCACTGCAGCAACTCGCCAAGGCTTCTTCGACAGCACCTCCCAAACCCGCGACCTCTACCACCTAGAAGGACAAGGGCAGCAGGCGCATGGGAACAACACCACCTGCACGTTCCCCTCCAAGTCACACACCATCCCGACTTGGAAATATATCGCTGTTCCTTCATTGTCGCTGGGTCAAAATCCTGGAACTCCCTTCCTAACAGCACTGTGGGAGAACCGTCACCACACGGACTGCAGCGGTTCAAGAAGGCGGCTCACCACCACCTTCTCGAGGGCAATTAGGGATGGGCAATAAATGCCGGCCTTGCCAGCGACGCCCACATCCCGTGAACGAATAAAAAAAAACTATCTGTTATATATTAAAAACGGTGAGTGGTAGCAATATTCCAAAGGTGCTGCACCTGCCGGTGGTGCTGTGACCATGTTATGTGACCTAGTGTTGCGTGACAGGGACAGCCACAGGAAAAATTAGGAACCCACCTTTGATGCCAAGCAGGAGGAAAAAGACAAAATCGTGAAAAAAGGTTGATTAAAATAATAAATAGCATCTCAAAAAAAAAATTAGCAGAAATGTTCACAAACGTTGGAACTGTGGAAAGCACCGCAAAAATTAATTCTGAGAACCAGCCCGAAAGACACCCACAGCCCTCTCCTGCCAAACATAACTTGTAAACAATTTTACAACACCAAGTTATAGTCCAACAAATTTATTTTAAATTCCACAAGCTTTCGGAGGCTTCCTCCTTCCTCAGGTGAACGGTGTGGAAGGAGGAAGCCTCCGAAAGTTTGTGGAATTTAAAATAAATTTGTTGGACTATAACTTGGTGTTGTAAAATTGTTTACAATTGTCAACCCCAGTCCATCACCGGCATCTCCACATCAAACATAACTTGATAATAGATGGTGCTATGAAACCCTCAACAGAACAAGAAAACTCTGAAAATTGCCTAAGATTTCCACAACACAATACAGGAAACCAGTAAAATCATGTTACAGTGAGTGATGATGACGACCTTTAAAAACCCTGAAACACTGGCAATGAATTGTGCAATGCCAAGAAGCCTTCTGGCTCGCACAGCCCACATCCCACTGAGACAAATTTTCGGACACCAGAACCCGTCTCGATGAAACATAGAAAAATCGATCGAGACCTCCCCTCCCTCGAGACAGATATGGAGACCGAACACACCTCATCACTCAGGAAGAGAATAGAAAACACCAACTAACCCTTCAACAAGGCAAAAAAATGGACATCAACACCTCCCCACCTACTGAGAGAGAAATTGAATAACAGCAAATCCTCTCAAAATTCACGTGCTGATCCCCCTCACCTAGCTGAAGCAAAAAAAAATTGCATCCCCTCCCCCCTTCCTTACTTACCCTGGATAAGGCAAACTCTCCCTTACTCCTTTACTATCCTGTTCCTTTGTCTCTTCCCTTATCCCGTCCCCTTCCCCCTCCACCTGCCCATCCCCATCTCTTATCATTTCTCCGTCTTCTCCATACCCCCTCCCCTCCTCTTTCTTTCCCTCATCCCCTTCTCCTCTCCCTTCTGCTCCTTTCCTCCTCCTCTCTCTTCCCCTCCCCCACCTCTCCCCCCTCCATCCCCTCTCCCCCTCTTCCCTCTCCCCTTTCTCCCCCTCCTCTCTCTCACCTCCCGCTCCTCTTTCACCTCTTCTTTCCCCTTCCTCTATCCTCTTTCCCTCCCCCTCTCCCATACCGCCCCCTCCCCTTTCTCCCCCCCTCTCTCCTCCCACCACCCTCTCTCCCCTTCTCTTTCCCCTCCACTCCTCCTCCCCTCCCCTTCTTCCCTTCCCTCCACTCTCTGGTCCTCCCTCTCACCTGCTTCCTCTCCCCCCCCTCCACCCTCTCCCTCACTTCCCTCTTCCCCTTTCCTCTCTGCCATCCTCCCTCTCACCTTCTCTTTCCTCTCCCCTTATCTTCCTATCCTCTCCCCCCTCTATTGCCTCTCCCCCTTTTCTCTATCCCCTCTTCCCCTACCCTTCACTCTTTCACTCCTCATTCCTCTTCTTCTCCTCTCCCTTCATTGCTCTTTCACTTCTCTCCTCACCCTCTTCTCTCCTTTGCCCCTCGACTCCTCTTGTTTTCTTTCCGCCTCTCCATCCTTCCCCTCCCATCTGCTTCCTCTCCCCTCTCCCCTCCCCTCCACCCACCTTGATTCAATTTTTGCCCCACCCTCTAACCTTGCTTGGCCTGAAAAGTGCCTTGGCCGTGCCTCCCCTGCACAACACCACGGGAGATTGACTCTATTACATATTGTACAGTACATGATATAATGCTCCACTCATTATAAAACACTATATCCTCTGACTCATGAGCAATGCTACAGGGAATCCATTAGTAATGTTTTATACGTATATGTATATATAAAAAATGAACTGGAACCAAGGCAGTGATTTCTAGGCAGTAATCTAAACTTAGCATTCAGATGTTGATTATAAACTGCTGGAGCTTTGCTCTTACAATTTATTTAGAAGCCTCTGATTAAATTACTGCCTTGTGATCTTCCCAGGAATCAATTATGCCCTATGAAAAAGTTTCCTAACTTGGGTAATTGGCATCTGTGCTAAACTTTAAATAAACTGTCCATGCCATTTTAAAAGTATGGCTAATTATATACTATTTTATTTAGCACAATTGTGTCTGAATGATCCAGAAACTCATATCCTATTTGATATGAATTTTGGTTTGCATGACTATTTGACTTGGACAGTTAGGGGAACCAGGGGACGTGCATATAGATTACGTAAGCAAAGAACTAGGCCAGATGTCGGAAAAGATTTATTTTCACAGAGGGTCGGCGCTCTTTGGAATAAATTGCTGGCTTGTACACATTCGCTGCAAGTGTTCAAAAGGGAGCTGGGCAGCCTGGTGTCACCTCTTACAGTCCACTAACGTGGTGCTCTGGGGGAGAAGGCCAGAGGTTTGGCATGCGCTGCCGTCCTGAGAGATGGCAGTATCAAGCAGGTCGACTCCAGCCGTCACCATTCCACCGGGCCCTGGAAATGTGTCCCCACTGATCAGCGGATGGCTGGTCTAATGGCTGGAGAACCGTCACCACACGGACTGCAGCGGTTCAAGAAGGCGGCTCACCACCACCTTCTCGAGGGCAATTAGGGATGGGCAATAAATGCCGGCCTTGCCAGCGACGCCCACATCCCGTGAACGAATAAAAAAAATTAAAAAAAATCTCGCAATAAGGCCTGAAAGCTCTGAGAGACAGCATCGTGCATCTCTGCCATTATGGTCCGGAAGTTGTTCTGCAGGTTCCTGTCTATTCTCTTCCCCCTACTGTCAACAGAGCTGTAGTCTGTACTTCCGTGGAGGTGGAGGCACCAACTGGTCGCTGATTGCTTCTCAGCTCGCATTCTGCTGCAGATTCCAAAGAAGCTGCCACATGCTCCATTAATGTCTATAAGGAAGAAAAATCTTCCCTGATGTTGCCACAGTTGAGAGCTGTAACAGTCATACCTGTCAGTTGACACACATCCTCAAAGATTGACCTCAAAGTCTGAATGTATGTATGATATCCCTCATACAGCTTTCTTTTCAGACAAGTACCCATAAGTTCTGGGTCCTATGACTCCAAAGCTATGGGCAGCCTTTTCTTCAGCATGTGCTGGGAAGATGGCACATCTTCACCCACTCCTCACTCGTTCAGCTCCCTCATGCTATGTAAATCACTCAGTGCTACTTCCTCACGAACACTGTTTAATTCTCCCTAAGTGAAAGCATCTGAGCTGAAGAAGCAAGTGATGCAGGAGGTGAGTTTGAGGAGGTTAGGACATAGGGACATGTGGCAGGAGGTCTCTGCAGGAACTCACGAGTGGGTTTGAGTCCAAATTCAAATCCTTCATTCCCCTCTTCATCATCGTCCTCCTCATTATCGTCACAGCTCACGAGGAAGTAGCTGTGTCTATGCTCCTCCACCTCATCATCATCGTCTTCCTCCTTCTGCACCCCCTGCTCCTGTAGTGAATCTACAAAAAAGGAAAATACAAGTTAAGATTGGGTGAACATTATTCCCTTGTGATTAAGGAGACAAAGAAGTGGGTGGAAGCTCGTGGCTGTATGGTGCTTCACAGGGATGCCATGGCAACAGTGTAGGTGTTCAGTCATTAACCTAGCGCTGGCATTATGCCTCTGACCTCACCATCCCTGATGGCAAGCATTGGGTGCCTACCCATGAGCTCCATGTCATTCTCCTTATAAGGCGTGAGCTGTTTTAGGTTGGTGATGTCCCCTCTGTTGGGCTGCCTCTCACAACCGTTTTGCACCGCTTTCTCCTGCAACAAGACTGAGCAAATTAGGTGGCGGCTAGCAGTAGAGGAATGTGTGCCAAGTGGCATAGGAAAGCTGAAGTAATAGGTGTGGTGATATCACCTGTTAGGTTTACTAGAATGATACCCGGACTTCAAGGGTTAAGTTACGAGGAGAGATTACACAAATTGGGGTTGTATTCTCTGGAGTTTCGAAGGTTAAGGGGTGATCTGATTGAAGTTTATAAGATATTAAGGGGAACAGATAGGGTGGATAGAGAGAAACTATTTCTGCTGGTTGGGGATTTTAGGAGTAGGGGACACAGTCTAAAAATTAGAGCCAGACCTTTCAGGAGCGAGATTGGAAAACATTTCTGCACACAAAGGGTTGTAGAAGTTTGGAACTCTCTTCCGCAAACGGCAATTGATACTGGCTCAATTGCTAAATTTAAATCTGAGATAGATAGCTTTTTGGCAACCAAAGGTATTAAGGGATATGGGCCAAAGGCAGGTATAAGGAGTTAGATCACAGATCAGCCATGATCTTATCAAATGGCGTAGCAGGCACGAGGGGCTGAATGGCCTACTCCTGTTCCTATGTTCCTATGTTCCTAAATGCAAATGAGATGACCCAGGAAATCCTTGTGTAAATACCTCTTCAGAAAATCAGTGGGCGCAACTCATTTTCCACTGGCATAAAAGCGGTGCAACTCACTTCCAGGCCAATATGTTTAGAGATTATAACCTACCTTGAGATAACTGAGTTAAATGATTTCCTGGCACATCACTGGTGGCTCAGTGGGTAAACCCACTGTTGGGTGTGGTATTTAACCAGAAAGAATGAAATGCAACAGGTTTGATCCTTGGTTTGGGCTGAATTAGCTCTTCTCAGCCAGTGTGGCAGGAAAGGTTCTACAAAATGCCTTTGGTACCCCTGGGCTATGAAAATTAACAAAAAAAGCCAAGCTGTCTACCCACTCTGTAAAGAGAAGATTTTATATAGCATCTTAGCATTTGACATACAGTGAATCACTTTGAAGTGCAGTGACTTGTTATGTACACAACCATCGTAGCCACGTTGTGCCCAGTTGTGCCCAGCAAGATCCCACAAACAGCAATGAGATGAGTAATAAATGCATCTGTTTTTGGTGGTGCTGATTGAGGAAGGAATGTTGGTCAGGGCACTGGGAGATGTCCTTGCTCTTCTTTCAATAGCATCATGGGATCTTTAACATCCACCTGAAATTCCAGAAGAGGCAAATGAAGCCTTGGTTCAACATCTCATGTTAACGATGGCACCACTGACAATGCAGGACCACACTTGTGTATCAGCCTAGATTATGCATTTAAGTACTGATGTAGACTGTGAAACCATAACCCACTGACCTGAGGGTTACACCAACTGAACTGAGATGACAATTTTTACAAACTGTGCAGGAGCTTTTTCTGTGGTGGAGGTCAGCCAAGGTTTTCATTGGCAAGAAGGTAGCAGGCAAGAACGACCACAGATTTATTACTTGATCTTTCAAATGAAATCCATACCTGATTGGGCCCAACCCCTGCTGTTTGTTCCGGATCATCCAGCTGTGTATCGGGAAGGAAGCCACCAAGCCACATTATGAAGTTTTATAATTTTGAAACAGAAAACCAAGTTGAGAAGCTTGGATTGTTCTCCATAGAGCAGAGAAGGATAAGGGGAGATTCAATAGCGGTGTTCAAAATTATGAGGTTGTTTTGACAGGGTAAATAAGGAGAAATTATTTCCACTGACAGGAGGGCCGGTAAACAAAGGACATAGATTTAAGATAATTGGTAAAAGAACCAGAGGGGAGATAAGGAGAAATATTTTCTAATTCTAATCCACATTCCCAGAAGCTGTATGTTGTGGATTTAACCCCTTGTGAGCTGAATTTAACTTAATAAAAATATCTTAATATAGATTACTTGAAATTCTGGCGAAAGAACCAGAGGGGACATGAAGGGAAATGTTTTTACACAGTGAGTTGTTATGATCTGGAATGCACTGCGGTGGAAACAGATTCAATAGTAACTTTCAAAAGGGTATTGGATATACACTTGAAAAGGAAAATAATCCTCTTCTCTTCCACAATACTGAGCCTACTTCCGTTCAGAGTATAATTGCTCTTATAATGTTATTTCTTCTACCAAATTGCATCACCTCACACTTAATAACATTGAATTCCAACTGCCACTTTTTAGCCCATTCTCCCATCAGATCAATATCCCTTTGCAGTTTCCTTTGGTCTTCTAAAGAATTAACTATACCTCCTATTTTGGTATCATCTCCAAATTTCAATACCACTCTCAATAGACCTAAATCCAAAACAATGATATACACAGTAAACAGAAGTCACACATCACTACCCACTTCCAGTCATTTTGAGAAACTGCTCTTAACTCTTATTCTCTGTTTTCTCTCTTTTAATCAATGTTTAATCCAGTTTGCTATCCTTCCCCTAATTCAATACCCTTTAATCTTTCCTAGTAATGTCCCATGTAGTACCTTATCAAAGGCTTTTCATGAACACCACATCCTCTGCATTTCTGCATCTACCATGTCTGTTACCCCCTCAAAGAATTCTATGAGATTTGTCAAGCACGATTGTCACTTTTGAAATCTATGCTGGCTACTTCTAACTATTTTCTATCTAGACTTTCACGCAAAAAGACCTAAGTTAAAAAAAAATTAATTCACCGTGGGTTGAGTAACATTGAATTTGAAGGGGAAAAGACAAATTTTGGCAATAAATATACACAAATAGCAAATAGTTCCTCAAGGTTTGCATTTTTCCAAAATAACCCACCTTTAAAAAAACTGCTTTCAATTCACTTTATTCGCTGAGGTGCAGAGATGCAAAGCGTCTTGGATGTATCTGAACAGTTATCAGCCAGATATGTTGGTGTGACTAGGAACACAGGATCCAGTCTGACAGGTTACCTTCTAGTCTATAATCTTTGGAATACCACAGTGCTGTTAAAAGGCAAATTTCAGCTCCAGCATGGTGTCAGAATTAATAGGGTCTGACTGTATTAAATGAAAAACATAGAGTCATAAGAAACAAAACAAATCAAGGACTAGATAAAGCTATTTGTCTTATCAGAGCTCATCCCGAAAATACCCAAACCTTACTCCATTATAAAGAAAGAAAAAAAGACTTACATTTATATAGTGCCTTTCATGACCTCAGGATATCCCAAAACACTTTATGGCCAATTAAGTGATAATGGCCAAATAATCTGTTTTAGTGATGGACTTAATATACACCCCCCCTATCACTTATGCACTGTCACTACAGTGTGTATTATCCACAGGATGCACCATATGGATGCACCATAGCAACTCACCAAGCTCACTTGGACAGTCTCTCCCAGCCATGTGACCTCTACCGCTGAGAAGGACAACAGCAGCAATATCATGGGAACACCTTCACCTCCAACTTCCCATTCAAGCCACACACCATCTTGACTTGGATTATATCACCATTCCTGGGTCAAAATACTGCAATTCCCTACCTAACACCATGATGGGAGCACTATCAGCACAAGACTGTAGTGGTTCAAGTACCAGACCCACCATCACCCTCACAGGGGAACTAGGGATAGGCAATAAATGGACTGTGACACCCATATCCTGAGAACAATTTTTTAAAAAGCTCCTAGGGTATACACGTTGTGAATCTATTGCAACAGCACCAGGAAAACAATCCAGCCCACAGTAAATTTGCATCCTCGGCCATTGCCACCCTCCGCTCAACCCAGACCTTGGTCCTGCATGCTTACTCCCAATCCAGACCCAACTCTCTCTCACTTCCAAGCCCCAGCCCTGATACCCAGTTTATAACTAATTTGCTCTTTTTGCAGCAGCTCCCAATTGATCTTTCCCCTCTCTACCACGCTAGTGAACCCAAACTTCTTTCCACCTAGTCCCAGTACATACCTTCAATGTCTTGCTATGTACTGTGGCCTTTTAAGTAAGTAAAATATACAAATTGATTAAACCAATAAAGGATTCTGCATGATAGCCTTAACAGAAGGTGTGTGAGACATATAGAAGAGAAGACAGAGGAAAAAAGAAGTGTACAGAAAGAGAGAGACAGAAAGAGTGAGGAAAAGAGTCAGAAACAAAAAGAAATACAGGGACAGCAAAGTTTTTACTTTTTAGGGCTTTTGTAATCCAAGATTGAATGAAAAGGAATAACTTTATTGAGGTTAAAAAACAACATTATGTGCAGCAGAACATAACAGTTCAACAAACTCCATCTGGTTGGAGCAGCCTGTTTAAATTTGGTTAATTAATTGACACATTGTTAGATACTGATTGTTAATGGAATATCTTTAACTTATACAATCAAACTGATATATAACATTGACATTTAATGGGCAGGGTGTCTCCGACTGCTTAACCATGTTTAGACCTCTAGAATGCACCTGAATAACCATGGCATATCACCATGTGGTATCCGTCGGTTCCCGAGAAGCTTTCTGTAACCCCCTTGGGCATTGCAGAGGATTGAACATATTGTCTGCCTAATTTTGATCATTTCTATTTGAACATTCCAGGATATTGATTTTAGTATGGAGAGACTGTCCATTTATTTTATTAGTCGCATCTTCTTCTTATGGCGCACCTATAGTTTTTCTAGTGGGATTGGGCAAATCTGTACAAAACAGACACTGGAGTAAAGATTGCCAGGCAGGGTGTCACTGACTACAGTTGTAGTACATGTATGGGCAACCATGGAGTTTGACCACACGGTCTCCATTAGTTCACTAGAAGCTTTCCCCAACCAGTAATCACAACGTGGCATTAGAATCATAGAATCTTACAGCACAGAACAAGCTGTCCAATTTAGTCCCACACCCCAGCAGTTTCCCCATAACCCTGCAAATTACATGCACATGCCCAGTTGCTTTTTGAAAGTTCCTATGGAATCTGATTTCACTCCCTTTCAGGTAGAGGGTTCCAGATCTTAACTGCACTATCGATCCAAATTTGGCATTGTCATTGGAATTACCCACCATCGATTCTGATTTGAACAAACTACGCCTTGTTTTTCATTGGTCTGTACAAAAAAGTTCAAAGTTCCAGAATGAATAATATATTAATTTCCAGAAGCAAGTCTCTCTAACCCTTTCAAAGAATTCAGTCACGGGGTAGCAGTGGGACACTGAAATTTTAGGTTAATGAATCTTTTTGCATGTGGCACAGGATGGTTTGGACAGACATTTGTCTGTTTTAAAGGATTATGGCCCAGGTAAATGTTATAGTGCTCTGGTCAGAACGAGGGGACACAGGTTCAAACTAGTATAAGGTAAATTTTCTCAAACATAATTAGATAACAGAACTGACAACTGATGCCACGTTTTATACCCAAAACCCCTTGAGGAAGAGTCCCTGTTAGAAATGAAATTTCCCTTTATCAGATCAGATTCAGCAGTGCTCACAAGATTTTAGACCTGAGGCCAATGTGTCAGTCTGGAGTCTATGCTTCCAGTCACACCCACATACTTGACTGATATCTTTGAAGATGATCAAACTCAAAAGCTTTAAATTACTGGATCACAATAATTAAAGTGTATTTTTTTTTGGGAGGCTTTTTTTTCCTCCAAATTATAGTTATTTAAATTTCAGGGCATTTAACCAGCATCAAGAGCGAAGCCTACAATTTTATAACTATCAGAGATCCGAGATGTAACCGCTATTCTGGCTGAATTGTGCTAGTTATTATGGGACAATTACAATCAAAGCACATGCTCACAAAACTTATGTTTCAATAGAATATTTTTCACAGAGAAATTGAAAATTGCCTAAATGTCTTCTGTCATGATATAAACATGGAAAGAGTACAATGCATGTACTAGATAGTGATCAGTCTAACCTTGATATCTATTATGTGGAAACAATAATGTTGGTCAAAGTATTTGTGCATTTATTTTCAATCCGGAAGGAGGGGTGGATAATTTGCAAATGTATCGATATATCCTGTAATTTCCATGTTGTGTACTTTGACAGAAGTGAAATACTACAGAATGACAGAAAAGTATATTGAAATATAGTGAGCCTTCATTCACTGACAGTTAAGATGAGCTGTTTGTTTCTAATTTCTGACTCACTTTCAAGGTGAAAAATTCAGAAATATTCCATTTAAAAATGTATTATCTCTGATTTTAAGCTTCACCATAAATTAGTAGACATAATCGATCAGAACATAAGAACATAAGAAATATAAGCAGGAGTAGGTCATACGGCCCTTCGAGCCTGCTTCGCCATTCAATAAGATCATGGCTGATCTTCGACCTCAACTCCACTTTCCCGCCCAATCCCCATATCCCTCGATTCCCTTAGAGTCCAAAAATCTATTGATCTCAGTCTTGAATATAATCAACGACTGAGCACCCACAGCCCTCTGGGGAGAGAATTCCAAAGATTCACTACCCTCTGAGTGAAGAAATTCCTCCTCATCTCAGTCCTAAATCGCCCATCCTTTATCCTGAGACTATACCGCCCTAGTTCTAGATTCTCCAGCCAGGGAAAACATCCTCTCCACATCTACCCTGTCTAGCCCTCTAAGAATTTTATACGTTTCAATTAGATCACCTCTCATTCTACTAAGCTCCAGAGAATATAGGCCCATTCTACTCAATCTCTCCACATAGGACAACCCTCTCATCCCGGGAATCAATCTAGTGAACATTCATTGCACCGCCTCTAAAGCAAGTATATCCTTCCTTAGGTAAGGAGACCAAAACTGTACACAGGTGTGGTCTTACCAAAGCCCTGTACAATTGTAACAAGACTTCCTTACTCTTGTACTCCAACCCCCTTGCAATATACAAACATATGAATTAAGAGCAGGAGTAGGCCATTCGGCCCCTCAAGCCTGCTCTGCCATTTGATAAGATCATGGCTGATCTGATTGTGACCTCAACCCTACTTTCCCATCTACCTGCTATAACCTTTGACTCCCTTGTTAATCAGGAATTTATTTAACTCTGCCTTAAAAATATTCAATGACCCTGCCTCCACCGCTCTCTGGGGAATGGAGCTCCACAGACTCACGACCTTCTGAGAGAAAAAATTTCTCCTCATCACCATCTTAAATGGGAGACCCTTTATTTTTAAACTGTGGCCCCTAGTTCTAGTCTCTCCCACAAGGGGAAACATCCCCTCAGCATCTACCCCTTCTAGTCCCCTCAGGATCTTATATGTTTCAATAAGATCACCTTTCATTCTTCTAAACTCCAGTGTATACAGGCCCAACTTGTCCAACCTTTCCTCATAAGATAACCCCCTCATCCCAGGAATCAGTCAAGTGAACCTTTTCTGAACCGCCTCTGAAGCAATTATGTCCTTTCTTAAATAAGGAGACCAAAATTGCACACAGTATTCTGGATGTGGTCTCACCAATGCCCTGTACAACTGTAGCAAAACATCTCCACTTTTCCATTCCATTCCCCTTGCAATAAATTACAACATTCCATTTGCCTTCCTAATCACTTGCTGTACCTGCATACTAACTTTTTGTGATTCATGTACTAGGACACCCAGATCCCTCTATACCTCAGAGTTCTGCAATCTCTCTCCATTTAAATAATATACTGCTTTTCTATTCCTTCTGCCAAAGTGGACAAGTTCACATTTTCCCACATTATACTCCATCTGCCAAATTTTTGCCCATTCACTTAACCTATCTATATCCCTTTGCAGACTCCTTGGGCTCGAATTTAGCAGGCCTGCGGGTTCCCAGCGGGTGGTCCTCCGGGAGCGTCGAAAACGCGGACGGGTAATTGTTCGCGTCCCCCACGCGATCGCGGGATAATTGGACCCATTAAGGCCTGCTTCCGGGTTCTGCGCTCCCCAGCTGCGTGCCGGCCGGCTGCGCATGCGCAGTACCGTCGACGCGATGTAGGAGCTCCAGTTAAAGGGGCAGTCTCCCAAAGCCCCTCCTGCTGCAAGCAAGAGGTCTGGGAGAATGGCTCAACCAAGGGGAAAGGCTGCGCCCCGTTTTTCAGATCTGGCACTGCAGCTGATGCTGGAGGGTGTGAGGAGGAGGAGGGAAACACTCTTCCCTGAGGATGGGCGCAAGTTCCCTGCCGCCGCAACCAGGAAGGCATGGGCAGAGGTGGCGGCGGAGGTGAGCAGCAGGGGCAACACCCCAAGGACTTGGGAGCAGTGCCGCAAGCGCTTCAATGACCTGACTAGGTCTGGCAAGGTGAGTACACCAACGCACCCTCCCACATCCCGTCCCCACCATCACGCCAAGCAGATCACAACCCCCTCCTGCACAGCCACCACTGCGCTCCATCAGCAATCCTCACAGCCACTCATTCACCATCCTCGCCGTGCACGCAAGTACCCACCGTCCCTGACCCCACCCGAACACTACCACACACCCCAATCCCCATGCAATGGGATGGGCACGTGGCCCACACTTCCTCCCATCCGTTCCGCGCCACGCTCAACCCAACCACACCGATGCTCGATGCGTCTCACGATGCAAGACGCACCCACTCACACATCTGTGTTTTGCCTTCACAGGAGAAGAGGAGCAAGAACAACCGCGAAAGGGCACGCACCGGAGGTGGGCCGCCGCAAGTGGTGGAGCTCACCGACGCAGAGGTGGAGGCGCTCGACCTCGCCCGCACGCGACATTGCCTGTCGGTGGCCGATGGCGAGTGTGTCGCTGCCGAAATGGGCGGTAAGGGAAAGCTGACACTCAACACCCATGATCGCGAGTGACCGTATCATCACCTGCCATCAGGCGCACTGTCAAGTTGGTCCACATGCCTCAAAGTGCCCTCTGTTCTCTTGCAGGTGCGTCTTTGGATCAAGCGAGCATGGAGGGCGATTCCTCAGAGGACATGGCGGTCTCTGAGGGTGCATCGTCACATCAGAGCCAACCATCCACCAGCGCAGAGACACGCACCTCGGTGGGTCCCCCTCGCCAACTAGTTGGGGTAGCACTTGGTGAGTCACTGCGCACGAGTGAGCATGAGCAGACCCTGGTGGCAGGGGCAGCCGCGGAGGGTCCGCGACGGAGGGAGCACTCATCTCCAGGCTCTGCTCAGCTGGACCCAGATGCTGAACCCAGGGGGCCACCAGAGAAAAGGAGAGTCGTCGAGGGCCACCAGCTAATTGCTGAGGTGCTGGCAGAGGTGCCGCGCGCATTGTCCACAATAGCGCAGGCGATGGAGGAGTCCACCTCCTGCATGTGGGCATTGGTGGCGCAGGCACAGGAGGGTACCGGCGACACAGTGTCGCGGGTAGGTGCGGGACTGTCTGCGGTGGAGGACAGGCTGGCCTCCCTCGAGCGTCACGCACAGCTCCACTTCGAGTCCTTGCAGGCCCTCACAACGTCTGTACGGATTCAGGGTGAGCAACATTCCGACGCCACCAACAGGCTGAGGGATACACTAGGGGTGGCCTTGCAAGGCCTCACACATGCCATCCAAACTGCCGTCCAGCAGGGTGGAAGGGGTGATGTGGGCCGAGGCCAAGAGAGGGATGATGGTGACCGGGGACATGGAAGCGGGGACGCCTCTCAAGGCGTCCCCACGTCCCACCCGTCGCCCACCTCTCAACCAGCACCCGCAATGGTGCCTCCTCTCCAGGTGGCCGAGTCTGCCCCTGCCCCGGTGCAGGAGGAGCAGTCTGTGGAGGTGCCCTCACGGGCACCGAAACCCAGGGGCCGTCCGCCAAAAGCATCTACCCGGTCAAGGCAAGAAGACGAGCAACCTGCCACTACCTCTGCTGGAGCCACAGGGGTAGCACCACGTAGGGGTTCCCGGAGAAGAATTCCAAAGGCCTTATAATCACAAAGGGAATACACCAGGGTGTTTATTATTTTGTACTTTGTTTCTTAAATGATGTCACATTCCACATATTAAATAGTCTATTCTCACCACTCCTGCCACCTCTCGTCCATTCTTCCGCGGCTTGTGCAGTAGTTGCGTTCCGTGGAGGCCATCATGACGGCGAACACCTGCTGCCACCCATTGGGCACACTGCTGTGGGTGCAGGATTACTGGCAGCACTCTTCAGTGGAGGGGGCTGGTATGGCCGCTCGCATGTGCAGGTGAGGAGATGCGAGCGCCTCGCAGTGTCTGACTCTAGGAGAACCGTTGACGTATGAGTGCGTCCCTGGCCCGGCGACCATCCCGGTGAGTCGCGGCTCGGCGCATGGGTCGTCCAACATCCTCGGGCGCGTCCTCCTCCTCCTCCTCCGCCTCCTCCTCCTCCTCCTCCTCCTCCTCCTCCTCCTCGCCCTCGCCTTCCTCAATGTGGGTGGCGGGTGTGGATGGGGCCTCCTCCAGCGGCACCCCTCTCTGTTGGGCCATGTTGTGCAGGGCACAGCAGACAACTATGATTCGTCCCACTCTGAATGGTGTGTATTGGAGCGCTCCCCCAGAACGATCAAGGCACCTGAAGCGCATCTTGAGAAGCCCTATGGTCTGCTCAATTGTAGACCTGGTAGCAGTGTGGCTGTCATTGTACCGACGCTCCGGCTCGGTGATGGGGTTCCTCAGAGGTGTCATGAGCCACGTGTGGAGGGGATACCCCTTGTCGCCGAGGAGCCAGCCGTTGCCGGCGTTGGGTGCCTGCAGGATGGGCGGGACGGCGGACTCCCTGAGGACGAAGGCATCGTGGCAGCTGCCGGGGTATCTGGCGCACACGTGTAGGAATCTCTGGCGGTGGTCACAGATGAGCTGGGCGTTCATGGAGTGATACCCCTTCCTGTTGATGAGCAGCCCTGGCTCATGCGGAGGTGCCCGTATTGCGATGTGGGTGCAGTCGATTACACCCTGCACCCGTGGGAAGCCGGCCATGGCATGGAATCCAACCGCCCTCTCCATCTGGCTGCGCTCGTCCATGGCGAAGTTGATGTAGTGGGAGGCCCTGCGGAACAACCCATCGGTGACCTGCCTTATGCACTTGTGTGCAGAGGACTGACAGACCCCGGTGATGTCCCCGGTGGCACCCTGGAAGGAACCAGATGCGAAGAAGTTGAGGGCAGTGGTGACTTTGACGGCGACAGGTAAGAAGATGCTGCTTGGTCCATCAGGGAGCAGCTCGTCGTTAAGGAGGCTGCAGATGTCGGCGACTACCTGGCGATTGACTCTGAGCCTCCGTATGCACTGCTCCTCGGAGAGGTCCATGAAGCTGAGCCTCGCTCTGTACACCCTGTGCGGAGGGTAGTGCCTCCTGCGACGCATCTCTCTCTGCGGTTGCCCTCCCTCCTGCTGTGCAGGTGGGTGTGCCGCAGCACCGTGTTGGGGGGCCCCACCTCTCCGAGGCGGACGGCGTGGACTGTGAGGCTGCTGGGGCTGGTCATCCTGTTCGTCCTCCGACGATGTCAACGCACCACCCATCTGGCAGGTGTTGGTGTGAGGGGTTGTGCAGGGTAGGTGGGTGGGTCCTCGGACTGGGGCTGCGGTTTCGTGTCGGTCTGTCCTCTGGCTTGGCGGGGGTTGGTGGAGGGCAGGGGTTGCCCTATGTGACGCGGTGGCCTCCTGCGTGGGTGAGGGCGCTCCCCCGTGGAGCGCACCTTGGCACCTGGCACAGGCTGCTGGCTGCAACACGCCTGGTTTGAAGGGTCCTGTTTCCCCCAGTGTGGGAAACTGACTGCTTTGACCGTAAAATCCCACACTTCCTCTTTTGACAGCTGCTTCAGCTCATTAACTGACCACAACGAGCAAGTTAAGTGCTCTCAAGTGGAACCCCGCTGGCTTTAATTGCCTGCGGGATTCCCACCAGCGGGGCTTGCGCGCGCAGCCCCGCACGTCAGCGCGGTACCCGGAAGTGGCCGGGATTTCGTCCGAATCCGGTCACGTGATCGGAGATCGGGATTTTCGGGGCCCCCCCGCTGGAAACCCGCCGGAAACCCGACCCTAAAATCGAGCCCCTTGTGTCCTCTTCACAACTTACTTTCCTACCTACCTTTGTGTCATCAGCAAATTTAGCAACCATACATTCGGTCCCTTCATCCAAGTCATTGATATAGATTATAAATGTTGAGGCCCAAGCATTGATCCCTGGGCACTTTATTTGTTATATCTTGCCAACCTGAAAATGACCCATTTATGCCTACTCTCTGTTTCCTGTTAGCTAACCAATCCTTTATCCATGCTAATATGTTACCCCCTACACCATGAGCTCTTATTTTGTGTAATAGCCTTTGATGTGGCACCTAGTCAAAAGCCTTCTGGAAATCCAAGTACACCACATCCAAAGGATCCCCTTTATCCACGTTGCTTGTTACTTCCTCAAAGAACTCTAATAAATTAGTCAAACACAAATTCCCTTTCACAAAGCCGTGTTGACTCTGTCTGATTGCATTGAGATTTTCTAAGTGCCCTGCTATAACCTCCTTAATAATAGATTCCGGCATTTTCCCTATGACAGATGTTAAGATAACTGGCCTGTAGTTTCCTGCTATCTGTTTCCCTCCTTTCTTAATAGAGGAGTTACATTTGCAATTTTCCAATCTGATGGGACTCTTCCAGAATCTAGGGAATTTTGGAAAATTAATACCAATGCACCTATTATCTCTGCAGCCACTTCTTTTAAGACCCTAGGATGAAGTCTGTCAGGATTTGGGAACTCGTCAACTTTTAGTTCTAATATTTTTTTCAGAACCCTTTCCCTGGTAATTGTAAATGTTTTAAGTTCCTCCCTCCCTTTCACCTCTTAATTCACAATTATTTCTGGCATGTTATTTGTAACCTCCATAGTGAAGTCAGATGCAAAATATCTGTTCAATTCATCCGCCATTTCTTTATTCTCCATTATTAATTCCCCAGACTCACTCCCTAGAGGACCAATGCTCACCTTACTTAGTCTTTTCCTTTTTAAATACCTGTCGATACTCTTACTATCTGTTTTTATATTTCTAGCTAGCTTTCTCTCATACTCTAATTTCTCCCTCCTTATTATCCTTTTAGTCATTCTTTGCTATTTTTTATATTCTGTCCAATCTTATGACCTGCCACTAATCTTTGTGAAATTGTATGCTTTTTCTTTCAATTTGATACTATCTTTAACTTCCTTAGTTAGCCATTGATGGTACGTCCTTCCCCTAGAGTCTTTTTTTCTCACTGGAATGTATCTTTGCTGAGTGTAATGAAAAATCTCATTAAATGTCTGCTACTACATCTCTACTGACGTATCCCTTAACCTAATTTCCCAGTTCACTTTAGCCAGCTCTGTCTTCATGCCCTCATGATTGCCCTTATTTAAGTTTAAAACACTAGTCTTAGACTTACTCTTCTCTCCCCCAAACTGAATGCGAAATTCAATCATATTGTGAACATACCATTTGCCTTCCTAATTGCTTGTTGTACCTGCATGCTAACTTTCTGTTTTTCATGCACAAGGACACTCAAATCTCTCTGAACACCAACATTTAATAGTTTCTCACGATTTAAAAAATATTCTGTTTTTCGATTCTTCCTCCCGAAGTGAATAACCTCATATTTCCCCACATTGTACTCCATCTGCCACCTTCATGCCCACTCACTTAACCTGTCTATGTCCCTTTGTAGACCCTTTGTGTCCTCCTCACAGCTTACTTTCTCACCTAGCTTGGGAAGAAGTGCATGCAGAGATCAGCTGTGCTTGTCCTTCACTCATAATGTGCATGTTCAATTGGCAAAATCAACATCACAGAAAGCTCCCACCAGAAAGAGTCAGGAGCTTCATCACAATATTAAAGTGAATGTTAAAATGGCATCATGTAGCTATCCATGCTATTTCCTACAATAATCCCATTATTTATGATTTCAGGAGAACGAGCAATGGAGGGTCCCATGCATGTAGTGGGTGTGAGAAGGGTTGCTCACCTTGGTGCTCCAGGGTATCCACTCTATCACTCATCAGTTCAGCACACTTATAATAAATCTGACGGAAAAAAGGATAAGAGCTGAAGTGGCCTTCACAATTACGGGAAACTCCATTCCTCTGATAGAATTTGGCTTCAGGTCAGATTGCAGCATGTAGCACAACCCTGCCACTGCTAGATAAGTACATGAGGGAGCAAGGAATAGAAGGCTATGATGAGAGGGTGAGATGAAGTAAATAGAGTGGGAGGAGGCTCATGTAGAATATAAACACCGGCCTAGACTGATTGGGCTGAATGGCCTGTTTCAATGCTTTATATTCTCTGTAATTCTATGTAAAACAGAGGATCGGGTGCTGCATCACTCCATGACTTGACCCAGGTCTATATCGTGCCTCCACATTGGGTTTCCTTTCGCTTCCATTTGCCTGGTCCTTCTTTCCTCCTCCTCCTTTCAGCCCTACCAAAAGCTGCCATCAGTTTGAAACGCCTTTTGAATCTTTCTCAAGGCTGTAAAAAATCCCCCCTCCCCATTCTCTTAAGTGCCTTTAAGTAGTCACATACCTTTAAAGTTTACCTACACTGCGATTTTCCTTGGCCCCCCCATTTGGCTAGCTCTCTGCACAGGGCCCAAACCTGTTCTGGGAACTGTGAATACTTATAGGAAGAAATGAGCTAATGCAGAAAAATTTGCTTACAGTCAGCACACTACACTTTTTGCTTGATTTGCACTGGAACTTGGCCAGGACCAAAATATCTACCCCAATGACTCCAAGACCAACAAGTTAATAAGATTGATTCTTTATTGACTTATTTGAACGTAGTTTGCAACATAGGATAATTTAGAAAAAATTATGGTGATTCTTAAAAAATAATCTTGTTACCTGATGTATACATAAAGTTAGAAAACTAGATGATTCATACTTGCCAGAAACAAATTGTAGATTCCATGATTTGAAATAGCAGCTTTCTGTCAACAATCCTGAACTTTTAATTTATTAACTAATTTCACAATTGGTTGTCAAATTTCCTGTACTTGCTGATTGATCTGCATACCTTGGCATTACATTTACAACCCAGTGAGCTAGTTACCAAAACAAAACTAGCCAACATAAAATTCAACATTACACAAAGGGTTTTTTGCACACAGGATCTCTTTGGCTGATGTCACTGGAGCAGGTCTTTAATTGAAGAAATGAAGGAACCCTACAATTTGAATTATTATGAAAATGGATCGCTGAAGGAAAGAAATCTCTAGAACACAACTAGTATATTGTTAGTACTTACCCAGTAAATTACCTTCTCTCCAAAGTGAATTTTATGAAACATTACACATTAACTGGAGCGCTTCACAAGGCAATAACACATTGAGGGACCATTGGGCAGCATCATTTGAACCCCACAGTCTGCTGCATTCTTAAAACACACTCCATTTGGTATTTTTTCTTATAACCGATGTAATTTCAGTTTGTGGGAAATCATTTTATACTGTTTTTGGTCAGATTGATTTTTGCCAACAGCAATTGTCATTGAAGATTGTGATAGATGATAGACTCCCATGGAGATGCAAGGATTCCCATGCATGGAATAAAATCCAATATCACTAGAGTTCAAACCCATGGTGATTTGAATTGAAATGTCATTACCGCCATGGGTTTGAACTCTAGAGATATTGGATTTTATTCCATGCATGCTACAGGAAAACAGCATATCCCATATTTATCATAAGGTTAGCCAGTTATGATATGGATTAGGAAAGATAGTTAAAGATAGAGGAAGATAGTTAAAAGTTATTGAAAATGAAATAAGAAGTGAAACATAATGGCAGGGAAAGTTTTTTAAAAAGGTGAGTGACTAAGAAATGTTGGTATTCAGAGGGATTTGGGTGTCCTTTTACACGAAACACAGAAAGTTAACATCCAGGTACAGCAAGCAATTAGGAAGGCAAATGGTATGTTAGCCTTTACTGCAAGGGGGTTGGAGTATATGAGTAAGGAGGTCTTGCTGCAATTATATAGGGCTCTGGTGAGACCACACCTGGAGTACTGTGTACAGTTTTGGTCTCATTACCTAAGGAAGGATATACTTGCCTTAGACGGGGTGCAACGAAGGTTCACCAGATTGATTCCTGGGATGAGAAGGTTGACCTATTAGGAGAGGTTGAGTAGAAACGGCCCATATTCTCTGGAGAATTAGAAGAATGAGAGGTGATCTCATTGAAATGTATAAAATTCTTAGAGGGCTTGACAGGGTAGATGCTGAGAGGCTGTTTCCCCTGGCTGGAGAGTCCAGAACTAGAGGTCATAGTCTCAGGATAAGGGGTCGGCCATTAAGGACCGAGATAAGGAAACGTTTCTTCACTCAGGGTTGTGAGTTTTTGGAATTCTCTACCCCAGAGGGCTGTGGATGCTCAGTCGTTGAGTATATTCAAGACTGAGAGCGCTAGATTTTTGGACACTAAGGGAATCAAGGGATAGGGGGATAGGACGAGAAAGTGGAGTTGAGGTTGAAGATCAGCCATGATCTTATTGAATGGCAGTGCAGGCTCAAGGGGATGTATGGCCTACTCCTGTTCCTATTTCTTACATTCTTATGAGAGGGAAAAGAGAGAGAAAAAAAACAGAAGGAAAAAACAGCAACAAAAAACAGAAACAAGTCCTCTCTGAATTACGATTGTTGGAGAGTGCTGTCCATGGGAAATCTCTAACTTGTTCACTAGCACCTCCATGAAAATGTTCTAGGTCATTCTGTGCTGCTAGCGATTACCAGGGTCAAGACACCTAGCTTTGTCTTCAACTGCACCCTATTATCATTCTAGCAACATACCCGCCCCCCCAAAAGGCAAAGGAGAATTACAAGAGAAGCAACAACCATAAGAGGAAAGTGATATATTCTTTAGCAAGAGGTGCAATCGCGGCTCTATTATCGCAGCTACGTAAGCATGGAGTCACATTTTTGCTGCTTGCATTGCTATGAAATTTGGGAATATACACTCAAATGTAAGCACAGAACACTGGTTACTGGCCTCAGACTGTATGTGCAATGTTTATTGACTAAAGGTAGTTATCCCTTTAAAGATAAAAATGTGAATGGCAATGCAGTTGGTTGCCAGGGTTTATTTTTAACTTTGCAAATGTCCTATTATGGTGCAACGTTTGTGCATCAAATCTCGTGCAAGAATACCTCTCTGTGCATTTGCCCATGCTGTGCTATATTTTTGGCATTGGGCCATTGACCAAGAGAATGCTGCATTGATGTCAAAAAATGCACTATAAAAACAATACGAGAGAACCAGTTGAAAAAAAAAACAGAAAAAGACGAGGTCTGTCATCAAATGAAAAAAAAAGGAAGGACAGGTTAAAAGTTCCTGAGGACAAAGTATTTGTTGGGGGGAAATTCATCACTATTTTGGGGACTGGAGAGGATCAACAAGGTGTTCCCCCCCCCCCCCCATCACTTTAGTTTCAATGATATCATAGCCAAATAATTTGCTGACGATTTTGCAATGCCATTATGTTATCGAATGCAATTACATCACTGCGATGGCAGTTCTGTCATCGTCCCATAACTTGAGTGTCAAAGAAAACTTTAAAATAAAAATAGAAACTGAAAATGCCGGGGGAGAGGGGAACACAGCAGATCAGTCAGTACCTGCAAAGAGAAAAGACAGGTTATGACATTTCGAGTGTGTACTCTTCATCAGAACTGTGCATTTCCAAAAAAGAAAAGCTCCCATGCATTTCAACAGAGATAAGAGACTCATCAGTTATTTATTTGAAAGCTTTCTTTATTGCCCCCTGCCTCTCCTAAACCACTGACTGGCAGCTCCACCTATGTTTAATTTAGATTTAAAGCAAAGGTTTTTTTTAAAATAAAAGAAGAGATTTAGAGTGAGTGGAAGTTATTTAAAGTGCATGGTGCAAGCCCTTCTGGCAGTGAGTAGGTGGGACTGTCAGTCAGTCAGTCAGTATGCTCCTCCTTCAGTACTTCCAGCAGCAGCTCGCTGTGAAAAGCGAGACACATGGAGATTGGTGCGCAAACTCCCCGCTACAAACACAACAACTTCCAAACTTTGTGCTCTCTTTGGGTAAAGTTGGGACGCGCGTGCCCGCTGGTCTCGCGAGAGCGCGCGCTGGGCTGTCCGCCCGCCTCTGTCTGTGTCTGTGTCTGTCTGTCTGTCTCTCAGTCGGTGGAGCTGATGGAGATGGCGATGTACCGCCTCGGGCGCCTTATTCTTCCCTTCTTACTGAGACTTCTAATAACGCTCTTTCCAGTAAACTCCTCAGCTTCAGAACAACCGGCCATCACTAACGGTGAGCAACAATATATATGTATTATTTTCTTATTATTTTCTAAAAAAGGTGAACGAATGAATTTTTTAAAGAAGAGATTTGTGACCCCCCCCCCCAAACTCCTTCATACAATTTTGCTTAAATCCAAGCTGGATATTTGTGTGAATTCGTAAAGTTAATTTGGTTTGGATTTTTAAAATTTTGGAATCAATGTGCTATTGATTAATTAATTATGATTAATTTCTACATTTTTATAAGTTAAGTTTCACAGAATTGATTGATTATGATTGATTTCTCATTTTTATAAGTTGGTCAGAAAACTAGGATGAGCTAAAGTTTGCCTGCCAGTTTTGTTTTTTTTTTCCCTTTCTGCCAAAACGAAGTTTAAATGTTATATTTGTTATTTCCACGGTTGTGTTTTGATGAGTTATTTACAGGGATCTCTCCTTCCCAGAACTGACTTAAGGCTCTGTCCGTTTTTTTTAAACCAGATAAATAAGATCCCTAATTTACAAACTAGTTTCCAGCTGTACGTTTTAATGTTAAAGGTCGGGGCGGGCGGGATTTGTATGTTGGAATGATGCACTGCTTTACACCTGAAATAAAAAGCTCCCAAAGTTATGAATTTGCAAGTTAATTCCTTGTGGATTGTGGCAAAATCTACTCTATTCATTAATTTTCATCCTGGTCAGATGTTGCTTTTACAAGACGAGACAGAGTGTTTACTTTAGACACAAAAACTGTCCCGATTTATTTTTTTGGAAAAGATGGACAATTGAGCTGTCTCCATGAGAAGCAGCACATAATTCTGCTGCTAAATGTAGTGCTTCTCAAATTTTCCAAATCTTTATTCGTATACTTATTTGAAAACAATCTTGGCATTTTCATCACCTATGTCAGTAAAGCAAAATTTTCTGCTCCATATTTGCAAGAGCAAAGTATCTTTAAATGAACCCAGTGAACTTGTTGACCTCACAAAAGTATCTGCTCCTTCCCCCTCCCCAGGAAATGCTTTTGGGGTAAATCTTTTATTATTGGTATTTAAATGGCATGTAGACTTTAGATCAAGCCCAGAGCTGCCTTTAGAAGTTGTAAAAAAGAAGCTGTTTCACTGCTCGTGATGTCAAAGCACACAAACTGTAGTATTTACCCCCCCCCAAAAAAAGTGATATAACTTCCTGTTTTAAGCATTGATTTATTTATGTCATGGAATGGTAGGATATGGATTTGTATTTATCATTTCCTGCATGATATGCTCCTGACCTCGGCTGTGTACCTTGGGATCGGCGATGAGCAAAAGTGAATTAGTGTGTAGCTTTTATAATTGTCCTGATGTGTTCCTTTTAATTGAGGAATGATATACAAATGGGATGTTTGTGTTCAAAGAACTACTAGCTGATTTTGATCCTCGATCCATAATATGTTATTGCTGTAAGAGTGATTTTAACTTCTCTGCATATTTTAAGTATAATTTTTTTTGATTTAAGAATAAAAAAAACATATATTTATATAGTGCCTTTCACATCCTCGGGACGTCCCAAAGCACTTCACAGCCAATGAATTATTTTGAACTGTAGTCACTGTTGTAATTTAAGCAAATGTGGCAGCCAATTTATGCACAGCAAGGACCCACAAATAATGTTTTTTTTATAGTGGTTTTGGTTGAGGAATAAATGCATAGAATGTAACGATTAAATGAAAGCTCAAGTAAGGAGAAGTGTGGGAGGTGGTGAAGAGGAAAGATGATAAGGTGTCTGTAGGAAGGGATGGTGAGGAAAAGGTAAAGATATGTGGGCAGCTAAAGAGTAGAACGGGTGCTATGGATGAGAAGGAGGGTCTCTGTTTTCTTTTTCCACACATCATCCATATAATGAATCTTGCTCTTCTATTGCCTTTATTTCTGACTCCTAAGTATGAGTGATATTCTCGCTCTGATTGTGTACCCCACCAAATTCCACTTGTCTGGATAGATGCCAGAGCATTAAAATGCAAAGTGTCCAGTCTCTATAAAATGGTGCTATAAAAACTGTAATTTGCTATTCAAGCAAGTTGTGCAAACAAGTGTGCAGTGGGTTTGGACATTATTATGCTTTCACCTTTTAAGGTCTAAATTCAGCCCAGAATAATGGGATAAAAATATTGAGACTTGTAGCTCCGTGTGGATTGCCTTTATCTAGCTCCTTGTAGGTGTCATTTCACGGTAGAAATTTGTCTATAATTTGGTACTGAAGCATCAGTTTCACTCAGATGTGGCAGATGACATGTTTTTGCAACAGGGAACAGGTGTAAGGTACATAATTCAGATAGTATCAAAGGAGTATTCTGCATCTACCTTGTATTATACCTGATTTGGGAGTATTTGATGCTGATATTGAATAGAAAAAAAATGTTGAGATAAATGGAAATGTGATCTATTATGGAAACTAAATCAAAACCGTTCAAAAACAACTTGCATTCATACAGTGGCTTTATTGTAGAAAAACATTCCAAGGTGCTCCACAGGGGTGTAATCTGGAAAAAAAATGGATCCGAACCAAAGAAGGAGCTATTATGAAGGGTGACCCAAAGCTTGGTGAAAGAGATGGGTTTTAAGAAGAGTATTAAAGGAGGAGAGGGAGATGGGTAGGTTTAGGGAGGGAACTCCGCAAGCGTGGTGTTGACCGGAGGTCACCGGTTACGGGGGTTATTATCTTAGTACAAAGAAGAGAAGAGTCAATTGTCTCTTAACTCTCAATTCGATTTATTAATGTTGTTAGATCATATACATATAGCTTATATGTCTGGTTAGATATAGACATGCAGTTTGCACCAGGTTATACAGTTTTATATCCAAACTGGGATCTAAACGCACACGCACTAGGTTTCTCTGACACTCCCTGAGTGGTCACAGAATATAAAGGATAATATCCGAAAAGGAGATCTGATGCTGGCCAGGCGTTCTGTTCTCTCTCTCTTTCGACGTCGTCTCTATGTCCCTGACATAGGTTCTTCCACTTTTGCGATGGTTGGTCTCCGGAGTCTTCGCTGTGGCTCCACATCCCAGGTTCTTCATTCTTATTCTGAATCTTATCTCTTCAAGCTGTGCTGTCTCTCTCTCCCTTTGATTTAGGCTTGCTCGCTTAGTCTGTGTCTTCTCCTCATTGGCTCTGTCCCAAGGACTTAGGTCGCATTACCTCATTACTCCTTTTCTAAATAAGGACTTGTGTCTTATCACATCTCCTTTGTCTTTCACAAAACTTAGCTAATTCAAACCGGTTCCAGCCAGCTCAGGCCAGCGACTGAACTCAGGTTACTTCAGTTCAAAAGTTGCTTTTGCCTGTGTGTCAGCAATTCAAAATAAACTCAGTAGTTTCTGCAGCCCCTGGCCAACAGTGGGACCTAGATAGCTGAAGGCATGGCCGCCAATGGTGTTGGGACGTAAGAGAGGTCGGAGGAACAGAGAGTTTGGGGTGGGGGGGAATTTGGTGGAGGTTGTCAGGCTGGAGAAAGTTACAGGGAGAGGGGGGGGGCTGGTGAGGCCATGAACAGATTTAAACAGGAGGATGAGAATTATAAATTTGAAGTGTTGACGGACCAGGGGCCAGTGTAGATTGTCTAGAACTTGATGATGGGTGAGCGGGATTTGGGCAGCTCGATGGATCTTTCGAGAATGCCAAGAGAGGCCCAGAGGGTAGCTGTGGGCTTATTCAAGACAGATTCAAGCCTGGGATGACGGCAGGAAGGCAGAGTAGTAGTGACGTCCAATAGACAACAAGTTCAGTCTAGTATGCCGTTTAGGAGTTATGTAGCCCTTAGTTGCTGATTGGTTTATTATCCATAATTCAGTTACTCAGTACAGCCTCTCTGAAACAAAACAGCAGCGTGCCTAGGATTGTTGATCATGTTGTGACTGCGGCCTGATGTGTAATTTAATCCAAAATTCACATTTAACACTTCCAGAGCTTCTGTTCATGGAAACCAGGTAATCGGAGAACCATACTTATATTCTGATCTCTTATTTGCATTTAAAAGACCCAGCAAAAAAAAATCCCCCAAAATCTTCTTGTGGTCAACAGAGAATCTAACCTGTGTCACCATGAAATAATAGATACATTTTAAGAGGAAAAAAAAACATTAAATAAACTATTGAGGGAAACACTCCCTTTGGCTTTTTGCAATCAAATCAGGAAAAACTGGGCCAATGCTTTTGTGCTGTAGTGTTTATAGGATACAAATGTGGAGTCAGCCAGATATGGCTATGCAAAAATATGGATGGGGGTATAAGGTCAGTAAAATGACATCAGTGTAAAAGCATGACGAGGGGGAAACAAATACATGTGAAATGTAAGTAGGCAACAGGCTGAAGCAGTGGACGTGGCCAGACTCCCATCAGTAGGAAGATATATTTACTGGGACAGTGCAAAAATCTTTTTAAAACCAGTGCATGTATTTTCACTGGATTTGCGTGGTTTTCTCAAAAGAAAGAAAAAAAGAAAGACTTGTATTTATACAGTGCCTTTCACGACCTCAGGACACCCCAAAGCGGTTTACAGTCAATTAAATATTTTTGAAGTGTAATCACTGTTGCAATGTAGGAAACATGACAATTTGTGCACAGCAAGCTCCCACAAACAGCAGTGTGATAATGACCAGATAATCTGTTTTTAGTGATGTTGGTTGAGGGATAAATATCGGCAAACTAGTGTCTTTTCAAAATAGTGTCATGGATCTTTTATGTCCACCTGAGGGGGCCTCGGTTTAACATCGCATCTGAAAAACGGCAATCAGTGCAGCACTCCCTCGGTACTGCATAGGAAGTATCAGCTTAGATTTTGTGCACGTGTCTCTGGAGTGGAATTGAACCCAAAGCCTTGTGACTCAGAGGTGAGAATGCAACCAACTGAACCACAGCTGACAATGTGTGGGGTATATTTGTATGGGCTAGCCAGAATGCTTTGGATGGTGCGTTGGACCCGACGAGCTTAAGTTTGATTTATGAAATATTGTTTCACTAATGCTTTCCAAAAAATGAATCCTCATTTATTTTTTCGATCAACTTGAACCCTGAATTGAGAACAAAAGATAAAGTAAGCTATATTTTTTTTTAATCCACAAACGAGCTATAAAGAATTAGAAAGCATTGTTTAAAACACCAGTTAAGATGATTATTGGAGGGGATGAATCTGACTAAAGTAAGCAAGAATAGTATTCTTAAATATCCTTGAGCTCCATAGTAGCTCCGTATTTAGTGGTAATTCAAGGGTTAAATGTTGCCACCCAGATACTAAGAACATAAGAAATAGAAATAGGAGCAGGAGCAGGCCATACGGCCCCTTGAGCCTGCTCCGCCATTCAGTAAGTTCATGGCTGATCTACCTCAACTCCACTTTCCCGCCCTATTCCCATATCCCTTGATTGCCTTAGTGTTCAAAATCTAACAATCTCAGTCTTGAATATACTCAATGACTGAGCATCCACAGCCCTCTGGGGTAGAGAACTCTAAAGATTCACAACCGTCTGAGTGAAGAAATATTTCCTTATCTCGGTCCTTATCTTGAGACTATGACCCCTTGTTCTAGACTCTTCAGCCACGTGAAACAGCCTCTCAGCATCTACCCTGTCAAGCCTGCTCAGAATTTCATACGTTTCAATGAGATCACCTCTCATTTTTCTAAACTCCAGAGAACATAGGCCCATTCTACTCAATCTCTCCTCGTAGAACAACCCTCCTCATCCCAGGAATCAATCTAGTAAACCTTTGTTGCACCCCCTCTAAGGCATGTATATCCTTCCTTAGGTAAGGAGACCAAAACTGTACACAGTACTCCAGGTGTGGTCTCACCAGAGCCCTATATAATTGCAGTAAGACCACCTTACTCTTATAGTTCAACCCCCTTGCTTTAAAGGCTAACATACCATTTCCCTTCCTAATTGCTTGCTGTACTTGCATGCTAACTTTCTGTGACTCATGTACAAGGACACCCAAATCCGTCTGACTACCAACATTTCTTAGTCTCTCACCTTTTAAAAAAATATTCTGCTTTTCCATTCTTCCTACCGAAGTGGATAATTTCACATTCTCCCAAATTATACCCCATCTGCCACCTTCTCGCCCACTCACTTAACCTGTCTATATCCCTTTGCAACCTCTTGGCACCTTATCGAATGCATGTTGAAAATCCAAATATACTACATCCACTGGTTCCCCCTTATCTACCCTGTTAGTTACACCCTCAAAAAACTCTATAGATTTGTCAAACACGATTTCCCTTTCATAAAACCGTGTTGACTCTAACCATATTATAATTTTCTAAGTGCCCTGTTACTATGTGCTTAATACCTACTACTGATGTCAGGCTAACTGGCCTGTAGTTCCCTGTTTTCTCCCTCCTTTCTTGAATAGCGGGGTTACATGTGCTACCATCCAATCCACGGGGATTGTTCTAGAATCTAGGGAATTTTGGAAGATCCTAACCAATGCATCCACTATCTCTGCAGCCACCTCTTTTAAAACCCAGGGATGCAGGCCATCAGGTCCAGGGGATTTGTCGGCTTTTAGTCCCATTAATTTCTCCAGTACTTTTTCTTTACTAATCTTAGTTGCTTTAAGTTCCTCGCTGTACTATATGCCCTTTGTGAGTTTAAAAGTATCTCTTGTGAATGGGCAGTTGACTTTGATTACAAACGAGTATAGAGGAGAGCAAATCGTGTGTAGATTTCCCAGGCAAGGACAATAACTTGGTTTTGGCTGAGTGGCAATGTGTGAAGCAGCTTCATCTCACCAAAAGTATTCTCATCAACTTCTGCTACATGTTCAGTGGATACCTGGAATCACCATTTCCGGCTGTGAGGGTGTTATAGGAAACAATTAATATAATTACAGCAATCTTGTTTGAGGCACCTGGAAGGATTTTGCTGTCTACAATATCAGATTGCGTACAGGAGTGAACGGATACACTAACTGAAGAGTGAAAGAATCATTCATTTTCCAAAAATCCCAAACTAGTTATTACCGAACAGTGCTTATGTCTGATTACTGGGTTTCCAAATGGTGGACATTGATGTAAAGACACCGAGACTCGTTCTTCATGTTCTTGTTGCTCTGGCTTTACTCACAACACCTTCAAATTGAGTAAGAAATAAAGAACGTCTTTGCATTTATATAGGGTCTTGCATATCCCCAGGATATCCCAAAACACCTCGCAACCAATTAGTTACTTTTAAAGTGTAATCACTGTTTATATAGGCAAACATGCCAGCCACACAATTTGCACACAGCAAGGTCTTGCACACAGCAATGATTTAAATGACCAGATAATCCATTTTGATGTCTCACCTATGTTAATGTGGAGGCAGGTTTCAACGGATGAATTCTTGGGGACCATATTTATGGTCGCTAACCCTCACTGTGACATTTGCATGATCTTAAAACCTGACTTGGTTGTAGATTCGATGAGACAGTTAGAGCAACTAGAACCACCATAATGTATTTGCCATTCTCGATCAATGCTTTAAATGTTCAGATTGCTTTGAAGTAGCCCTCCAATGCGCACCACACAAACATATGAAAATGATGGAACAGGAAAAGACCAACTGGTCCACCTTACCTGTCCCGTACAGTTGTGATGCCTTATGCATCATGATACAGACACTCCCTATCCACCGCCATCTGCTGGAAGAGTCAAAATAACTGAGAAAAACCCAGGCCAATTAGAGAAAAAAAAATCTGAAAAATTCCTCTCCCAGCCATTTGGGCGATCAGAACTAGGCCAGGAGAGCACATTGACCTTGATTTTATATTACAGGAACCTACCTCTTGTACAAGGGGATCTCCGCCAGGAACAGGTCCAGCTCTCTCTTGAAGGAATACAGCGTGTCAGCATTCACCGCATGAGCTGACAACCTATTCCACATGTCCATTATTCTCTGGGAAAAGGACTGCCTAACATTCAAGCTAGTTCTGTCCTTGCGCAACTTGTAAGTGTGATCCCTGGTCCTCCCTAACCTATTAAATTGACATAATTGGTCCATGTAAATACAATCTAGTCTCTTCGTTATTTTATAAACCTCAATCAGATCACCCCCGAGAAGGGAAATGTCGGAGAAATTGTTTCAGCTGAATGCTAAACCTTTTACTTTTTATCCTTGAGTGTTGCTGCATGTAATAATGTAGCAATTTGACACAACATCAAAGATGCCTGAACATAAACAATGTTAAGAATGGAAAGTGTAATTCTGTGTTGAATCTTGCATTTAATGCATTTTGAGTTTTGTGTTGAGTACCACAGACCATGATTTACAAATGGTGAATTTACTTCAAAGTACGTGTCGGAATCACTGGTTGTTTCACCCACATCATAGCCTCAAAATTCTTCTTAATATATGCTCTCTAGCCTTTTATTAGCTTTTTCAGGATGTACAGTCCTCTTTCAGTGAACATTATGAGCTTGGAGATTTAGTAATGATTTTTTTTGCAGTACCTTTTAACATTGGCAAAAACATTTTTGGACATGTCAGACTTTTCAGTACAGTACTTACAAAGATTTCTAGGCTTGCCTCAGTTGCACAGCTTTTCTTACATTAGTACAGCATATAAAATGTTTTGCAACTAATTCACATGCTCCAGAAGTTTCTTTTGTGGCATCCATGAGAGGAATTTCAGAAAATAATAGAAAATAAAAATGAAAACCTCGTTAGGAGTTACATCATTTCTGCCTTAACTTTTAAGTATTCATTTTGATTCAATAATTTTTCTTAGCAGTTAATAAATGAAATATGCTGTCATGCAGCTACAGATGTTATTTTGAACAGTTCGCTGTTTCTAGTTAGTGTGCCAAGGACTGTCTGTTCAGTTGTACATGGCTTTGTTTCATGACATTACACAGTTCATACCAAATGCTAATGTTATGGCCGTTAAGTATGGAAACGTTCATGGAAATTGTGCCCCATCACAGTCCAAACTCAAAATAAGAACAATAAGCAAAAGCTTGCACTGCCTTTAGCTGCACTGGAGTTTTATCACAAAGGATGGATTGCAACTATAAATGTATCGTTTAACCATTTAACTTGTGGGATATGATAGATAGCTTACTCAGCGCTGGTAATAATTCAGTCACGACTTTGTTGCATGTGTTTTGGGGGCTGTCTTGTGGATAAAATTATGTCTGACAGGTCGTCATTATGCATTGTATATGCTTTAAATATTCTTTGGTGTCCATTGTTAGCAATCGTCGTATTTGATATCCAATTTCTTTTTATGCTCCCTCCTTGTTGTCGGTTCCTTTCTTTTCATTTGCTTTTCTTTTTGCTATTTTCAGTTCTACTTTTTGTTTGGCATTTTCCTGCTACCTTTTTTTTCCTAACTTTTGGAAAAGTTCTTTCTAAAATGAATGAAGGACAGGTCAGTTTGTCAGGATGTTTGTGCTGCACTGAAAAATTTAACATTGCATTTTTTTTTTACTTAACATTCAGATTTCAGATATCTGTGGTTAGTGACACAACTGTTGTCACTGGCATTATGGTACACCCCTCTGCTTATGAACAGTGCAAGATCCTTTACCAGCTAGTGACCTTTTTAAGAGTCATAAAGCACATAAGGTAGCCATTCAGCTCATCGTGCCTGTGCTGGCTCTTTGAGCTATCCAATTAGTCCCACTCCCCTGCTCTTTCCCCATAGCCGTGCAAATTTTTCCCCTTCAAGTATTTATCCAATTCTCTTTTGAATGTTACTATTAAATCTGCTTCCACCCTTTCAGGCAGTGCATTCCTAGATCACAACATCTCGCTGCGTACATTTTTTTCACTTCTGGCTCTTTTGCTGATCATCTTAAATCTGTGTCCTCTGGTTACTGGCCCTTCTACCACTGGAAGCATTTTCTCCTTAATTACTGTAGCAAAACTATTCATGATTTTTGAACACCTATCAATCTCCTCTTAACTTTCTCTGTTCTAAGGAGAACAACCCCGGCTTCTCCAGTCTCTCCACATAACTAAAATCCCTCATCCCTGGAAGCAGTCTAGTAAATCTCTTCTGCACCCTTTCTAAGGCCTTGACATCCTTCCTAAAGTTTGGTGCCCAGAATTGAACACAATACTCGAGCTGAGGCCTAACCAGTGTTTTATAAAGGTTTAGCATAACTTCCTTGCTTTTGTACTCTATGCCTCTGTTTATAAAGCCAAGGATCCCACATGCTTTTTTAACCGCCTTCTCAACTTGTCCTGAGACCATCAACAATTTGTGTACTTATACCCCCAGGTCTCTCTGTTCCTGCTCTCCATTCTATGATTCTAAGTATGTATCCAATTCCCTTTTTGAAAGTTGCTATTGAATCTGCTTCCACCACCCTTTCAGGCAGTGCATTCCAGATCATAACAACTCGCAGCATTTAAAAAAAAATTCTCCTCATCTCCCCTCTGGTTCTTTTGCTAATTACCTTAAATTACCTATATAGGTTAGATATGTGACTGTGAAACGCTTTGGGATGTCCAGAGGTTGTGAACAGTGCTATATAAATGCGAATATTTTTTCTTTTTTTTAATTTCTTGTTTTTTTGTGAACAGGTTCAAAGGTGTGTCACATGTTTGAAAACATTACCTTGAACACAGAGATAGACTCCTCAGTGGGAAAGTTAACTTTCGTACCAACATGTGAAATTGCTTTTTTTAATTTCAAAATATACTTTATTTCATTGAACTGTGTGTATCTTTAAATTCTATGTAAATATCACAAATCCAAACCAGTACAATTCAAACCAATACATTACAGATCGTGCACAAAGTGATCTCAATATTACAATTTAAATACAGTATTTCTTATGATTTATGGTGTACAATACAAGGTGGGGCAGCCTTACACGGTGGCTTTTCCCCATTGGGCCTTTGCGTAGGGCGCACCACGCTTCAGTCCGTCCCGTAGCACCTACTGCTGGACTTTGGAGTCGGCACACTGAAATTGCTCACCTCTGTTCTACAAATTCCCTACTTCAGGGGCATTGTCGTGCAGCCTGAGCCCTGGCAACGGAAGCCCAGGCAACTCACTCCTATTTATGTTTCATGTTTCTTTTTTGCTGGTTTGTCCTATTTGTATTTTGTGGCCCTGGAGGTTTGGAAAGGGCTACTTATAACGCTGTTGCCTAATTGGCAAATAAATTCCTAAATTAGTACACCAAGATGTGTTAGTTTCAGCAGTTTGAAATATACGCAAATTAAGGGGGACTTTATGGCCCAGAGTTTCCACTAGATTGCGCTGGCTTTTTCAGCGCAATGCAGCCGAATCAGCACAAAATATCGGAATTTCGATTTACACTGGGCATAATGAATGGCCAGCATAATTCGAGTTTCCGCAGTCTTTTGCGTGGCTCAAAAAAAATCTCGCTGAAGCCGGCCCAGAAAACTGGCCACGCCCCCCCCCCCCCCACATATCGAAATAACAAAGATGGTGAGTTTACGCCGATTACAGCCGTTCGATGAGAATCTCCATGGTGCATACTATATGGCCTAGGAAGGCAAAAGCTTGTTACACCCATGTCCTACTTCACCAGTGTCAGAACATGCTGCAGCTGCCTGTATGATGCAGAGTGAAACATGTTACAAGTTTGGTTAACCTGGTCTCTATGGGACAGAGAAGAAAGGAACGAGTTTCTAGTGACAGGTAATGAGAAATAAAGATTTGCCTATCTACCAGGCTAGTGACTTAAAAAAAAATTCAACTAGATCAGTCAGATATGACCCAGCCTTCACAAATCCACGTTGACTCTCTATGATCAGCTGATACTTGGCCAAGTGCTCAGCCACTCTGTCTCTGGTAGATTAAAATAATACATTTTTGCAGTTTAACAACTACAGCATTTATTTTAAGTTTCTTTCCAGTGGCAGAATTTCAGCTGAGGTTTTAAAGCTAGATGGCTCAAGAATTTTGCCTGATAATGCTCCTTTAATAATTGAAGTGGCTGATTTTAATCTGAAAAAGGCTCAGTGGTCGCTTTCTTTTTTAATAAGGCTGTAGACATTCCGTGAATCAAGTGTTTGACTTTTCTTGGCTAAATTTCTACAATGTCACTTGGTAGTGGTTAGTCACATCTGTTTGTGCTGCCAATGTTAAGTAATGTGCTGACTTAACATATTATCCCAAAGAGATGAAATAAAAACAGAAGATGCTGGAGAAGCTCAGCAAGTCAGGTGGCATCTGTGGAGAAAGAAACAGAGTTAACGTTTCAGGTCAGAACTGGAAGATGTTAAGAGTTAAAGTTTTTGAGCAAGGATAGAGCCAGGGAGGGGTGGGGAGGAAAGAACAATAGGGATGGTCTGTGATCCGGTGGAGGGCAAGAATGATTAAATGACAAAAGGGATGATGCTGCAAGACAAGGAAGGTGGTAATGGGACAGGTTAAGAAACAAAAGATTGATCAGGCGTAGCTGTAAATGGCAGCAGCAGAACCATTACCAGCTGACCGAAAAAAATGGGAGCAGTGGTTATGATCTGAAGTTACTGAAATCATTGTTGAGTCCGGAAGTATGTAAAGTGCCTAAACGAAAGATGAGGTGCTGTTCATCGAGCTTACATTGAGCTTCATTGGAACAGTGTACAAGGCAGAGGCCAGAGTAGGAGTGGGAAGGGGAATAAAAATGGCAAGAGACTGGCAGGTCTGGGTCATGCTTGCGGACAGAGTGGAGGTGTTCAGCGAAGCGATCACCCAGTCTGCGTTTGGTCTCCCCATTGTAGAGGAGACCACATTGTGAGCAGCGAATACAGTATACCAAATTGAAAGAAGTACAAGTAAACCGCTATTTCACCTGGAAGGAGTGTTTGGGGCCCTGGAAGAGAACGGTGCAGTTTCCAGCTCTCGCTCCGAACTGGAAAATTTTGTCAACTTTGTTTCCAATTTCCACCCTTCCCTCGCCTTCACATGGTCCATCTCCAACTCTTCCCTTCTTCAACTTCTCATTTCTGCGGATAGGTTGTCAACCAATATCTATTATAAGTCCACAGACTCCCACAGCTACCTTGATTAAACTTCCTCCCACCCCGCTTCCTGTAAGGACTCTATTCCCTTCTCCCAGTTTCTGTGTCTCCGTCACGTCTGTTCTGATGATACCACCTTCCACACCAGTGCTTCCGATATGTCTTCCTTTTTCCTCAACCGAGGATTCCCCTTCACTGTAGTTGACAGGGCCCTCGACAATGTCCGTCCTATTTACCACACTTCTGCCCTCACCCCTTCCCTTCCCTCCCAGAACCATGATAGGGTCCCCCTTGTCCTCACCTTCCACCCCACCAGCTTCCACACTCAAAGTATCATCCAACGCCACCTCCAGTGCGATCCCACCATCATCCCCTCCCCTCCCCTTTCAACATTCCAAAGGGACCGCTCCCTCCGCGACACTCTAATCCATTCTTCCATCACCAGCTCTCTTCCCCATGGCACCTTCCCGTGCGAGCACAGGAGATGCAACACCTGCCCCTTCACCTCCTCCCTTCCCACCGTCCAGGGCCCCAAACACCCCTTCCAGGTGAAACAGCGGTTTACTTGCACTTCTTTCAATTTAGTATACTGTATTCGCTGCTCACAATGCAGTCTCCTCTACACTGGGGAGATCAAACGCAGATTGGGTGATCGCTTTGCTGAACACTTCGACTCTGTCCGCAAGCATGACCCAGACCTGCCGGTCGCTTGCCATTTTAATTCCCCTTCCCACTCCTACTCTAACCTCTCTGTCCTCGACCTCTTACGCTGTTCCAATGAAGCTTAACGTAAGCTCGAGGAACAGCACCTTATCTTTCGTTTAGGCAATTTACAACCACGATTTCAATAACTTCAGATCATAACCACTACTCCCATTTTTTTCGGTCAGCTGGTAATGGTTCTGCTGCTGCCATTTACAGCTACTCCTGATCTATCTTTTGTTTCTTAACCTGTCCCATTATCACCTTCCTTGTCTTCCCTTCATCCCTTTTGTCATTTAATCACTCTTGCCCTCCACCGTATCACAGACCTTCCCTTTTGTTCTTTCCTCCCCACCCCTCCCTCCCCCCACCATTACCTGGCTCTATACTTGCTCAAAAACTTTAACTCTTAACATCTTCCAGTTCTGACGAAAGATCTTTGACCTGAAAGGTTAACTCTGTTTCTTTCGCCACAGATGCTGCCTGACTTGCTAAGCTTCTCCAGCATTTTCTGTTTTTATTTCAGATTTCCAGCATCTGCAGTATTTTGCTTTTGGTCTCAAAGAGATGATTGAAAGCCAGTATTTTGTTCCTAAGTAACTATATACATTTTTTTCCTATCGTGATAAAATACAGCTTTCAGATTTTCCAAATGCTTTCAAATGTCAGCTGAGCAACCATTGGGTTAGAAGTGTGCGTCAGTGGGATTAAGTTGGGAAAATGGTCGCAGGCATTTGTACTTCCTGTGAAGTACAATTTTTATTTTGGTAGTGAGAATGGCTGGATAACTTGCAACTAAATCACAATTTGATACACACATTTGCATGGCAGGGAGATTGATTTGTCAGTTTATTGCCATTCGTTCTGTTTTAAAATTAAGGTTCAAATGTGAAAGAGTGGAAGCAAACCCAGGGATGAGGTTACTGCTGTGGAATCACTCCATGTGCATATAATTACTTAGTGAAGAGTTCAAAGCAGTTTTGTTCTCTTTCCATAATACGTAACCTACTTTTTGCCATAGTGGAGGTCATTCAACGAGCCTTACTGAAAGTGCAAGTCTGTGGACATCCGGTCAGGCTCAATTGTGACCTTGAATAGTTGAATTGCCTGCTTAGGCTCACACAGGAATAGTGGTCACTTGGAGAAAGTACCAGGGAGTGTGGATGGTGCCTGTGAAATTTTAACCGAATTATTAGTTACGGCCTTTAGGGGAAGGGGTAAATTGAGCAGGTGGCTCCTTGTTACTGAAAAATTGGATGCGAGTTTGTAATTGTTGTTGATGACTTTGATCAAGATTTTAAAGTGGAAGCCAATCACTGAAAAATGGTACTGCTTTATAAGTACGTTAGGCTGAGACCAGATATTTTTGCATCTGGCACATTTGCCGCACCAACACTGACCAAATCAGGAACATATGGAAACTTGTTTTGGAATGCGCTTCTGGGATTTTGGAGAATGCATGGATGAAACTACATGTCGGGTATTGAGGAACAGCAGCACTTTTTCTGAGAACATAAGTCAAGGATAAGAAAAGACCAGTTAGCCTATCAAAGCTCATCCCTCTAGTACATTAACTCTCCCATCATGGTATATAGTTGTATCTTAAATGACCTCAATGTTTTTGCCTTTATTACCTTGCTTAGTAGATTATTCCAAATGTATCATTCTTGACAGTTTTTTCTTTTTCTGTTTTTACTTTTAATTTTATTTTTATGCCCACTGCTCCACTTCTTTGGCATACTTGAAGTAATCTGGTTATGTTATCTTTATCATTTAATATTTTGTATACTTTAAAAATCCCTCTCCTTAATCATCTTTTTTCCACACTGTAAAGAATGTAGAATCACTTGAGGATGAGAAAGTAAACTCAAGTATTTCAAAAGACCGGTTATCCTACCAAAGTTCATCCCTCTAGTACATTAGAAAATAAACTGTCGTATTTTCTCATAACTCATCTCCTATTACATTTGGAATCACTTTCTATACCCTTTGTATTGCAAACGTGGCGACCAGAACTGTAGACAAGATGGTCTAACGGATGCATTCTAGAGCCTTATAATTCAGTCAGAATGTGAAATAGTACTTTATAAAGTAAACGTTTCACAGAAATGGTCATCCTTCACATAAAGATGAACTTGGATATACTCCTTGGCTTGGTGGGTGGCATTGTGCCCTCCTGCAAGTGCTATTATCTCGTCTGCATAATGCATACCAATTTTGCCACTAGATCTAAAGTTTGTAGGCTTTCTTTCAAATCCTCAATTCGCCTACATTTAGCTACTGATGGAAAGGGAAAATGTAGTTGCAAACTTGCTGACCCAACTATGGAGCCATTGCCTAGACTTTTCTGCCTCTGCAGTTGTCTCTCTGCGATTCACTGTAATGGATGGAAAATTGCAGGATGGTGAGGGCAGATGCAGAAAACTCTTGCCACTGAGTTCATTTTGATCCAGGTGATGTATTGCATTGGTCAGTGTTACAAAAGCTCACTTATATGATCATAACCCAGCCAAGACATAGCTTCTACACTCAGTGCAAAATTCCATCTGTGCCTTAGCCCCTACTCTTGTTTTGGTTTTGCCTATTTTACTAGCTCTCTTTATGGTCACCGAGGGAGCATAGGATTTATCACTGCTATGTTATAACTTAGATTGCTTAATTAACCCAGATCCTGGACTTTTTAAGCATTGTTCTCGAGAACAAGGAAAGGTCTTGTCCTCATAGGGCTCTGCTGTATGAAACAGTCTTCCTCCATTCTCATATCCCGTGACCTGTTTTTCACGACACCACTAAATTTCTCAAGATATTTGGTGTGTGTGTGTGTGTCTTTGAGGCAGAAAAAGAGACAGGATCACCTAGTTTTTTTGTGTTTATGCATTCTATAAGGCAAAAATATGTATTTATAAAATGCCTTATCATGTGCTCAAGGCTACCCAAAATGCTTTGCAACCAATCGATTGCTTTTGAAGTGCACTCACTGTTATGTAGGCACATGTGGTACCCAATTTACACACAGCAAGGTCCCACAAACAGTCATAGGTACAGCACAGGAGCAGGCCATTTGGCCCATCGTGCCTGCTCTTTGAAAGAACTATCCAATTAGTCCCATTCCACTGCTCTTTCCCCATTACCTTTTTAAATTTTTTCCCTTCAGTTATTTATCCAATTCCCTTTTGAAAGTTAATATTGAATCTGCTTCCATCACCCTTTCAGACAGTGCATTCAAGATCATTACACCTTGTTGCGTAAAGTACTGGTAATTTATTTTATTGCTGTTTATGGGGTCTTGCTGTGCGCAAGTTGGCTGTCGTGTTTCCTACATTACAACTGTGACTACACTTCAAAAGTACTTAATTGGCTGTAAAGCACTTTGGTCAGTGAATCACCTAGTTAATATGGGAGGTTTCTTGTAGTGATTTTGATTGAGTGAGGAATGTTGGCCAGGATATTGGAAGAACTCTCCACTCTTGTTCAAATGGTGCCACGGAATCTTTTATATCCATCTGCCAGTCAGACTGGGCTTCGGTTTAATGTGCCATCTAAAAGATGGCACCTCTTACAATGTAGCATAGCACTAAGGTGTCAGTCTAGATTGTGTGCTGAATGAACAGGGGAAAGACTATTTCCCCTGGTTGCGCAAATTGCCACAAAGTGAGGGGAGCGGTTAGGTGAAATTTCTCTATGAACTTAGTTTTAGATTGCTCTAGCAATTCAGCTGACCTCCTTCTGTGCTGTAAACTTCAATGGATTTATGGTCTGTCATGCCAATTGAACTCAGAACATTCTGACTCTGTGTGAGAACTTCTGATTCAGCTGAGCCAGGATGACACTTAGATCTGTTTAAAAACTGACCTTTTATTCTAACTCAACATTCTAAATTGTGTATCTATTTTTAGCAAGGCCAATAACAGCCTCAACTACCGAAAGTTTAGTGATCAGAATTATCTTAATTCCAGTGTCAATACTGAAGAATATTAAATTCCGTCGAATTAATCTTTAAAATCCTCCCTTCAGATTTGGAAATATTGCAGCCTGTGACAGCAACTCATTAAACCCTTTGTGCCATCATCACCACTTGGACATTTTGACAAACACTTACAGCTTATTTTTCAAAATTAGGAAAGTGTTTGTAACAACTTCACTCAGACATTCTGTGAAGTGGAGAATGCTGTACCATGAAATAGAGATCACAGCTCCTAGGGATTTCTCCCCCCTATAGTTACTTGGCTTGTTTTCCCCCTCATCACTGACACATCTGCCCAGCATGTTTGTGTATTTCTACTATTAATAAAACAATTGTTTAAACAGCTGGTACTGTTGTCAGACACTTGCTATTGATGAGTGTTCTATAGGGCTTTCTGTTGTGGAGGCCCTTGTGTAGATTTGCCAAACTGCTTCAGGCTTCAGAAAATGGCTACTGCTTTCAGGAATCGTGTCTTGGTGGGCTAGAGTGATTGCCCTCTATTGATTTATTTTGATAAAGATGTGTCTTTCATGCACATTTCTTGTGGAAACTGCGCCAAAGCAGTCAATTTTCATTCACAATATTTTCTCTCCTTCTCTCTTTGATCTCCTAATCCCTAACTAAGGGGACAGAATGGGCAAAATGATTCTTGCTTTAAAAGTTTGATATTTATCACAGGAGCCTAAATGATGCAACGCAGTTAAGGGACATTGTCTATAGTTATATAAAAAGAAAAAGGGTGGCTAAGGCAAACATAGGTCCCTTAGAGGATGAGACCGGGAAATTAATGGTGGGAAACATGGAGATGGCAAAAATGCTGAACAAATATTTTGTTTCAGTCTTTACAGTAGAGGACACTAAGAATATCCCAACACTGGACAAACAGGGGACTCTCGGGGGGGGGGGGGGAGGAGCTAAATACGATTAAAATCACTCAGGAGATGGTACTCAGTAAAATAATGGGACTCAAGGTGGATAAATCCCCTGGACCTGATGGCTTCCATCCTAGGGTCTTGAGGGAAGTGGCAGTAGGGATTGTGGATGCTTTGGTGATAGTTTTCCAAAATTCCCTGGACTCAGGAGAGGTCCCGGCAGATTGGAAAACTGCTAATGTAACACCGTTATTTAAAAAGGGTAGTAGGCAGAAGGCTGGAAATTATAGGCCAGTTAGCTTAACATCTGTGGTGGGTAAAATTTTGGAGTCTATTATTAAGGAGACAGTAACGGAACATTTAGATAAGCATAATTTAATAGGACAAAGTCAGCATGGCTTTATGAAGGGGAAGTCATGTCTGACAAATTTGCTTGAGTTCTTCGAGGATATAACGTACAGGGTGGATAAAGGGGAACCAGTGGACATAGTGTATTTAGACTTCCAGAAGGCATTCGACAAGGTGCCACATAAAAGATTATTACTTAAGATAACAAATCACGGGATTGGGGGTAATATTCTGGCATGGGTGGAGGATTGGTTATCGAACAGGAAGCAGAGAGTTGGGATAAATGGTTCATTTTCGGACTGGCAACCAGTAACCAGTGGTGTTCCACAGGGGTCGGTGCTGGGTCCCCAACTCTTTACAATCTATATTAACGATTTGGAGGAGGGGACCGAGTGCAACATATCAAAATTTGCAGATGATACAAAGATGGGAGGGAAAGTAGAGAGTGAGGAGGACATAAAAAACCTGCAAGGGGATATAGACAGGCTGGGTGAGTGGGCGGAGATTTGGCAGATGCAATATATTGGAAAATGTGAGGTTATGCACTTTGGCAGGAAAAATCAGAGAGCAAGTTATTTTCTTAATGGCGAGAGACTGGAAAGTACTGCAGTACAAAGGGATCTGGGGGTCCTTGTGCAAGAAAATCAAAAAGTTGGTATGCAGGTGCAGCAGGTGATCAAGAAAGCCAACGGAATGTTGGCTTTTATTGCTAGGGGGATAGAATATAAAAACAAGGAGGTATTGCTGCAGTTATATAAGGTATTGGTGAGACCGCACCTGGAATACTGCATACAGTTTTGGTCTCCATACTTAAGAAAAGACATACTTGCTCTCGAGGCAGTACAAAGAAGGTTCACTCGGTTAATCCCGGGGATGAGGGGGCGGACATATGAGGAGAGGTTGAGTAGATTGGGTCTCTACTCATTGGAGTTCAGAAGAATGAGAGGCGATCTTATTGAAACATATAAGATTGTGAAGGGTCTTGATCGGGTGGATGCAGTAAGGATGTTCCCAAAGATGGGTGAAACTAGAACTAGGGGGCATAATCTTAGAATAAGGGGCTGCTCTTTCAAAACTGAGATGAGGAGAAACTTCTTCACTCAGAGGGTGGTAGGTCTGTGGAATTTGCTGCCCCAGGAAGCTGTGGAAGCTACATCATTAGATAAATTTAAAACAGAAATAGACAGTTTCCTAGAAGTAAAGGGAATTAGGGGTTATGGGGAGCGGGCAGGAAATTGGACATGAAGCTGAGTTCGGATCGGTCAATGCCCTGTGGGTGGCGGAGAGGGCCCAGGGGCTATGTGGCCGGGTCCTGCTCCGACTTCTTGTGTTCTTTAGATTTGTGGTTGGGATCAGATCAGCCATGATCTTATTGAATGGCGGAGCAGGCTCGAGGGGCCGATTGGCCTACTCCTGCTCCAATTTCTTATGTTCTTATGTCCTAGAAGTTCTGTGCCACTATGTAACTGCTGCTAAGTGATGCTCTAGTGCAGAAAGGGTGTTTCCCCAGTACAGTACACAAGCCACGGCTCTAAATGAATCGTATTATTGGTGATATCAATGACAAATGCTAACATGTTCCATTTGTAAACAATTTTACAACACCAAGTTATAGTCCAACGATTTTATTTGAAATCTCTAGATTTCAAATAAAATTGTTGGACTATAACTTGGTGTTGTAAAATTGTTTACAATTGTCAACCCCAGCCCATCACCGGCATCTCCACAACATGTTCCAGTGAGATCTTCTGTGGCCATTAATTTTAAATCAGTTAGACCTCTAAATGGCCTGCCGATCTATTGTCCATACGTTTGTCACGAGGTGTCGTGTTCCAGCTTCTTGCCAATATAAGCAAAAACTAGGAGAACATAGGGCCGCAAGGGAGCGTTCTGTTGTTGGAAACAGGCTAAGTGGGTATGGGGTGGTGTATGGGGCCATAATCAGTCCCATCATGGTCCTGGTAGCTCTTTCTTGATTTGAATCCAGGAGTGCTGGAGACAGGGAAGTAGCTAGTATGTGTGCAGCAGAGTGCTTGTTTGGTCACAGTTCAAACTGTGAGTTGGGTGGAATGTTTGGCATTTTTTCGGTTTTCATGCTTTGTACGGTTCATTTGACAAACATCAACTAAATTATACTCTTTGGGGGCTTTTCATGCATGACAGATTTTTCCCGTACAATCACGAGATTGAAATTTGGAATTTTTTGTTTGAGGGAAAAATTGTTGTTCTTTTAAAAGTTTGATATTTACCTCAGGGCACCAAAGGGCACAATACCTTATAGTTAAGAGACATTATCCTAGAAGTTACTGTTGCTGATCTTAGCAGATTAACACTTAACGTGGTCATATGATATTTCCTTAGTTGTCAATTTAGCAGAGGCATCAACTGATTTAAAATTAATGGCCACAGAAGATCTCATTGGAACATGTTAGCATTTGTCGTTGATATCACCAATAGTAATTTTGAGGCTTTATTCATTTAGTGGTTGATTCCCATACGTTTTATGTTACATAATTCATGCAACAGTCTTGAGTTTGGAGGAATGGTTAAGAGAAGAAATTGCAGTTCTTGAAGTAATTGTAGGTATTTCTACCCCATTTTTACATCACTGCAATCTACTCTTTTGTTGAGAAAATGAAACTAATGATTAAACTGCCAATCAAAGGAGGCAGTCCTTTGCTGTTGTTCAAGACTAATGCTAGTAGTGGTGATTCATATTGCCTGGGTGTCTCCCACTTGGCTGCAGCCAAGGGCAAAACTTAAGCGTCTCCCTAGCTCAGTGGTAACACTCTTGGCTCTGTGTCAGAAGGTTGTGGGTTTTAGCCCCACTATGACTTGAAACATAGTCTAGGCTGGCACGTTTGTGCAGTATTTAGGGAGTGCTGCATTGCCAGAGATACCAGGGGCTAAGGTTGGTATATGGAGTTAGTCATGATCTCATTGAATAGTGAAACAGGCACGAGGGGTTAAATGGCCTACTCCTGTTCCTATCTTTTTCTGTTTCTCTGTTCCTATACCATCTTCTGAATCAGTGGTTAAACCAAAGCTGTGTCTGCCTGTTCATAAAAGATCCCGTGCAACAGTTAGAAGAGCAGGGAATTCGTCCAGTGTCCTGATCACCGTTTATCCCTCACCCAACGCCACCACAAACAGGTTATCTGGTCATTTATCTCTTTTGCAGTTCTGGGCCCTTGCTATGTGCAAATTGGTTGCTATTTCTCCCCACATAACAACAGGGATATAGACAGGTTAAGTGAATGGGCGAGAAGGTGGCAGATGGAGTATAATGTGGGGAAATGTGAAATTATCCACTTCGGTAGGAAGAATAGAAAAGCAGAATATCCTTTAAAAGGTGAGGGACTAAGAAATGTTGGTATTCAGAGGGATTTAGGTGTCCTTAGACATGAATTGCAGAAAGTTAACATGCAGGCACAGCAAGCAATTAGGAAGGCAAATGGTATGTTAGCCTTTATTGCAAGAGGGTTGGCGTATAAGAATAAGGAAGTCTTGCTGCAATTACATAAGGCTCTGGTGAGACCACACCTGGAGTACTGTGTACAGTTTTGGTCTCCTTACCTAAGGAAGGATATACTTTCCTTAGAGAGGGTGCAACGAAGGGTCACTAGATTGATTCCTGGGATGAGAGGGTTGTCCTATGAGGAGAGATTGAGCAGAATGGGCCTATATTCTCTGGAGTTTAGAAGAATGAAAAGTGATCTCATTGAAATGTATAAAATTCTAAGAGGGCTTGACATGGTAGATGCTGAGAGGCTGTTTCCCCTGGCTGGAGTCTAGAACTAGGAGGCATAGTCTCAAGATAAGGGGTTGACTGTTTAGGACCGAGATGAGGAAAAATTTCCTCACTCAGAGGGTTTTGAATCCTTGGAATTCTGTAGCTCAGCGGGTTGTAGATACTCAGTCGTTCAGTATATTCAAGATTGAGATCGATAGATTTTTGGACACTAAGGCAGTCAAGGGATATGGGGACAGGGCGGGAAAGTGTGGAGTTGAGGTAGAAGATCAGCCATGATCTTATTGAATGGTGGAGCAAGCTCAATGGGCCATATGGCCTACTCCTGCTCCTATGTTCTTAACAGTGATTACACTTCAAAAATAGTTCTTTGGCTTTGAAGCACTTTGGGACATCCTGACAACATGAAAGGCGAGTCTTTCTTTTACTGGAATATGCTGAGGCTGGAGGCCAGGATGATCTGTTTTTATCAGGTCTTCCTGGACTCCAGCCATAGTAAAACTGAGCAAGTTTATTTTCGGGTTGAAAATAGCCATGCAAAAACCCACACGTCTGGAGTGAGCGCCACTAGCAGGGTTTTGCAAATATAAATGCAGACCTGATAATGGCATTTATTATTAAACCGTAACTCATTTTAATTCAGCGAGAGAAATTTTTTCAGATAGTAGCAAAATGCAGCTAGTGTTCTGCCAGAGGGTAAAAGGATTAAAGGACTAAATTATATCAAAGTTATATGGGATTTCTGAATTTCTTTTTACTTGTGTGGATTTTTTTTTTAATCACTTCACTCTTCGGGCGGGGGGGTGGGTGGTGACGTTATTGTTGCAGAATGCCTGCCACATTTGCTGAAATAAGTCACTGCACTGCAAAAGTAATTTATTGTGTGAAGCGCGTTGAGATTGGTTAACATGATAAAGTGTTAACATAAATACTAGGATTATATTTAACTTTTTGAAAGGTAGTCTTTGTGGTAATGCAGGCAGACAGCGTGGCTAATTTGCACACTGCAATATCCCACAAACAGCAAATGAGGTGAAAGACTAGTTAATTAGATGTTACTGGTTGAAAAAGGGATGTTGGCCAGTACACTGGGAAAACTCCCTGTTCTCCTTCAAATTGTTGCCTGGCATCTTTCACAGTAACCTGAAGCCCTGTCTGCCTGTTCAAGTGAAAGTTTCCCTGAAGGATTACACTTCTAACAGTGTAGCATTCGCTCCATACTGCACTTGCCTGGGAAGCAGGAGATCTGCACTCAAGGTCAAGGAGAGAGGGAGAGAAAGAGGGACTTAAGTTATGAAAAAGCAATCTTCACACTTCCTACCATTTTCATGCTCCTGGTTAGGAGCATCTTTTTGTTTCTGCCAACCTGGAGGAACTGTAGGCCTTAGTTCTTCACCTAGGTCTCTCAATAAAATCAAATGCCTGAATTTTGTACCTTTTTATAGTATGCTATAGCTTAAAATGCATGCAGAAATTTATTTTGAGCCAAATTCACATTTATTTATTTCATGTTTGAGGGTTTATGAATGTCAAGACTGAAATATTTGCTCCACAGATCCAAGGTAGAAAGATGATGCAGAGTGAGTGTCAAAAGTGTGAATGGGGAGGGAGAAGCAACAAGACAAGAGGAATGAGAGAATCAGCACTGCCACTCCACTGGATTGGCCTTTTTTCAGTACCATGCCAAAATGTCAAGTCTTTGTACATAGGCCTAGACATTATGGGTCAGAAAGCTATTCAGCTCTGGAGGACATCATAGCCAAGTCCGATTCTGTTCATACCCAACATCTACACACACACACACACACACACACACACACACACACACACACACACACACTCTCTCTCTCCAATAGGAGACCTTAGATAGCAGTCAGCAGAAGGGAACCTGGATGATTTTTTTTTGCCAGTATTGGGGGAGGTTACTGACTATTACAATCTCTGATGTGGCATAAACTGCGCCAATCAGTTTGAGACCCAGACATCATTAAGAATAATATTCTTGGAGTTTTGCCTCAGTGTTCTAATGGACATTTGTCAGACCCTGCCTCCTGTATAAGGACATTTAAATTCTCCATATCTGTTGAATGGGGGGAGATTACAATCAATGCCATATATCCTGGTGTTGATACAATCTTATCCCAAATCTTCTAGAATATTTTTGTTTTTACTTTTTGTGGTGGACAGTGAGCAGCTAGGTGCTGGAATGTTCAGACTTGCCCAGCTGTTTCCATTCGGGCAAACATCTCCCTATTTACTGAGAAACCTAAGCGACTGTCCGAATCCCATAGAGCAGGACAACACTAAGGTTGAAAACAGTAGGAGAGAAAACAGAGTAAATCTAGAAGTGGTCATCAGATCACGCTGAGCTCAGGTTTTCAAAGATTGTAGGGGGAAGGCAAGACCGAGAGAGGTAAGGACTCCCAACAGTTTTAAAGTCCTTGGGAAAAATAACTTGGATATTGGTGAAGGTATTGTAATTAACTACGAGATGCCAGAGCAGACAGAACATAATGTGCTGTCAGCTGTTTTTGGAAAGGATCATATTACAAACAAGCTCTCACTTAAAAAAAATTCTCAGATGTTGCTGGCATATATGTTCAAATCAGGATGATGTGTGCCGTTGTTCCTCTAGATGGTAGAGGCTGAGAGTTTGGGAGGTGCTTCCGAAGAAACTTTGGCGACTTGTTGCAGTGCATCCTGTAGATAGTACGCACTGCAGCCGCAGTGCGCCGGTGGTGGAAGGAATGAATGTTTAAGGCGGTGGATGGGTTGCTGATCAAGTGGACTGCTTTCTCCTGGATGGTGGAGTTTCTTGAGTGTTGTTGCAGCTGCACCCTTCTAGGCAAGTGGAGAGTATTCCATCACAGACTGACTTGTGCCTTGTAGGTGGTGGAGAGGCTTTGGGGCGTTGGGAGGTGAGCCATTTGCCACAATACCCAGTCTCTGACCTTCTCTAGTAGCCATGGCATTTATGTGGCTGTTCCAGTTGAGTTTCTAGTCAGTGGTGACCCCCATAGTGTTATTGATGGTATTGCTATTTTTTTTATTCGTTCATCGGATGTGGGCGTCGCTGGCGAGGCCAGCATTTATTGCCCATGAGAAGGTGGTGGTGAGCCGCCTTCTTGAACCGCTGCAGTCCATGTGGTGAAGGTTCTCCCATAGTGCTGTTAGGTAGAGAGTTCCAGTGACGATGAAGGAACGGCAATATATTTCCAAGTTGGGATGGTGTGTGACTTGGAGGGGAATGTGCAGGTGGTGTTGTTCCCGTGTGCCTGCTGCACTTGTCCTTCCAGGTGGTAGAGATCGCGGGTTTGGGAGGTGCTGTCGAAGAAACCTTGGCAAGTTGCTGCAGTGCATCCTGTGGATGGTACACACTGCAGCCACGGTGCGCCGGTGGTGAAGGGAGTGAATGTTTAGGATGGTTGATGGGGTGCCAAACAAGCGGGTTGCTTTGTCCTGGATGGTGTCGAGCTTCTTGTGTTGTTGGAGCTGCACTCATCCAGGCAAGTGGAGAGTATTCAATCACACTCCTGACTGTGCCTTGTAGATAGTGGAAAGGCTTTGGGGAGTCAGGAGGTGAGTCACTCACCATGGAGTACCCAGCCTCTGACCTGCTCTTGTAGCCACAGTAATTATGTGGCTAATCCAGTTAAGGTTCTGGTCAATGGTGACCCCCAGGATGTTGACGGTGGGGGATTTGGCGATGGTAATGCTGTTGAATGTCAAGGGGAGGTAATTAGACTCTCTCTTGTTCGAGATGCTCATTGCCTGGCACTTGTCTGGCACGAACGTTGTTTGCCACTTATCAGCCCAAGCCTGGATGTTGTCCAGGTCTTGTTGCATGCGGGCACGTACTGCTTCATTATCTGAGGTGTTGCAAATGGAACTGAACACTGTGCAATCATCAGCGAACATCCCCATTTCTGACCTTATGATGGAGGGAAGGTTAGTGATGAAGCAGCTGAAGATGGTTGGGCCAAGGACACTGCCCTGAGGAACTCCTGCAGCAATGTCGTGGGGCTGAGATGATTAGCCTCCAATAACCACTACCATCTTCCTTTGTGCTAGGTATGACTCCAGCCACTGGAGAGTTTTCCCCCCGATTCCCATTGACTTCAATTTTACTAGGGCTCCTTGGTGCCACACTCGGTCAAATGCTGCCTTGATGTCAAGGGCAGTCACTCTCACCTCTGGAATTCAGCTCTTTTTTGTCCATGTTTGGACCAAGGCTGTAATGAGGTCTGGAGCCAAGTGGTCCTGGCGGAACCCAAACTGAGCAGCGGTTAGCAGGTTATTGGTGAGTAAGTGTCGCTTGATAGCACTGTCGACGACACCTTCCATCACTTTTCTGATGATTGAGAGTAGACTGATGGAGCGGTAATTGGCCGGATTGGATTTGTCCTGCTTTTTTTGGAAAGGACATCCCTGGGCAATTTTCCACGTTGTCAAGCAGATACCGGTGTTGTAGCTGTACTGGGATAGTTTGGCTAGAGGCATGGCTATTTATGGAGCGCAAGTCTTCAGCACTCCAGCCGGGATGTTGTCAGGGCCCATAGTGTTTGCTGTATCCAGTGCACTCAGCCGTTTCTTGATATCACGTGGAGTGAATCGAATTGGCTGAAGACTGGCTTCTGTGATGGCGGGGATGTCAGGAGGAGGTCGAGATGGATCATCCACTCGGCACTCCTGGCTGAAGATGGTTGCATCTTGAACGTCAGAGAGATGGTTGGACGACTCCTTGTTGGAGATGGTCATTGCCTGGCACTTGTGTGTTGCAAATGTTACTTGCTACTTATCAGTCCAAGCCTAGATGTTGTTCAGTTCTTGCTGCATGTGGACGTGGATTGCTTCATTATCTGAGGAATTGTGAATGGAGTTGAACACTGTGCAATCATCAGCAAACAGCACCACTACTGATCTTATGATGGAGGAAAGGTCATTGATGAAGTAACTGAAGGTGGTTGGGTCTCGGATGCTGCCCTGAGGATCTCATGCAATAATGTCCTGGAGCTGAGGTGATTGGCCTCTAACAACCACAACCATCTTTCTTTGTGTCAGGTATGATTCCAGCCGTTGGTGAGTTTTCCCTTTGAGCCCCATTGATTTCAGTTTTACGAGGGCTCCCTCTGCCATACTTGGTCCAATGTGGTCTTGATTTCAAGGACAGTCACTCTAGCCTTACCTCCTGAAATTCAACTCTTTTGTCCATGTTTGAACCAAAGCTGTAACGAGAAACTGGAGCCGAGTGGTCCTACCGGACCTCAAACTGAGTATCGGTGAGCAGGTTATTGGTGTGAAAGTGCTGCTTGATTGCACTGTTGACGACACCTTCCGTCAGTTTTATGATGATTGGGAGTCGGCTGATAGGACGGTAATTGGCCAGGTTTGATTGTCCTACTTTTTGTGGACTGGGCGTACCTGGGAAATTTTAGATCTTTAAATGAAATAGCTCTTATAAATATAATAAATTAATATGTACATTGCTATCTTCAACCGCGGAAGCTTCTACTCCACTGCTGCTGCGAACTGAGGTATTGAGGACAGTCAGGAGCATGTTAAAATGCATGAAGCATTTTGTGTTATCTTTTGATGTGTCATAGGTATTTTATAATGTAACAAAAGCACTGGCCTTCAAATTACACCATGGGGTACCACCTTTGAATTGCTCTGCATATAAAGGAAGAAAGATATCACAAAGGGAACTGAATATGAGAGAAAGGAAAAACAAAGGACGAAGGGAATAGAAAGATGTAAAAAGGAAATACGCTTTTGTTGGAGGATGGGAGAAGACGAGGAGGGAGAAAAGAACAATGCAATGTTAAAAGTCTATTCTCTCTGCCCACGAAATGAGCGAGCCCTGGTCACCGCAGGACGTTGGACCTGCACTTGAAGATAGCCCTGTGACTCTTGACCACCAAATTCACGCCGGAACCTTACCTCTACTTAGAATCTTAAATGTTATAGTATAGACATAGCCAATCGGCCCATCAAGTCAGCACCAATTATTCTCTCCACATGAGCCATCTAATATAATCCCTATTCTTCTGTACACTTGCATGCCCTTAAACATTCCTCTTTTTCAAGCAACAATGTACAGTGAAACCTGTATAAATGAATACCGGATGAAATATACAACAGGCACTTTGAAACTATGGACAGCCTTCAGTGCACAAAGCCCTTTTGCAACTTAAAACATGGGACACAACCTGTTGCAAAGCTGCTGTATCTGGGACTTTCACTGAGTTGGGATCACTGGTGCTTCCCCTTGCAGCTTGCTTCCTGTCTGCCCCCAAATTCTCGTGAGGTCAGTGTATGCCAGCCAGCGCGAGGAGGCATCCGGTTTTGTGAAAGAAATGGCTTTAATGGAATGGGGAGCTCTTCAACTCGCATGCATAGTGGCAGAGAAATTTCTCTATCTCGAGGATTGAATGCTTGCACGGCTCGATCCCAGGGTTAGAGCGGTTTCTCTGGGATTGAATGCTTGCACGGCTCGATCCCAGGGTTAGAGCGGTTTCTCTGGGATTCAATGATTGCACGGCTCGATCCCAGGGATAGAGCGGTTTCTCTGGGATTGAATGATTGCACGGCTCGATCCCAGGGATAGAGCGGTTTCTCTGGGATTGAATGCTTGCACGGCTCGATCCCAGGGTTAGAGCGGTTTCTCTGGGATTGAATGATTGCACGGCTCGATCCCAGGGATAGAGCGGTTTCTCTGGGATTGAATGATTGCACGGCTCGATCCCAGGGTTAGAGCGGTTTCTCTGGGATTGAATGCTTGCACGGCTCGATCCCAGGGTTAGAGCGGTTTCTCTGGGATTGAATGATTGCACGGCTCGATCCCAGGGATAGAGCGGTTTCTCTGGGATTGAATGCTTGCACGGCTCGATCCCAGGGATAGAGCGGTTTCTCTGGGATTGAATGCTTGCACGGCTCGATCCCAGGGTTAGAGCGGTTTCTCTGGGATTGAATGCTTGCACGGCTCGATCCCAGGGATAGAGCGGTTTCTCTGGGATTGAATGCTTGCACGGCTCGATCCCAGGGTTAGAGCGGTTTCTCTGGGATTGAATGCTTGCACGGCTCGATCCCAGGGTTAGAGCGGTTTCTCTGGGATTGAATGCTTGCACGGCTCGATCCCAGGGTTAGAGCGGTTTCTCTGGGATTGAATGCTTGCACGGCTCGATCCCAGGGTTAGAGCGGTTTCTCTGGGATTGAATGCTTGCACGGCTCGATCCCAGGGATAGAGTGGTTTCTCTGGGATTGAATGATTGCACGGCTCGATCCCAGGGTTAGAGCGGTTTCTCTGGGATTGAATGATTGCACGGCTCGATCCCAGGGTTAGAGCGGTTTCTCTGGGATTGAATGATTGCACGGCTCGATCCCAGGGTTAGAGCGGTTTCTCTGGGATTGAATGATTGCACGGCTCGATCCCAGGGTTAGAGCGGTTTCTCTGGGATTGAATGATTGCACGGCTCGATCCCAGGGTTAGAGCGGTTTCTCTGGGATTACATGATTGCACGGCTCGATCCCAGGGTTAGAGCGGTTCCTCTGGGATTGAATGATTGCACGGCTCGATCCCAGGGTTAGAGCGGTTTCTCTGGGATTTAATGCTTGCACGGCTTGATCCCAGGGATAGAGCGGTTTCTCTGGGATTGAATGATTGCACGGCTCGATCCCAGGGTTAGAGCGGTTCCTCTGGGATTGAATGATTGCACGGCTCGATCCCAGGGATAGAGCGGTTTCTCTGGGATTTAATGCTTGCACGGCTCGATCCCAGGGTTAGAGCGGTTCCTCTGGGATTGAATGATTGCACGGCTCGATCCCAGGGTTAGAGCGGTTCCTCTGGGATTGAATGATTGCACGGCTCGATCCCAGGGTTAGAGCGGTTCCTCTGGGATTGAATGATTGCACGGCTCGATCCCAGGGTTAGAGCGGTTTCTCTGGGATTGAATGATTGCACGGCTCGATCCCAGGGTTAGAGCGGTTCCTCTGGGATTGAATGATTGCACGGCTCGATCCCAGGGTTAGAGCGGTTTCTCTGGGATTGAATGATTGCACGGCTCGATCCCAGGGTTAGAGCGGTTTCTCTGGGATTTAATGCTTGCACGGCTTGATCCCAGGGATAGAGCGGTTTCTCTGGGATTGAATGATTGCACGGCTCGATCCCAGGGTTAGAGCGGTTCCTCTGGGATTGAATGATTGCACGGCTCGATCCCAGGGTTAGAGCGGTTTCTCTGGGATTTAATGCTTGCACGGCTCGATCCCAGGGATAGAGCGGTTTCTCTGGGATTGAATGATTGCACGGCTTGATCCCAGGGTTAGAGCGGTTTCTCTGGGATTGAATGATTGCACGGCTCGATCCCAGGGTTAGAGCGGTTTCTCTGGGATTGAATGCTTGCACGGCTCGATCCCAGGGATAGAGCGGTTTCTCTGGGATTGAATGATTGCACGGCTCGATCCCAGGGTTAGAGCGGTTTCTCTGGGATTGAATGCTTGCACGGCTCGATCCCAGGGATAGAGCGGTTTCTCTGGGATTGAATGCTTGCACGGCTCGATCCCAGGGTTAGAGCGGTTTCTCTGGGATTGAATGATTGCACGGCTCGATCCCAGGGTTAGAGCGGTTTCTCTGGGATTGAATGATTGCACGGCTCGATCCCAGGGTTAGAGCGGTTTCTCTGGGATTGAATGCTTGCACGGCTCGATCCCAGGGTTAGAGCGGTTTCTCTGGGATTGAATGATTGCACGGCTCGATCCCAGGGTTAGAGCGGTTTCTCTGGGATTGAATGATTGCACGGCTCGATCCCAGGGTTAGAGCGGTTTCTCTGGGATTGAATGATTGCACGGCTCGATCCCAGGGTTAGAGCGGTTTCTCTGGGATTGAATGATTGCACGGCTCGATCCCAGGGATAGAGCGGTTTCTCTGGGATTGAATGCTTGCACGGCTCGATCCCAGGGTTAGAGCGGTTTCTCTGGGATTGAATGATTGCACGGCTCGATCCCAGGGTTAGAGCGGTTTCTCTGGGATTGAATGATTGCACGGCTCGATCCCAGGGATAGAGCGGTTTCTCTGGGATTGAATGATTGCACGGCTCGATCCCAGGGTTAGAGCGGTTTCTCTGGGATTGAATGATTGCACGGCTCGATCCCAGGGTTAGAGCGGTTTCTCTGGGATTGAATGATTGCACGGCTCGATCCCAGGGATAGAGCGGTTTCTCTGGGATTGAATGATTGCACGGCTCGATCCCAGGGATAGAGCGGTTTCTCTGGGATTGAATGATTGCACGGCTCGATCCCAGGGATAGAGCGGTTTCTCTGGGATTGAATGATTGCACGGCTCGATCCCAGGGATAGAGCGGTTTCTCTGGGATTGAATGATTGCACGGCTCGATCCCAGGGTTAGAGCGGTTTCTCTGGGATTGAATGATTGCACGGCTCGATCCCAGGGTTAGAGCGGTTTCTCTGGGATTGAATGATTGCACGGCTCGATCCCAGGGTTAGAGCGGTTTCTCTGGGATTGAATGATTGCACGGCTCGATCCCAGGGTTAGAGCGGTTTCTCTGGGATTGAATGATTGCACGGCTCGATCCCAGGGTTAGAGCGGTTTCTCTGGGATTGAATGATTGCACGGCTCGATCCCAGGGATAGAGCGGTTTCTCTGGGATTGAATGATTGCACGGCTCGATCCCAGGGTTAGAGCGGTTTCTCTGGGATTGAATGATTGCACGGCTCGATCCCAGGGTTAGAGCGGTTTCTCTGGGATTGAATGATTGCACGGCTCGATCCCAGGGATAGAGCGGTTTCTCTGGGATTGAATGATTGCACGGCTCGATCCCAGGGTTAGAGCGGTTTCTCTGCCACTACGGATGCTGGGTAAACAACTCTCTATGTTACTGAAATTTCTTACAGTACATACAATGACCATTTTGAAAATAAAGTCACCTGCAAAACAAAAAGACAGCTGATGCCAGGGCCTAAGGTGCCCGTAATTTACAAATTTCACTGTAATTCCCTTTTAAAAGTACTTCCTTACTCTGCATGGACAATGGTTTGTGGTGGAGAATTCCATAATGTAACCACAAATTGTGTAAAGAATTTTTTCCTAATTTTTAATTGTTTTTGTTGCTATCTCACTGACCAGTGCAAACTATCTGTCGCTATTTACCGTTATCATAGCCTTTCATAATCTTGAGGACCTCATTGGTCACCCCTTATCCTTCTCAATACGAGTAGAAAAAAGCCCTAATGTCTTGAGCCTCTCTTCATAACTGTAACCCCTCATCCCTGATAATATCCTAGTGAATCATGCTTTTTTTCTGATGCTTTTAGATCCTTCCTATTATGGGGTGGTCAAAATTGTAGACTGTATTCCAACTGCACCCTAAAGTCTTGTACAATTCAACATTATCTCCTTGCTTTTGTATACGGTGCCTCTGGTTCTTGTCTTTTTAATAATGCCACCTTTTAATGATGTGTGTATCTACACACCAAGGTTCCTCTACTTCATTTAAAAACTTACCTTTTGAGTTGCATTTCCTTTTCCTCTGACTTCCAAAATGTATGTTAAGAGTCTTACAACACCAGGTTATAGTCCAACAGCTTTATTTGGAAATCACAAGCTTTCGGAGCTTTCCTCCTTCGTCAGCTTGTGATTTTCAAATAAAGCTGTTGGACTATAACCTGGTGTTGTAAGACTCCTTACATTTGTCCACCCCAGTCCATCAGCGGCATCTCCACATCATTCCAAAATGTCGTACTTCACATTTCTCCACATTGAACTGCATCTGCTGGCCCACCTATGTTTTTCCTGCAGTCTTTCGAGATCCTCATCACAATTTGTCATGTCCCCTCAATTTGGGTCATTATCAAATTTCGATATTGTTCCCTCAATTCCTAAGTGCAGTTTATGATTTTTTTTATATTTATAACAGACTCCCGTGGAAGATCACTCACTGCATCTTTCCAGTTTGAGAAACCCTTTACTGTTTTCCCCGCTTTGCTTTTTGCCCTCCAACCATCTCTATTCATGTAGCCACATTCTCCTTAATTTCATGTGCCTTCATGTTTGCCTAAGTTTTTAATGTGGTGCCTTAGTAAATGCTTTGAAATAAAATGCAAGTCTCTGTCAGCTAATTTCAGTAGATATGTAGCCTAAATTAGTTAAATCAGAAATAAACACAAAACATTATCACCAATGTTCTCTGGACTTCAGAATTGATCGCTTCGGTCTTTATTAAAGAGGATAGCTGGGAGGAGGTAAATCCTTAAGTGACTTAGAGCGAGGTGAGAGATAATATGATGGATAGAAGGATTTTAGATAAATTATTTAAGCTAAGGGAAGACAAAGAGCCAGGGTCTGACTTGATACATCCTAGGATCCTGAAGGAGTTGCGCGAAGAAATTGCAGAGGCCCTAGAAATTATATTTCCGGGCTCTATAGAATGTGGATGTGTGCTGGAGAGTGGCCAATGTAGTACTCTTCTTTAAAAAGGGAGACAGAGCAAATCTGGGTAATCACAGGCCAGTGAGCTTAATATCTGTGGTAGGAAAAATTTTAGAGTCTTTAATTAGAGATGAAATTACCATGTATCTGGATGAAGAGAAGATAGTTAGAAGTAGCCAGGACAGATTTCAAAAGGAATGATTGTACTTGACAAACCTCATAGAATTCTTTGAAGAGGTAACAGACATGGTAGATAGGGAAATGCAGTGGATGTAGTGTACATGAACTTTAGGAAAGCCTTTGACAAGGTATCACGTGGAAGATTACTAGAGAAGGGGTATGGAATTGCGGGTTAACAACAAACTGGATTAAAAATGGGTTACAAGGGAGAAAACAGTAGGAATTAAGGGCAGTTTTTCAGAGTGGTTGGAAGTGGGTAGTGGTATTTATTGCCCATCCCTAATTGCCCTTGAGAAGGTGGTGGTGAGCCGCCTTCTTGAACCGCTGCAGTCTGTGTGGTGAATGATCTCCCACAATGCTGTTAGGAAGGGAGTTCCAGGATTTTGACCCAGCGACGATGAAGGAACGGCGATATATCTCCAAGTCGGGAAGGTGTGTGACATGGAGGGGAACATGCAGGTGGTGGTGTTCCCATGTGCCTGCTGCTCTTGTCCTTCTAGGTGGTAGCCTGAATGGAAGCCTGTGGCCAGTGGGGTACCACAGGGATCGGTGCTGGGTCCCTTGCTGTTTGTGGTCTACATTAATGACTTGGATATGAATGTAAAAGGTATGATCAGTAAGTTCGCTGATGATACAAAAATTGGTAGGGTGGTAAATAGCGAGGAGGATAGCCTCAGTCTGCAGGACGATATAGATGGGTTGGTCAGATGGGCGGAACAGTGGCAAATGGAATTTAACCTGGAAAAGTGCGAGGTGATGCACTTTGGAGGGACTAACAAGGCAAGGGAATACACAATGAATGGGAGGACCCTAGGCAAGACAGAGGGTCAGAGGGATCTTGGTGTGCAAGTTCACAGATCCCTGAAGGCGGCGGAACAGGTAGATAAGGTGGTAAAGAAGGCATATGGGATACTTGCCGAGGCATAGAATATAAGAGCAAGGAGGTTATGATGGAGCTGTATAAAACACTGGTTAGGCCACAGCTGGAGTACTGTGTGCAGTTCTGGTCGCCACACTACAGGAAGGATGTGATCGCTTTGGAGAGGGTGCAGAGGAGATTCACCAGGATGTTACCAGGGCTGGAGCGCTTCAGCTATGAAGAGAGACTGGGAAGATTGGGTTTGTTTTCCTTGGAGCAGAGGAGGCTGAGGGGGGACATGATTGAGGTGTACAAAATTATGAGGGGCACAGATAGGATGGATACTAAGGAGCTTTTTCCCTTCGTTGAGGGTTCTATAACAAGGGGACATAGATTCAAGGTAAAAGGCGGGAGGTTTAGAGGGGATTTGAGAGAGAACTTTTTCACCCAGAGGGTGGTTGGAGTCTGGAACTCACTGCCTGAAAGGGTTGTGGAGGCAGGAACCCTCACAACATTCAAGAAGCATTTGGATGAGCACTTGAAATGCCATAGCATACAAGGCTACGGACCAAATGCTGGAATATGGGATTAGAGTAGACAGGGCTTGATGGCCGGCGCGGACACGATGGGCCGAAGGGCCTCTATCCGTGCCGTATGACTCTATGAGGTAGCGGGTTTGGGAGGTGCTGTCGAAGAAGCCTTGGCAAGTTGCTGCAATGCATCCTGTTGATGGTACACACTGCAACGCCGGTAGTGAAGCGAGTGAAAGTTTAGGGTGATGGATGGGGTGCCAATCAAGCGGGCTGCTTTGTCCTGGACGGTGTCGAGCTTCTTGAGTGTTGTTGGAGCTGCACTCATCCAGGCAAGTGGAGAGTATTCCATCACACTCCTGACTTGTGCCTTGTGGATGATGGAAAGGCTTTGGGGAGTCAGGAGGTGAGTCACTCGCCGCAGAATACCCAGCCTCTGACCTGCTCTTGTAGCCACAGTATTTATATGGCTGGTCCAGTTAGGTTTCTGGTCAATGGTGACCCCCAGGATGTTGATGGTGGGGGATTTGGCGATGGTAATGCCATTGAACGTCCAGGGGAACTGGTTAGACACTCTCGTTGGAGACGGTCATTGCCTGGCACTTGTGTGGCACGAATGTTACTTGCCACTTATCAGCCCAAGCCTGGATGTTGTCCAGGTCTTGCTGCATGCGGGCACAGACTGCTTCATTATCTGAGATGTTGCAAATGGAACTGAACACTGTGCAATCATCAGCGAACATCCCTATTTCTGACCTTATGATGGAGGGAACGTCAGTGATGAAGCAGCTGAAGATGGTTGGGCCTAGGACACTTCCCTGAGGAACTCCTGCAGCAATGTCCTGGAGCTGAGATGATTGGCCTCCAACAACCACTACCATCTTACTTTGTGCTAGGTATTACTCAAGCCACTGGAGAGTTTTTCCCCTGATTCCCATTGACTTCAATTTTACTAGAGCTCCGTGGTGCCACACTCTGTCAAATGGTGCCTTGATGTCAAGAGCAGTCACTGTCACCTTATCTCTGGAATTCAGGTCTTTTGTCCATGTTTGGACCAAGGCTGTAATGAGGTCTGGAGCCAAGTGGTCCTGGCGGAACTTAAACTGAGCATCAGTGAGCAGGTTATTGGTGAGTAAGTGCCACTTGATAGCACTGTTGCCAACACCTTCCATCACTTTGCTGATGATTGAGAGTAAACTGATGGGGCGATAATTGGCCGGATTGGATTTGTCCTGCTTTTTTTTTGTGGACAGGACATACCTGGGCAATTTTCCACGTTGTCGGGTAGATGCCAGTGTTGCAGCTGTACTGGAACAGTTTGGCTAGAGGTGCGGCTAGTTCTGGAGCACAAGTCTTCAGCACTACAGCTGGGATGTTGTCGGGGTCCATAGTCTTTGCTGTATCCAGTGCACTCAGCCGTTTCTTGATATCACTTGGAGTGAATCAAATTGGTTGAAGACTGGCTTCTGTGAAGGTGGGGATATCGGGAGGAAGCCGAGATGGATCATCCACTCGGCACTTCTGGCTGAAGATGGTTGCAAACGCTTCAGCCTTGTCTTTTGCACTCACGTGCTGGACTCCGCCATCATTGAGGATGGGGATGTTTGCAGAGCCTCCTCCTCCCGTTAGTTGTTTAATTGTCCACCACCATTCACGACTGGATGTGGCAGGACTGCAGAGCTTTGATCTGATCCATTGGTTGTGGAATCGCTTAGCTCTGTCTATAGCATGTTGCTTCTGCTGTTTAGCATGCATGTAGTCCTGAATTGTAGCTTCACCAGGTTGGCACCTCATTTTTAGGTATGCCTGGTGCTGCTCCTGGCATGCTCTTCTACACTCCTCATTGAACCAGGGTTGATCCCCTGGCTTGTTGGTAATGGTAGAGTGAGGAATATGCCGGGCCATGAGATTACAGATTGTGCTAGAATACAACTCTACTGCTGCTGATGGCGCACAGCGCCTCATGGATGCCTAGTTTTGAGCTGCTAGATTTGTTCTGAATCTATCCCATTTAGCACGGTGATAGTGCCACACAACACGTTGGATGGTGTCCTCAATGTGAAGACGGGACTTTATCTCCACGAGTACTGTGCGGTGGTCACTCCTACCAATACTGTCATGGACAGATGCATCTGTGACAGGTAGATTGGTGAGGACGAGGTCAAGTAGGTTTTTCCCTCGTGTTGGTTCGCTCACCACCTGCCGCATGCCCAGTCTAGCAGCTATGTCCTTCAGGACTCGGCCAGCTCGGTCAGTAGTGGTGCTACCGAGCCACACTTGTTGATGGACATTGAAGTCCCCCACCCAGAGTACATTCTGTGCCCTTGCTACCCTCAGTGCTTCCTCCAAGTGGTGCTCAACATGGAGGAGGACTGATTCATCAGCCGAGGGAGGACGGTAGGTGGTAATCAGCAGGAGGTTTCCTTGCCCATGTTTGACCTGATGCCATGAGATTTCATGGGGTCCGGAGTCAATGTTGAGGACTCCCAGGGCCACTCTCTCCTGACTGTATATCACTGTACCGCCACCTCTGGTGGGTCTGTCCTGCCGGTGGGACAGAACATACCCAGGGGTGGTGATGGTAGAGTCTGGGACGTTATCCCTCAGGGTTAAGTTGTGGAGCCACTTCTGTGCACTGTGTACATCAATGATTTGGATAGAGGCTTAATACAAGCGGTGTTGAAATTTGGAGAGGATAACAAAAGAGGAAGTATAGTTAATTCTATAGATAACCAAAGACAACACCAACTTGCATTTATATAGCTCCTTTTAACGTAATAAAACATCCCGAGGTGCTTCACAGGAGCGTTATCAAACACAATTTGACACCGAGTCACAGAAGGCGATATTAGGACAGGTGACCAAAAGCTTGGTCACAGTGGTCGGTTTTAAGGCGCGCCTTAAAGGAGGAGAGAGAGGTAGAGAAGCAGAGAGGTTTAGGGAGGGAATTCCAGAGCTCAGGGCCTAGGCTCTAAGAAATATTGATAGGATGGATGAATGGGCTAAAAAGTGGCAGATGGAATTCAATGTCAGTAAGCGTAAGGTGATGCCTTTTTGGTTGAAAAAAATAACAGCAGTAATTATACTCTGGTGCTGCAGAGGAGCAGAGAGATCTTGGGGGTGGGGGTACAGGTACACAGAACATTAAAGGCAGCACCTCGGGTTAATAAGTTTTTTTTAAAAAAAAGCTAATGGAATTCTAGGTTTTATCTCTGGAACATAAAAGCCAAGGGGTAATTGTTAGAACATATTGATACCCTGGGCTTGACTGAAACTTGGCTAAAAGGTGGTGAGTCCGTTTTTCTTCTCTTTCACCACCCCCTCATGTCCTATTATACATTCCACCATGTCCTTACCCAACACTCCATTGCCATGGTATGGATCTCATTACCAGGTCCGACCGTGGCTTTTTCTCTTGCTCCTCTACTAACTTTACTTAATTTCAGCATCTTGTAAACACCCTCTTCCACCCCCTCCTGCTTTTGAAAAGATTTTTTTTAATATGAATTCTGTTTACACAATAAAAAGAAAAGCTTTGGCAGCCAAACTTTAGGGCCATCAAACTATGGGATAAGGTACCTTTTTGTTTAACAACTTTGTTGAAACAGTATTCATAAAGTCATGTTAAATCATTGAGCTTACTGGTGTTAAACATTTCACTACTCAGTTGGCTTTATTTGTTTTGTTGGAAAAAGTGTATTTTCACTGACTATTGGAAAATGTTAACTACCTTGGTAATTAAATACAATAAACTGGAAGCATTTTAGCACAACTGACATTTTTAAAAATTTGTTCATGGAATGTGGGCGTCGCTGGCGAGGCCGGCATTAATTCCCATCCCTAATTGCCCTCGAGAAGGTGGTGGTGAGTCGCCTTCTTGAACCGCTGCAGTCCGTGTGGTGACGGTTCTCCCATAGTGCTGTTAGGAAGGGAGTTCCAGGATTTTGACCCAGCGACGATGAAGGAACGGCGATATATTTCCAAGTGGGGATGGTGTGTGACTTGGAGGGGAACGTGCAGGTGGTGTTGTTCCCATGTGCCTGCTGCTCTTGTCCTTCTAGGTGGTAGAGATTGCGGGTTTGGGAGGTGCTGTCGAAAAAGCCTTGGCGAGTTGCTGCAGTGCATCCTGTGAATGGTACACACTGCAGCCACTGTGCGCCGGTGGTGAAGGGAGTGAATGTTTTGGGTGGTGGATGGGGTGCCAATCAAGCGGGCTGCTTTATCTTGGATGGTGTCGAGCTTCTTGAGTGTTGTTGGAGCTGCACTCATCCAAGCAAGTGGAGAGTATTCCATCACAGTCCTGACTTGTGCCTTGTGGAAAGGCTTTGAGGAGTCAGGAGGTGAGTCACTCGCCGCAGAATACCCAGCCTCTGACCTGCTTTCGTAGCCACAGTATTTATATGGCTGGTCCAGTTCAGTTTCTGGTCAATGGTGACCCCCCAGGATGTTGGTGGGGGATTCGGCGATGGTAATGCCATTGAATGTCAAGGGGAGGTGGTTAGACTCCCTCTTGTTGGAGATGGTCATTGCCTGGCACTTATCTGGCGCGAATGTTACTTGCCACTTATCAGCCCAAGTCTGGATGTTGTCCAGGGCTTGCTGCATGCAGGCTCGGACTGCTTCATTATTTGAGGGGTTGCGAATGGAACTGAACACTGTGCAGTCATCAGCGAACATCCCCATTTCTGACCTTATGATGGAGGGAAGGTCATTGATGAAGCAGCTGAAGATGGTTGGGCCTAGGACACTGCCCTGAGGAACTCCTGCAGCAATGTCCTGGGGCTGAGATGATTGGCCTCCAACAACCACTACCATCTTCCTTTGTGCTTGGTATGACTCCAGCCACTGGAGAGTTTTCCCCCTGATTCCCATTGACTTCAATTTTACTAGGGCTCCTTGGTGCCACACTCGGTCAAATGCTGCCTTGATGTCAAGGGCAGTCACTCTCACCTCACCTCTGGAATTCAGCTCTTTTGTTCCATGTTTGGACCAAGGCTGTAATGAGGTCTGGAGCCGAGTGGTCCTGGCGGAACCCAAACTGAGCATCGGTGAGCAGGTTATTGGTGAGTTAGTGCCGCTTGATAGCGCTGTCGACGACACCTTCCATCACTTTGATGACGATTGAGAGTAGACTGATGGGGTGGTAATTGGCTGGATTGGATTTGTCCTGCTTTTTGTGGACAGGACATACCTGGGCAATTTTCCACGTCGGGTAGATGCCAGTGTTGTAGCTGTACTGGAACAGCTTGGCTAGAGGCGCAGCTAGTTCTGGAGTACAAATCTTCAGCAGTACAGCTGGGATGTTGTCGGGGCCCATAGCCTTTGCTGTATCCACTGCACTCAGCCGTTTCTTGATATCACGTGGGGTGAATCGAATTGGCTGAAGACTGGCTTGTGTGATGGTGGGGATATCGGGAGGAGGCCGAGATGGATCATCCACTCGGCACTTCTGGCTGAAGATGGTTTGTCTTTTGCACTCACGTGCTGGACTCCGCCATCATTGAGGATGGGGATGTTTGCAGAGCCTCCTCCTCCCGTTAGTTGTTTAATTGTCCACCACCATTCATGACTGGATGTGGCAGGACTGCAGAGCTTTGATCTGATCCGTTGGTTGTGGAATCGCTTAGCTCTGTCTATAGCATGTTGCTTCTGCTGTTTAGCATGCATGTAGTCCTGAGTTGTAGCTTCACCAGGTTGGCACCTCATTTTTAGGTATGCCTGGTGCTGCTCCTGGCATGCTCTTCTACACTCCTCATTGAACCAGGGTTGATCCCCTGGCTTGTTGGTAATGGTAGAGTGAGGAATATGCCGGGCCATGAGGTTACAGATTGTGCTGGAATACAATTCTGCTGCTGCTGATGGCCCACAGCGCCTCATGGATGCCCAGTTTTGAGCTGCTAGATCTGTTCTGAATCTATCCCATTTAGTACGGTGGTAGTGCCACACAACACATTGGATGGTGTCCTCAGTGCGAAGATGGGACTTCATCTCCACGAGGACTATGCGGTGGTCACTCCTACCAATACTGTCATGGACAGATACATTTGCGACAGGTAGATTGGTGAGGACGAGGTCAAGTAAGTTTTTCCCTCATGTTGGTTCGCTCACCACCTGCCGCAGGCCCAGTCTAGCAGCTGTGTCCTTCAGGACTCGGCCAGCTCGGTCAGTAGTGGTGCTACCAAGCCACTCTTGATGATGGACATTGAAGTCCCCCACCCAGAGTACATTTGGTGCCCTTGCTACCCTCAGTGCTTCCTCCAAGTGGTGCTCAACATGGAGGAGGACTGATTCATCAGCTGAGGGAGGACGGTAGGTGGTAATCAGCAGGAGGTTTCCTTGCCCATGTTTGACCTGATGCCATGAGATTTCATGGGGTCCAGAGTCAATGTTGAGGACTCCCAGGGCCACTCCCTCCTGACTGTATATCACTGTACCGCCACCTCTGGTGGGTCTGTCCTGCCGGTGGGACAGGACATACCCAGGGATGGTGATGGAAGAGTCTGGGACGTTGGCTGAAAGGTATGATTCTGTGAGTGTGGCTATGTCAGGCTGTTGCTTGACTAGTCTGTGGGACATCTCTCCCAATTTTGGCACAAGTCCCCAGGTGTTCGTAAGGAGGACCTTGCAGGGTCGACTGGGCTTGGTTTGCCGTTGTCGTGTCCGGTTCCTTGTGGTCTGATGCCGGGTGGTCCGTCCGGTTTTATTCTTATTATGACTTTTGGTAGCGAGATTTTACAACTGAGTGGCTTGCTAGGCCATTTCAGAGGGCCTGGATCACATATAGGCCAGACCGGATAAAGACGGCAGGTTTCCTTCCCTAAAGGACATTAGTGAACCAGATGGGTTTTTACGACAATCCTGAGTTTAAGCAAGCTGTCATTTGCTTGGCTTTTAATTTTAGTTTTAAGTTTTCTTCCTGCAGTGGAAGATGTGGCAATACAAGAGCCAAGAAAACTTTTGGTTTTGCAAAAGGATTGACCTCACTGGCAGGGCTGTACCTGCCAGTGAATGGCCATCGTCTTTCCAGATTCTGTTTAGTCTACAGAGCTGTATCCTCCTCCCTCCCATACTTCTGGGTTTTTTTTTTATACTTTTCATTTATTTGCATTAAACAAACACAATTAAAGCAATGCTTCAATCAAAAGAACTTAAACACAGTTGAAACCAATATACCTTATTAACATACCAGTCACGATTGCAATGGGCCCTTGCCCTGGTGGTGATGACACATGACCACGCACAGTTCAAAGTTTATAATCGTGACTTTGTTTAGGAAATGCGGACCTTTTCAGAATTTGGGGGAGGGAGAGAAAGAATAGGAGAGCTCAGCTTGCCGACAACTAAATCAAAGTGATGGCCTTTGGCATCTAACAACAAATTGTAGCCATTTTGTTTGCTGTTGGTGGCACTTTGCTGCCAGTGATTTAGGGGGCAGAGGGAGGGGTGCGGAACTGCCTCTTGAGGTCGATAGCTGCTGGAGTCAGGGTGGTGTTGTAATATAAATGTGGGAAAGAGAGGTTTAACAAACACTCTGATTACCTTTCCCTCTTGTAAATTCTTTTCCCCCATTCCAATTACGTTTACTTTTGTTCTGTTAAAATGCCTCCCCCTCCCCCTCCCCCCAACCCAAAAAAAATTAAGAAGGAAACTAAAATCCAGAGTTATGGAACAAATTATTGAGGGCAAGAAAAAATGCATTTATTAATTTGTAGATTGAAAACCTAGTGACATTCTCTACACTTATGTTTAAGTAATTCTATCCTTTTTTTCCCTCTCTCGCTTCCTCCACGCTAAGCCTTCTAACTTGTCACCTTCAGTTCACAGTTCAGGTTGACAGATAGTTCCCTGGCTGTTTTTTGTGGTTGACCTGTTGGAAGGCACATGTGCAGTTTAGAAGTTGCCTGAATGCAGGCCACACAGCTGAGATAACAAACTTGAAAAAAGTTGGAGTACAAACATCAACCCAGAATGTGACCCAGCCTCAGGTTAGCCACTATTATACTGATTAAACGTCTATAAATATTAAGCTAAGGATTGTTAAGAGTCCTCCATTGCTTTATAGAACCATAGAAAAGAAACAGCACAGAAGGGGGCCATTCGGCCCATCGTCTCCATGCCGGCTCGAAGAACAACCAGGTGCCCATCCTAATCCCACCTTCCAGCACCTGGTCCGTAGCCCTGCAGCTTACAGCACTTTCGGTGCTTTTAAAAAGAGTTGAGGGTCCTTGCCTCTACCACCAATTCGGGCAGCGAATTCCATACATCCACCACCCTCTGGGTAAAAAAGTTTTTCCTCATGTCCCCTCTCATCCTTCTGCCAATCAGCTTAAATCTATGTCCTCTAGTTCTTGAACTCTCCGCTAGGAGAAACAGGTACTTCCTGTCTACTCTATCTAGGCCCCTCATAATTTTGTACACCTCAATCAAGTCTCCCCTCAGCCTCCTCTGCTCCAAGGAAAACAACCCCAGCATATCCAATCCCTCCCTATAGCTGCAATTTTCAAGCCCTGGCAACGTTCTTGTAAATCTTCTCTGCACTCTCCCCAGAGCAATTACGTCCTTCCTGTAATGTGGTGACCAGAACTGCGCACAATACTCCACCTGTGGCCTTACCAGCGTTTTCTTCAGTTCCATTATTACATCCCTGCTTTTGTATTCCATACCTCGGCTAATAACGGAGAGCAATTCCATATGCCTTCTTCACAACCTTATTTACCTGTACTGCCACCTTCAGGGACCTGTGCACATGCAATCCAAGGTCTCTCACTTCCTCTACCCCTCTACGTTTACTGTGTATTCCCTATTACTTTTTGCCCTCCCTAAGTGCATTACCTCACACTTCTCCGGGTTGAATTCCATTTGCCACTTTTCCGCCCACTCCACCAACCCATTGATATCTTCTTGGCGTCTGCAGCTATCCTCTTCACTATCAACTACACGGCCAATTTTTGGGACGTCTGCAAATTTGCCAATTTATCGTTGTCTTCATTTTTCTTAGTGGCTAAGATGCTCTTTTCACAGTGCTTGGGTTATGGATTAGAACCTTCCAGTTGTCTGGTTCTCAATCTACTAATTGCAAATGCAATGAGTTTCATACATTCTTGGGATCTGTACAGAAAATGCAACTCCTACATGCTAAGTCAAAGCCCTGCTGCTTACTTGTGTTCTTAGAATCGTACAGCACGGAAGGAGGCTATTCAGCCCATCGTGCCCATGCCAGCGCTTTGAAAGAGCTATCCAATTAGTCCCACTCCCCTGCTCTTTTCCCATAGCTCTGCAAAACTTTCTTTTTCAAGTATTTATCCAATTCCTTTTTCAAAGTTACCATTGAATCTGCTTCTACCACCCTTTCCAGATCAAGGCTGGTAGAAGTAGGGAACCTTGGATGACTCGGGAGATTGAGGCCCTAGTCAAAAAGAAGAAGGAGGCATATGACATGCATAGGCAGCTGGGATCAAGTGGATCCCTTAAAGAGTATAGAGATTGCCGGAGTAGAGTTAAGAGAGAAATCAAGAGGGCAAAAAGGGGACATGAGATTGCTTTGGCAGATAAGGCAAAGGAGAATCCAAAGAGCTTCTACAAATACATAAAGGGCAAAAGAGTAACTAGGGAGAGAGTAGGGCCTCTTAAGGATCAACAAGGTCATCTATGTGCGGAACCACAAGAGATGGGTGAGATCCTGAATGAATATTTCACATCGGTATTTACGGTTGAGAAAGGCATGGATGTTAGGGAACTTGGGGAAATAAATAGTGATGTCTTGAGGAGTGTACATATTACAGAGACGGAGGTGCTGGAAGTCTTAACGCGCATCAAGGTAGATAAATCTCCGGGACCTGATGAAATGTATCCCAGGACGTTATGGGAGGTTAGGGAGGAAATTGCGGGTCCCCTAGCAGAGATATTTGAATCATCGACAGCTACATGTGAGGTGCCTGAAGATTGGAGGGTAGCAAATGTTGTGCCTTTGTTTAAGAAGGGCGGCAGGGAAAAGCCTGGGAACTACAGACCAGTGAGCCTGACATCTGTAGTGGGTAAGTTGTTAGAGGGTATTCTGAGGGACAGGATCTACAGGCATTTGGAGAGGCAGGGACTGATTAGGAACAGTCAGCATGGTTTTGTGAGAGGAAAATCATGTCTCATGAATTTGATTGAGTTTTTTGAAGGGGTAATCAAGAAGATAGATGAGGGCTGTGCAGTAGACGTGGTCTACATGGACTTCAGCAAAGCCTTTGACAAGGAACCGCATGGTAGGTTGTTACACAAGGTTAAATCTCACGGGATCCAAGGTGAGGTAGCCAATTGGATACAAAATTGGCTTGACGACAGAAGACAGAGGGTGGTTGTAGAGGGTTGTTTTTCAAACTGGAGGCCTGTGTCCAGCGGTGTGCCTCAGGGATCGGTGCTGGGTCTGCTGTTATTTGTTATTTATATTAATGATTTGGATGAGAATTTAGGAGGCATGGTTAGTAAATTTGCAGATGACACCAAGATTGGTGGCATTGTGGACAGTGAAGAAGGTTATCTAGGATTGCAACGGGATCGTGATAAATTGGGCAAGTGGGCCGATGAATGGCAGATGGAGTTTAATTTAGATAAATGTGAGGTGATGCATTTTGGTAGATCGAATCGGGCCAGGACCTACTCCGTTAATGGTAGGGTGTTGGGGAGAGTTATAGAACGAAGAGATCTAGGAGTACAGGTTCATAGCTCCTTGAAAGTGGAGTCACAGGTGGATAGGGTGGTGAAGAAGGCATTCGGCATGCTTGGTTTCATTGGTCAGAACATTGAATACAGGAGTTGGGATGTCTTGTTGAAGTTGTACAAGACATTAGTAAGGCCACACTTGGAATACTGTGTACAGTTCTGGTCACCCTATTATAGAAAGGATATTATTAAACTAGAAAGAGTGCAGAAAGGATTTACTAGGATGCTACCGGGACTTGATGGTTTGACTTATAGGGAGAGGTTGGATAGACTGAGACTTTTTTCCCTGGAGAGTAGGAGGTTAAGGGGTGATCTTCTAGAAGTCTATAAAATAATGAGGGGCATAGATAAGGTAGATAGTCAAAATCTTTTCCCAAAGGTAGGGGAGTCTATAATGAGGGGGCATAGATTTAAGGTGAGAGGGGAGAGATACAAAAGGGTCCAGAGGGGCAATTTTTTCACTCAAAGGGTGGTGAGTGTCTGGAACGAGCTGCCAGAGGCAGTAGTAGAGGCGGGTACAATTTTGTCTTTTAAAAAGCATTTACAAGCAGTCTTTTAAAAAGCAGTTACATGGGTAAGATGGGTATAGAGGGATATGGGCCAAGTGCAGGCAATTGGGACTAGCTTAGTGGTACAAACTGGGCGACATGGACATGTTGGGCCGAAGGGCCTGTTTCCATGTTGTAACTTCTATGATTCTATATAAAGTATCCAGCAGAGGGGAGAAAGTCAATTCAAATTATATTGTTTAGGATTTTTTGATGAAACCTCGCCAGTCGTAATATTCAGTTAGCACACTTGGCGATCAAATAAAGAAAACACATGCAAGGAAAAATCAGGCCACTTTGCTGTGGTTGTTGCTTAAAATTATTCTTCCATAATGAAAAAATCAGGACCCCCTCAACCACTGGTGTTCATCAGTTTTAAATGGCTCAAAACTGGCCCTAAACCCACCAGAATGGTAAAGTGCGACTAGTACCCTTGGTCAGTCCATTTGCATATTTATTCACAGACCCAACATGCAGATTTGGTCAGGTGTGGAAAGCACACTGCTGGTGGCAGCAGAGAATTACACCAAGGTGAGGATAATTAAAAGACAGTGTCACTGCTAAGAAGACAAAAATTCTGAAAGCCTTTTGAAACAAAGAAATTGCACTTATACATCACTTTTCATGTTTTCAGAATATCCCAAAGTGTTTCGCAGCCAATGAATGACTTCTATAGTAGAGTCACTGTTGTTTTGAAGCCACACAGTGCAACCAATTTCTGCACAGCAAGGTCTCACAATGCAGTGAATGAACAGTTAATCTGTTTTTTGGAGGTGTTAGTTCAGGGATAAATATTGGCCAGGACACTGGGAGAACTGCCTTGCTTTTTTCTTCACTCAAGAGGGCAGACGGGGCTTTAGCTTAACTTTCCAACCGAAAGATGGCACATTCAACAATAAAGTGTTAGCAGTAAGAGTGATACCACTGAGCCAAGGCTCTGAAGGGGCAGGAGATTAAGAAATGATATGCCATAGGAATCTGTGTACAGGCATAAGTCTGCAGGTACATGACGGAGCAGCCCAGCACCTGAACCCCTGTTTGACAGTTGCAGAGGTGGAAGTGGAGTGGTGCTGCATGAAGTGCTGGTCAGGAGGTTCGCCCTCTGTGGCAGCATTCCTATAAATGTGCTTTGCAGTATACCTGAAAGGAGGTAGAGACAGGCTTGAGGCTGCAGCCACTGGCAGTGCCGGCCCTTTCATGCTTGTTAGCAGCAGGTGTCCTTAGAGGCATAGCCTGGACCCTGTGAAGACCGTTTCCCACAATCATTGATGGGTCACTGAGACAATGCCTAAACATGTGATTGGTGGTATCTTGGTGGATGTGGCCAATTAGACTTTGCCAGCTGGTCATTTTGGCACTGCCGTCTTTCATATTGTGCCACATAAAGCATGACTTATAATTGAGGTCCCTCTGAAGAAGTTTCCGGCATAACATTTAGTTAGACATGAATCTCTGCCAGAAAGCCTGCTGTCACAACCTACCTTCAGAGTTGGAGCCTTTGCCTGCCAAAGCCAGGTATGTTCACCTCAGTTTGCAAGAAGGGTTGTGCAGATGCCAGAGGGTGGACAGGGTTGTGTTCTTGCAGTCTGACCTGCTTGGCATCTGCTCAGTGTTTCTCCTATTCATCTTCCAAACACCTTAAATGGGGAGATTCCCATTGTAAATCCAGTAATGCAGCTGGGAGCGAAAATAACCAATTAGCACAAGGGATTATTAGAAACTATATGCCAACTGAAAAAAAAACAAAATTAAGATAGGCCAGAAATGGCCAAAAATTATTGAATAAATTTTCTTCGCCTTTAAATGTTCTTCTATACGTTGCTCAGTGCTTAGCGACCCTGCATACCCCATTTGTACGGACAATAATTAGAAATGATGTGTGCCCTGTGTACTCTGGAAAATAACATTATCATACTATTTACAGTATTCTGCCTGCTCACCCACAAAATGCAGATCATGTGTAAAAAAAAAAGACAGGAGTAGAAATTGATCTTGGACAGTAGCGCGAAACGGTGGGGAGAATCGCCTGTTACACTCCCCGCCCGTTACACGACTCCATTGACTTCAATAGAACTGAATATTGCTGGGCGGCCGGTGCAATGCCCCTTCCCTACCCCCTGTTTCGAGCTTCAGCCCAAGATCAATTTCTAGCCCAGATGCTGGTGCACAATGCAATGGCAGGAAATTAGCCCCCTTAACTTCTGAATCACGGATATTCCATTATCTTCTAGTAATACTCCCCGGACTATGCTGAGCAGGTAGTGCGATGTCTAATCTGTGCGTAGATACAGCTTGTGTTTTAGTGTTGCTGCCATTGCTCGGAAAGTGCCTAGCCTAGTGGCCATCATACCATTCTCTCTCCTGCACTATTTTCACATTAATCTGTTTATGAGACATGGGAAATGGTGAGTTTGTTGGCTGTTTTACTGTGACGGAGAGAAGGACACAGCAGTAGAGTTAGCTCTGCTGAGTACGTGCTGGTGCTGATCTACAGTTTCATTAGGTTCCTTTTTGGCGGAACACTGGTGACTGTGGTATGTCTGAAATGTACATTTGTTTACTGGGTGGAGGAAAGAAAATGGACCGCTGTCTGGAATTGAAACTTTTCTGAATAGGCCATTTGTAACCAGTTTAGAGGAAGTAAAATGCTGCAGGACTGCTGCATAGTTTATGTTTAGAAGATAATGAAAGTATTTGGGTTTTCAAAAATATATAATTTGTTTGAAATTACAAGCCAACATGCTTCAGTTTTCAGAATAATGTGTTAAGTGACTCAACAGTGAATTTGTGAAACTATTCTTTTGGGATAGAATTTTTTTTTCTGGAAGTATGAGAGGGTAGGGTATACTTTTCTTGTGCACACGCAGCTCGAATTTCCTTGAGTTGAAGAAAAGCCAATAGTATTAGTGAATAAAACCAACTACTGGATCTAATATGTCTTGCCTTCCTGTTAAATTCAACACAGGAGTTTTAAATGTGGAATTTTTCTGTACTGAGGAGGTACTTTATTGGTTGGAGAAGGAGGAAAGCTGTGTGTCACTTCAGTGCCAAAAATGTTGCAGACCACCAACACAGCGACGCATTTCAAAGTAATTTGTGCTGTTCTATTGCAATCTTTGGCCCAAAGCAATTTTCAGTGAATGCAGCAGTCCTTTAATAATTCAGCCTACTTTTCCAATTATTACAAAATTTCTCTTTTTTTTAATACATTTTTTGTTTGTTTGTTGTTACAGAGATGAGTTTCTCAGAAATGAAAATGACTGTGAAATAATATGCTTTTTTAAAAAAACTGCATGCTATTGAAAGGATGTGCTGGAATGTGCATGATTTAACATTTTCCAACAGCAGAATCTTTTAATTTAAAAAAAAATGCAACTTGACTTTTTTATATAAAAGGAAAGGCTCAATGATGAAATAGCTTAGCTCTTTGGACTGCAGTTTTCAAAATTTTTGTACTGGCAACATTTGGGAATCAGTTCAATTTAAACTTTATTTCTAAATTTCCACAATGGTTATACTGTTAATATAATGCAGTCAATCATTCCTCGTAAAATACTGTGCGCAGTTATAATCCTTTATAGCATTGAGTACATTGAACAAAAGCCTTATTTCTTACTCTCCCTTGCAGTTATGTATTGGTATGCTGCAGCACCTAGTCATATTTCTCTCCCTCACCCTCTTTCCACCCCACCTCCACTTCATTTTTTTAAGGTAAAATTTTGTGCTTATTCAGTTGAGTGAAGTCGGTGCTTAGGAATGGCATCCAGTGTCAGCATTAAAAGACACTTAAGGTTGTGGGTGAACAGAGAGAGCTAGGGGTTCAAGAACATGATTTCCTGGAAGTGTGAGTGCTGTTAAATAAAGGCTTAAAAAGGCCAACAGCATTTTGGGTTTTATAAATAGAGCCATAATCTACAACAGTAAAAGATTAATGATAAATTTGTTTTTTAAAAAAAAGCATTCCATAAGCCACAGTTATTGTACTGTGTACATTTTTAGATACCCCATTATAGAAAGGACATTAGTTATGAGGAGAGATGAGAAACTGGGACTATTCCCACTAGAACAGAGAAGGCTAAGAGGAGATTTAATGGAGGTTTTTAAAATTATGAAGGCTTTTCATAGAGTGAATACGGAAAGACTACTTAATCTGAGGTGTCAATAACAAAGTACATCAATTTAAAATTATAACAGAGAAAGGAAAGGAGAAATTTTATTGCACAGGGTTGTTGAAGCATTGAATGCTTGACCACAGGGAGTGGCTCAGGCAGTGACCATTACATCTTTTGAAGAAAAATTGGAAAATATTTGAAGCAGAGGAACTATTCTCAACAGTTCCTGCTGGGGAACGAGGTCCACTTATATCTCCTTTCCAGAAGCTGTACCTTTTCTATATCCTGTCCCCTCAGAGGTACATTCCCTGAGCGATTAATAATTACTGCACTCAGTAATTTGCATACTGAATTTAACATTGTCTCAAAATAATCTACCAAAACCTCTTTCAATTGGCAGATCTTACCACGTCGACTGTTGGCCCAAAGCAAATAATATCTTTATTTATAATTAAATTGCATGAATTACAAGAAGTGGCATACGAAAAAGTACAATAGGAATATAAATGCTTTGAGAAAATCTGTAATGGGCCAATTGCCTCTCATAAGAAGGTTTGTTTATGAAACCCGCAGGGAGGATTCTGCAGTCCATAGTTCCAGTTTCTGGCGTGGCAAATTCAGTTAGTTTAGTCTTGTAAAGCTTTCTGTGTCACCGTATCCTATCCCTCAAGCAGGGATTGAAACTGCCTTGTTCAGACCAGGCTCCACATTGCAGAAACACTCCTGCCCTGTTTTCATGCTCTTGGTTTTAACCCATTAGTTGTGAAATCTAGCATTTCTGCTAACTTCTTTTGATGAAGATTCTCAAAGAAACTTTAACAATACTTCATATATATTTGCAATACAAATACAATGATTCATATGTTCGAATACAAGTCTGCACCAATAATGCAAAACTATACAATGGGGCAAATACTTTCTCATCAAAGAAACAGTGCTTGAACTAGTTTGTTTTTTTAAGTGAATGAAATGGGATAGTTAAAACTGACGTAGAATTTGGTTGCAGATTTCACGATACTGGCTCTGCATCTGCACCATTAGCCAGCTTTGAAGTAGTGGCGGAGCCCTAAATAAAGTCAGTCCATGAGTCGTCAAACCCAGTAGGGATGCCTATATGATCTGCAAAAGACATTTTAGTTTCTCACTATATTAGCATTTCAACATAGTTTTCAATCATTACATTATGTAAGTTTCCGATTGAGCTTAAATACATCTTATAGGTACCATTTAGCTAGAGCTTTTTTCATTTATTTCTAAACACATGGCTTGGCATAAATCCTATTAAAATTTATCAGTATGTCATTTGCAACTGACATCACGATGCATAGCCACCCACGTCATCCTCCCCTGCAAAATTACTGTTGGTGATATTAGAATATAACACATAAATTAAACATTCCTTTGTCTGCTACTTCAACTGGGTTGTTAACCCGCTTAAATAGCAGATAAAGGAATGTCGTACAACAACAACAACTTGCATTTATATAGCGCCTTTAATGTAATAAAACGTCCCAAGGCGCTTCACAGGAGCGAATATCAAAAAAATTTGACACCGAGCCACATAAGGATATTAGGACAGGTGACCAAAAGCTTGGTCAAAGACGTAGTTTTAAGGAGCGTCTTAAAGGAGGAGAGAGAGGTTTGGGGAGGGAATTCCAGAGCTTAGGGCCTAGGCAGCTGAAGACATGGTGGCCAATGGTGGACCAAATAAAATTGGGGCTGCGCAAGAGGCCAGAATTGGAGGAGCTTTTATTCGTTCATGGGATGTGGGCGTCGCTGGCAAGGCCAGCATTTATTGCCCATCCTTAATTGCCCTTGAGAAGGTGGTGGTGAGCCACTTTCTTGAACCGATGCAGTCCGTGTGGTGAAGGTTCTCTCACAGTGCTGTTAGGTAGGGAATTCCAGGATTTTGATCCAGCGACGATGAAGTAACGGCGATATATTTCCAAGTCGGGATGGTGTGTGACTTGGAGGGGAACGTGCAGGTGGTGTTGTTCCCATGTGCCTGCTGCCCTTGTCTTTCTAGGTGGTAGAGGTCGCGGGTTTGGGAGGTGCTGTCGAAGAAGCCTTGACAAGTTGTTGCAGTGCATCCTGTGGATGGTGCACACTGCAGCCACGGTGCGCCAGTGGTGAAGGGAGTGAATGTTTAGGGTGATGGATGGGGTGCGAATCAAGTGGGCTGCTTTGTCCTGGATGGTGTCAAGCTTCTTGAGTGTTGTTGGGGCTGCACTCATCCAGGCAAGTGGAGAGTACTCCATCACACTCCTGACTTGTGCCTTGTAGATGGTGGAAAGGCTTTGGGGAGTCAGGAGGTGAGTCACTCGCTGCAGAATACCCAGCCTCTGACCTGCTCTTGTAGCCACAGTATTTATGTGGCTGGTCCAGTTAAGTTTCTGGTCAATGGTGATCCCCCAGGATGTTGATGGTGGGGATTAGGCGATGGTAATGCCGTTGAATGTCAAGGGGAGGTGGTTAGACTCTGTCATGTTGGAGATAGTCATTGTCTGGCGCGAATGTTACTTGCCACTTATCAACCCAAGCCTGAATGTTGTCTAGGTCTTGCAAGCATGTACTGCTTCATTATCTGAGGAGTTGCGAATGGAACTGAACACTGTGTCAGCGAACATCCCCATTTCTGACCTTATGATGGAGGGAAGGTCATTGATGTAGCAGCTGAAGATGGTTGGGCCTAGGACACCACCCTGAGGAACTCCTGCAGCAAAGTCCTGGGACTGAGATGATTGGCCTCCAACAACCACTACCATCTTCCTTTGTGCTGGGTATGACTCCAGCCACTGGAGAGTTTTCCCCCTGATTCCCATTGACTTCAATTTTACTAGGGCTCCTTGGTGCCACACTCGGTCAAATGGTGCCTTGTTGTCAAGGGCAGTCACTCTCACCTCACCTCTGGAATTCAGCTCTTTTGTCCATGTTTGGACCAAGGTTGCAAAGCGCAGAGATCTCGGAGGATTATAGGGCTGGAGGAGGCTACTGAGATAGGGAGGGGCGAGGCTATGAAGGGGTTTGAAAACAAGTACAAACGACTAAGTGTTGTACCCTGTTGTCGCAAACAGTTTCTAGGCTGTAGTATGTGTACTTATGTAAAAGACTATAGGAATTAGAAATTACAGCCTCACTACTGTGCAGATATTTTCCTATACCAGCATGTAATCAGCAATTTGATATTGTAAACATCTAAGAGAATAATTGGCTATGCAGGACCGTAGCAAGCCAGCAAGATGCCATGTGATGTGATCATAAATCCAAATAATTTTTGTACTTAATTTGCAACTTTCATTTGTGGGTTATAATTGGAATGTTTCATAATACTTTCAAATAAATGACAAATAGTGTTTTAAAAGAATAATACGAGAAATGTTTAGCCTGAAAAATGTCAGGTGAAGCAAGACTCTGTGCTGGTCAGAAATTTTCAATGTTCTTTTGCTGTTCTCTTTTCAAAAGGGATGTGGAGTAGCGAGATTGTTCGCTTACTGTTTAAAGCAATCTAGTATGTATTTGTAGTAATCGCATCTAAATGACCTGTAAAGCTAGAACTACGTTGTCCTCACTCAATTAAGTTTGCACAGCTGTTTTGTGACAGTAACTGCACTTGGAAAATGCAACTTTTTTTAACGTGTTCCTGGATATATCAAAGCAGAAACAACTAATTTTTAAAAATGTATGTTGAGGAACAGGGAAGAAGGAATTTAGAAAGTAGAATAAGAAAAGGAAAATTATGATGAAAATAGAGTGGAAAGAAGAATAATAAAGATAAAACAAGTAAGGAAATGTGATGCAAACGCAAACTACATTTTCACGTGGGATTTATGTTCCAAGAGTTCCAGACTTGTCAAAACTTCGTGATCACAGGTGCAGGGTGAAAATTGAAGGTTCTCAGTATCTTAACTGGACAACTATTTTAAAAAGCTTATTTTTCATGGAGTACCTATTTGGATGAAATACTCCACCTTCAACAATGCAATTCTAATGCTGAGTTCAGTCCTGATGGAGGGTCCTACCCAAAATGTTAATCATTCTTGTATCGATGCTGACTGGCTTGCTGTGCGTTGGCAACATTTCCTGGTTTTTATTGCTGAACACATTGCTTATTCTCATCCTTCTTAAACCAGATTTCTGATCTTTTGAATGTCTTCATTTCAGAAAATCTTCTAGTGCTGACCGTAGCAACGAGTGAAACAGATGGCTTCAAACGCTTTATGCAGACAGCAAAACATCTCAACTACACAGTCAAGGTAAGGGCTTGCTGTGCAGTTTCTCAAGAATGCTCAAGAGTTCTAAAGTTTCGAAGTGGTTTGTTGGTAACACAGTAGGCCAATCCATGTTTTAGGATATCGATCATCTGAAAATAATAGCAAAGGCGTGATCTAGATGATGTTAATGCTACATGTACACCTGCAATTTTCTATATATTTTCATATTTTTAATAGAACTTTTTTTGAATGGGAAGTGCTGAGCTGTGGAAATTGAGGGACTCCTTCTTGGAAGGGAGGGTAAATGGTATTTGAACTGGTGCAGTGCTCTGTCCTGTCAACATGCTTTAAGCTAAATGGCGAAGGAGGTAAAAATAATATCTAAAGATGAATAACTGCTTTAAATAGCTTTCCTTTATCCAAAACTTCCAATGCACAAGCTTTTTAAATGGCAATTCTGCAGCTTTTTTCTTGAAAGTTTGAGTTGGGCTGCATTTTTTCTCCAACTCCAACGGATTACACCTCAACAGGGCCGGGACCAATATCCTCAGGGGAAGGTTTGCTAGTGCTGTTGGGGAGGGTTTAAATTAGCTTGGCAAGGGGATGGGAACCTGAGCATTGATTCAGAGGGGAGAGGAAACAAAGGTTAGAAACTAGACAACAAAGGGGTTTGGCAGTGCTTAATGGTGTATATACCTCAATGCAAGGAGTCTAGTGAATAATGTGGAGATGCCGGTGATGGACTGGGGTTGACAATTGTAAACAATTTTACAACACCAAGTTATAGTCCAGCAATTTTATTTTAAATTCACAAGCTTTCGGAGGCTTCCTCCTTCGTCAGGTGAACGATGTGAAAAGGCAGATGAGCTGAGGGCACAGATAGACACGTGATACTTTAGCTATTTCTGAAACATGGCTTAAACAGGGGCAGGAATGGCAGCTCAACGTTCTTGGTTAAAGGGTTTTCAGACAAGATAGAGAGGGGGATAAAAAAGGTGAGGGGATAATATTGGTTAAAGAAACAATTACAGCTGTGAGGAGGGATGATATGTTAGAAGGATCATCAAATGAGACCATATGGGTTGAGCTAAAGAACAAAAAAGGGGCAATCACACTGCTGGGAGTGTACTATAGACCCCCCCAAACAGTCAGGGGGCGATAGAAGAGCAAATATGTAGGCAAATTCCTGAGAAGTGCAAAAACAATAGGGCAGTAATAGTAGGGGATTTCAGCTACCCCAATATTAACTAGGACATAACAGTGTAAAAGGTATAGAGGGCACAGAATTCTTAAAATGCATTCAGGAGAACTTTTTTAGCCAGTATGTGGCAAACCCAACAAGAGGGGGAGCAGTTCTGGATTTAGTTTTAGGGAATGAAGCTGGGCAGGTGAAAGGAGTATCAGTCGGAGAGCATTTTGGTGGTAGTGATCATAATTCAGTTAGATTTAACATAGTTATGGAAAAGGACAAAGATGGAACAGGAGTATAAGTTCTCAATTGGGGAAAGGCCAATTTTACTAAGCTGAGAAGCGATTTAGCAAAAGCAGACTGGAAACAGCTACTTAAGGAGTTCAGAGAAAACGTGTTCCCACAGGGAAAAAGGGCAAGACTGCCAAATCTAGAGCCCCTGGATGACGAGGAGCATACAGGGTAAGATAAGGCAAAAAAGGGAAGCTTATGTCAGATACAGAGAGCTCAATACTGTAGAAAGCCTAGGGGAGTATAGAAAGAGCAGGGGTGAAATTAAAAAGGAAATTAGGAAAGCAAAGAGAAGGCATGAAAAAATACTGGCAAGTAAAATTAAGGAAAACCCAAAAATGTTTTATGAATACATAAAGAGCAAGAGGATAACTACGGAAAGAGTAGGGCCTATTATTGACCAAAAAGGTAACCTATGTGTGGAGGCGGAAGATGTGGGTATGGTTCTTAATGAATACTTTGTGCCTGTCTTCACAAAAAAGGGGACGATACAGAGATTGTAGTTGAGGAGGAGGAGTGTGAAATATTGAATGGGATAAACATAATGAGAGAGGAAGTATTAACGGGTTTAGCATCTTTCAAAGTAGATAAATCGCCAGGCCCGGATGAAATGTATCCCAGGCTGTTAAGAGAAGTAAGGGAGGAAATAGCAGAGGCTCTGACCATCATTTTCCAATCCTCCTTGGCTACAGGCATGGTGCCGGAGAACTGCTAACGTTGTACTGTTGTTTAAAAAGGGAGAAAAGGATAGACCGAGTAATTACAGGTTAGTCAGTCTAACCCCGGTGGTGGGCAAATTATTGGAAACAATTCTGATAGACTGTATAAACCGTCATTTGGAAAGGCACGGATTAATGGCAAGGACAGTCAACATGGATTGTTAAGGGAAGGTCATGTCTGACTAACTTGATTGAATTTTTGAGGAGGTAACAAAGAGGGTCGATGAGGGTAATGCGTTTGATGTAGTCTACATGGATTTTAGCAAGGCTTTCGACTAGGTCCCACAAGGCAGGCTGGTCAAAAAAGTAAAAGCCCATGGGATCCAAGGGAAAGTGGCAAATTGGATCCAAAATTGGCTCAGTGGCAAGAAGCAAAGGGTAATGGTCGACGGGTGTTTTTGTGACTGGAAGGCTGTTTCCAGTGGGGTTCCGCTGGGCTCAGTACTAGGTCCCTTGCTTTTTGTGGTATATATTAATGATTTAGACTTAAATGTAGGGAGTATGATTAAGAAGTTTGCAGATGATACAAAAATTGGCTGTGTGCTTGATAGTGAGGAGAAAAGCTGTAGACTGCAGGAACATATCAATGGACTGGTCAGGTGGGCAGAAAAGTGGCAAATGGAATTCAATCTGGAGAATTGTGAGGTAATGCATTTGGGAGGTCAAACAAGGCAAGAGAATAGACAATAAATGGGAGGGTAATGAGAGGTGTAGAGGATGAGGAGCGTCCTTGGAGTGCATGTCCACAGATCCCTGAAGGTAGCAGGACAGGTAGATAAGGTGGTTAAGAAGGCATACTTATTTTCCTTTATTTACTTTATGTACTTTCCTTTATTAGCCGACTCATAGAATTTAAAGCAGGGAGGTTATGCTAGAACATTGGTTAGACCACAGCTTGAATACTGCGTATATTTCTGGTCACCACATTACAGGAAAGATGTGATTGCACTAGAGGGTTTTTTTAAAATTTATTCGTTCATGGGATGTGGGCGTCGCTGGCGAGGCCGGCATTTATTGCCCATCCCTAATTGCCCTTGAGAAGGTGGTGGTGAGCCGCCTTCTTGAACTGTTGCAATCCGTATGGTGAAGGTTCTCCTACAGTGCTGTTAGGAAGGGAGTTCCAGTATTTTGACCTAGTGACGATGAAGGAACGGCGATATATTTCCAAGTCGGGATGGTGTGTGACTTGGAGGGGAACGTGCAGGTGGTGTTGTTCCCATGTGCCTGCTGCTCTTGTCCTTCTAGGTGGTAGAGGTCGCGGGTTTGGGAGGTGCTGTCGAAGAAGCCTTGGCGAGTTGCTGCAGTGCATCCTGTGGATGGTACACACTGCAGCCACGGTGCGCCGGTGGTGAAGGGAGTGAATGTTTAGGGTGGTGGATGGGGTGCCAATCAAGCGGGCTGCTTTATCTTGGATGGTGTCGAGCTTCTTGAGTGTTGTTGGAGCTGCACTCATCCAAGCAAATGGAGAGTATTCCATCACACTCCTGACTTTTGCCTTGTAGATGGTGGAAAGGCTTTGGTACAGAGAAGGTTTACGAAGATGTTGCCAGGACTGGAGAATTTTAGCTATGAGGAAAAATTGGATAGGCTGGGGTTGTTTTCATTGGAACAGAGGAGGCTGAGGGGTGATTTAATTGAGGTGTATAAAATTATGAGGGGCCTAGATAGAGTGGATAGGAAGGACCTATTTCCCTTAGCAGAAAGGTCAATCACCAGCGAGCAAAGGTTTAAAGTAATTGGTAAAAGGATTAGAGGGGAGCTGAGGAAAACTCTTTTCACCCAGAGAGTGGTGGGGGGCTGAAACTCACTACCTGAAAGGGTGGTAGAGGCAGAAACCCTCATCACATTTAAAAAGTACTTGGATATGCACTTGAAGTGCCATCACCTAAAAGGTGACGCTCCAAGCACTGGAAAGTGGGATTAGGCTAGATAGCTCTTTTTCGACTGGCACTGTCTACAGACCGGTGAGCCTGACATCTGTAGTGGGTAAGTTGTTAGAGGGTATTCTGAGAGACAGGATCTACGGGCATTTGGAGAGGCAGGGACTGATTAGGAACAGTCAGCATGGTTTTGTGAGAGGAAAATCATGTCTCACGAATTTGATTGAGTTTTTTGAAGGGGTAACCAAGAAGATAGATGAGGGCTGTGCAGTAGACGTGGTCTACATGGACTTCAGCAAAGCCTTTGACAAGGTACCGCATGGTAGGTTGTTACATAAGGTTAGATCTCACGGGATCCAAGGTGAGGTAGCCAATTGGATACAAAATTGGCTTGACGACAGAAGACAGAGGGTGGTTGTAGAGGGTTGTTTTTCAAACTGGAGGCCTGTGACCAGCGGTGTGCCTCAGGGATCGGTGCTGGGTCCGCTGTTATTTGTTATTTATATTAATGATTTGGATGAGAATTTAGGAGGCATGGTTAGTAAATTTGCAGATAACACCAAGATTGGTGGCATTGTGGACAGTGAAGAAGGTTATCTAGGATTGCAACGGGATCTTGATAAATTGGGCCAGTGGGCCGATGAATGGCAGATGGAGTTTAATTTAGATAAATGTGAGGTGATGCATTTTGGTAGATCGAATCGGGCCAGGACCTACTCCGTTAATGGTAGGGCGTTGGGGAGAGTTATAGAACAAAGAGATCTAGGAGTACAGGTTCATAGCTCCTTGAAAGTGGAGTCACAGGTGGATAGGGTGGTGAAGAAGGCATTCAGCATGCTTGGTTTCATTGGTCAGAACATTGAATACAGGAGTTGGGATGTCCTGTTGAAGTTGTACAAGACATTAGTAAGGCCACACTTGGAATACTGTGTACAGTTCTGGTCACCCTATTATAGAAAGGATATTATTAAACTAGAAAGAGTGCAGAAAAGAGGATGCTACCGGGACTTGATGGTTTGACTTATAGGGAGAGGTTGGATAGACTGAGACTTTTTTCCCTGGAGAGTAGGAGGTTTAGGGGTGATCTTATAGAAGTCTATAAAATAATGAGGGGCATAGATAAGGTAGATAGTTAAAATCTTTTCCCAAAGGTAGGGGAGTCTATAACGAGGGGGCATAGATTTAAGGTGAGAGGGGAGAGATACAAAAGGGTCCAGAGGGGCAATTTTTTCACTCAAAGGGTGGTGAGTGTCTGGAACGAGCTGCCAGAGGCAGTGGTAGAGGCGGGTACAATTTTGTCTTTTAAAAAGCATTTGGACAGTTACATGGGTAAGATGGGTATAGAGGGATATGGGCCAAGTGCAGGCAACTGGGACTAGCGTAGTGGTATAAACTGGGCGACATGGACATGTTGGGCCGAAGGGCCTGTTTCTATGTTGTAAACTTCTATGATGTGCCGGATGGCCTCCTTCTGTGCCGTAAATTTTCTATATTTCTTCTCTGTTTCTAACTTCCTGCCCTATAAAACCAGACAAAACTGAGCTGAAACTTTCTTACGATGTGCAACAGCTACAGAGGTAAGTATCATCATTAAGTATATATGGGGCTATGTTATGCAAGTGTATCTGTGATGAATGCAGTGGAAAATAAGAACATAAGAAATAGGAGCAGGAGCAGCCCATATGACCCCTCGAGCCTGCTCCACCATTCAATCAGATCATGGCTGATCTTCGACCTCAGCTCCACTTTTGCGCCCGATCCCCATATCCCTTGATTCCCCTAGAGTCCAGAAATCTATTTATCTGAGCCTTGAATATATTCAATGAATCAGCATCCACTGCCCTCTGGGGTAGAGAATTCTAAATATTCACAACCCCTCTGTGTGAAGAAATTCCCCCTCATCTCAGTCTTGAATGGCTGATCCCTTATCCTGCGACTGTGCCCCCTAGTTCTAGACTCTAGCCAGGGAAACAAACTCTCAGCATCTATCCTGTCAAGCCCCCTCATAATCTTAGATGTTTCAATGAGATCACCTCTCATTCTTCTAAACTCCAGAGAGAATAGGCCCATTCTACTCAACCTCTCTTCATAGGACAACCCTCTCATCCCAGTAATTAATCTAGTGAACCTTTGTTGCACTCCCTCTAAGGCAAGTCTATCCCTCCTAAGATAGAGACCAAAATATTGTCGCAGTATTCCAGGTGAGGTCTCATCAATGCCCTGTACAACTACAATAAGACTTCTTTACTCTTGTACTTCAACCCCCTTACAATAAAGGCCAACATGCCATTTGCTTTCCTAATTGCCTGCTGTACCTGCACACTAACTTTTTTGTTTCTTGTATAAGGATACCCAAGTCTCTCTGAACACCAACATTTAATAATTTCTCACCATTTTAAAAAAGATTCAGTTTTTCTATTCTTCCTACCAAAGTGACTAACCTCACATTTCCCCACATTACACTCCATGTGACACCTTCTATTCGATACGGAGGAAGGACAGGCAAAAAGGAAAAGGAGGTGGGGTGGCATTGTTAGTAAAGGATGAAATCAGAGCAATAGTGAGAAAGGATATTGGCTCAGAAAATCAAGATGTAGAATCAGTCTGGGTGGAGTTAAGAAGCACCAAGGGGCAGAAAACACCGGTGGGAGTTGTCCATAGGCCTCTAAACAGTAGTGGTAATGTAGGGGATGGGATCAAACAGGAAATTAGAGATGTATGTAACAAGGGTACCACAGTAATCATGGGTGACTTTAATCTGCATATAGACTGGCCAAACCAAATTAGCAATAATGCTGTAGAGGATGAATTCCTGGAGTGTGCACGAGATGGTTTTTTAGACCAGTACGTTGAGGGAACATGCTATCCTAGATTGCCTGTTGTGCAATGAGAAGGGGTTAATTAATAATCTTGTGCGGGAGCCTTTAGGGAAAAGTGACGATAACATGATAGAATTCTTCATTAAGATGGAAAGTAAAATAATCCAATCTGAAACTAGGGTCCTAAATCTAAACAAAGGAAACTACGAAGGTATGAGGAGTGAGTTGGCTATGATAGATTGGGAAACTTCATTAAAAGGCATGATGGTGGATAGGCAATGGCTAACATTTAAGGAAGGAATGCATGAATTGCAACAATTACACATTCCTTTCTGGCACAAAAACACAAAAGGAAAAACGGCCCAACCATGGCTAACAATAGAAATTAGGATAGTATTAGATCCAAAGAGGAATCATATAAAGTTGCCAGAAAAAGTAGCAAGCCTGAGAATTGGGAGCAGTTTAGAATTCAGCAAAAAAGGACCAAGAGATTGATTAAGAGGGGAAATATAGAGTATGAGAGTAAACTTGCAAGGAACATAAAAGTGGACTGTAAAAGCTTCTACAAGTATTTAAAAAGAAAAAGATTAGTGAAGACAAATGTAGGTCCCTTACAGTCAGAAACAGGAGAATTTATAATGGGGAACAAGGAAATGGCAGAGCAATTAAACAAATACTTTGGTTCTGTCTTCACAGAAGAGGACACAAATAACTTCCCAGAAATGCTAGGGAACCAAGGGACAAGTGAGAAGGAGGAATTAAAGGAAATTAGTATTAGTAAAACAATAGTGCTGGAGAAATTAATGGGACTGAAAGCCAATAAATCCCCAGGGCCTGATAATCTGCATCCCAAAGTACTAAAAGAGGTAGCCATGGAAATACTGGATGCATTGGTTGTCATCTTCTAAAATTCTATAGATTATGGAACGGTTCCTGCAGATTGGAAGGTGGCAAATGTAACCCCACTATTTAAAAAAGGAGAGAGAGAGAGAAAACAGGGAACTACAGACCGGTTAGCCTAACATCAGTCGTAGGCAAAATGCTAGAGTCTATTATAAAGGATGTGATAACAGGACACTTAGAAAATATCAACGAGATTTGACAAAGTCAACATGGATTTATGAAAGGGAAATCATGTTCGACAAACATACTGGAGTTTTTTGAGGATGTAACTGGTAGAATAGATAAGGGAGAACCAGTGGATGTGGTTTATTTGGATTTTCAGAAGGCCTTTGATAAAGTCCCACATAAGAGGTTAGTGTGCAAAATTAAAGCACATGGGATTGGGGGATAATATACTGGCATTGATTGAAAATTGGTTAACAGACAGGAAACAGAGAGTAGGAATAAATGGTTCTTTTTCGGGGTGGCAGGCAGTGACTAGTGGGGTACCGCAGGGATCAGTGCTCGGGCCCCAGCTATTCACAATATATATCAATGATTTGGATGAGGGAACCAAATGTAATATTTCCAAGTTTGCTGACTACACGAAACTAGGTGAGATCGTGAGTTGTGAGGAGGATGCAAAGAGGCTTCAAGGTGATTTAGACAAGTTGAGTGAGTGGGCAAATACATGGCAGATGCAGTATAATGTGGATAAATGCAAAGTTATCCACTTCAGAAGGAAAAAACAGAAAGGCAGAGTATTATTTAAATGGTGATAGATTGGGGAATGTTGATGTACAAAGGGACCTGGGTGTCCTTGTACACCAGTCACTGAAAGCAAACATGCAGATGCAGCAAGCAGTGAGGAAGGCAAATGGTATGTTAGCCTTCATTCCAAGAGGATTTGAGTATAGGAGCAAGGATGTCTTACTGCAGTTATACAGGGCGTCAGTGAGACCACACCTGGAATATTGTGTGCAGTTTTAGTCTCCTTACCTAAGAAAGGATATCCTTGCCATAGAGGGAGTGCAGCGAAGGTTCACCAGACGGATTCCTGGGATGGCAAGACTGTCGCATGAGGAGAGATTGGGTCGACTCGGCCTGTATTCACTCGAGTTTAGAAGAATGAGGGGGGATCTCATTGAAACATATAAAATTCTGACAGGGCTAGACAGACTGGATGCAGGGAGGATGTTTACCCTGGCTGGGTGGTCCAGAACGAGGGGTCACAGTCTCAGGATACAGGGTAGGACATTTAGGACTGAGATGAGGTGAAATTTCTTCACTGAGGTTGGTGAATGAGTGGAATTCTCTACCGCAGAAGGCTGTGGAGGCCAAGTCACTGAATATATTTAAGATGGAGCTAGTAGATTTCTAGACACAAAAGGCATCAAGAGGTATGGGGAGAGAGCAGGAATATGGTATTGAGATAGGGGATCAGCAATGATCATACTGAATGGCGGAACCGGCTCGAAGGGCCGAATGGCCTACTCCTGCTCCTATTTTCTATGTTCTTGCCCACTCACTTAACCTGTCTATATCCCTTTGCAGACTCCTTGTGTCCTCCTCACAGCTTACTTTCCCACCTAGCTTTGTTTTGTCAGTAAACTTGGATACATTACACTCGGTCCCTTCGTGCAAGTCATTAATATAGATTGTAAATAGCTGAGGCTCAAGCATCAATCCTTGCAGCACCCCACTAGTTACAGCCTTCCAACCTGAGAATGACCCATTTATCCCTACTTTCTTTTCTGTCCTTTAACCAATCCTCTATCTATGCTAATATATTACCCCCAACCCCATGAGTCCTTACCTTGTGTAACAACATTTTATGTGGCACCTTATCGCATGCCTTTTGAAAATCCACATATACTACATCCACTGGTTCCCCTTTATCTATCCTGCTAGTTACATCCTCAAAAAACTCTTAATAAATTTGTCAAATACGATTTCCCTTTCATAAAACCATGTTGACTCTGCCTAATCATATTATGATTTTCTAAGTGCCCTGTCACCACTTCCTTAATAATGGATTCCGTTTTTTTCCCAACGATCGATGTCAGGCTAACTGGCTTATCGTTCTCTGTTTTCTCTCCCTCCTTTCTTGAATAGCGGTGTTACATTTGCTACCTTCCAGTCCACTGAGACCGTTCCAGAATCTAGAGAATTTTGGAAGATCACAATCAATGTATCCACTATCTCTGCAGCCACCTTTTAGAACCCTAGGTTGTAGGCCATCGGGTCCAGGGGATTTGTTGGCTTTTGGTCCCATTAGTTTGTCCAGTACTTTTTCTCTAGTGATAGTAATTGTTTTAAATTTCTTACTCTCATTTACCCCTTGGTTCCTCACTATTTCTGGTATGCTTTTTGTGTGATCTGCTGTGAAGACAGATACAAAGTATTTGTTTAACGCATCTGCCATTTCCTGACTCCCCATTATAATTTCTTCTGTCTCAGCCTCTAGGGGACCAACATTTACTTTTGCTACTCCTTTCCTTTTTACATACTGGTAGAAGCTTTTACAATCCGTTTTTATATTTCTTGCTAGTTTACTTTCATATTCTATTTTCTCCCTTTTTTGTCAATTTTTTGGTCGTCCTTTGCTGGTTTCTAAAACTCTCCAAATCCCCAGGCTTATTACTCTTCTTGGCAACATTCTAGGCCTCTTCTTCCAATGCCAATTTGGACTGGTGAAAAACATGAGCAAATATTCAAAGTAATAATGAATATTTAATTTTTCCCACTCTTTTCTACATAGTTCTTTATGTCATTGTGGTTTTTAATTCTTTTCCCCCTCTTCTACATACTTTTCTTTTCAAGCTCTACTCCCAGCTCTCTCTTCAGTTTCTGCTGCAGGGAGAAATACATCTCTCATTTAACATGAAATTTTATTGGAATTTAAGAAAAAAAATAGTCTTGGGGGAAGTGGGAGAAGAGAACAGCAAATTTACCCAGTGTAAGTTAAACAAATACTGCAGGATTAAGGACCTGCAATGATCTTGACAAACTTGTTCATTGGCTGGTTACATGGCTGAGATTACCAGCTTGACTGTTTTGAAGTTTAGGTTTGGGAACATGATAGGTGTTTTATAAAATATACATGGTCCCAGGAGAGTGGTCCTCACGAGACTGCAAGTGCCACTTTGAACAACAAAAACTTGAAATTCACAGGCAAAATTTGACACTGAGCCACATAGGAGATATTAGGACAGGTGACCACAAGCTTGGTCAAACATAGGTTTTAAGGAGTGTTTTGAAGGAGGAGAGAGAGGCGGAGGGAATTAGGGCCTGGACAGCTGAAGGCTCGGCTGCCAATGGTGGGGCGAAGGAAATCGGGGATGCACAAGAGGCCAGAATTGGAGGAATGCAGAGTTCTTAAGGTTGTGGGGCTGGGGGAGATTACAGAAATCAGGAGGGGGCGAGACCATGGAGGGATTTGAACACGAGGATGAGATTTTTAAATTTGAGGTTTTGCGGGACTGGGAGCCATTGTAGGTCAGTGAGCACAGTGGTGATGGGTGAACGGGACTTGGTGCGAGTTAGGATGCAGGCAGCATTTTAACACAGAAAAATGTCCCAATGTATTTCACAGAGGCATAATCAAAAAAAATTGCTCTCTAGTTTTGAGGGGCAAGGAGTTTTTAAAGAAAAAAGAAAAATGCAGCTCAATCAATCTTTCAAAAAAAAATGCTGCACAATTGAATTTTAAAGGTTTAGTTGGTGACACTGCTCAAAAAATATCTCACTAAAGAGTTCAACGAACACTGTACAGCAGTTCTCAGAACAAACAAAAGTTGGTCTGTGGAGGCAGGCCATTTTCTATTTGAGAGCTGTTTATATCTGAGTCAATGCCAATCTTAATATACCACCGTCCAATGTTTCCTCATTTAAGCTGTTGTCCCAACGACTTCTGCTGCTCCACTGAAAACAATGAGCAGCAGAGAAGCTACAGCTAAGCAGTGAAAAACTTGGCCCCGATATTGGCAGGGAGGGTGCAGGGGAGCCCGATAGCAGGCGAAGCACCCGGCAAGGCCGGGGATGTGGAGGCCCTACCGATCATAACGGCAGGGCCTCATTTGAGTACTTCTGGGAAGACTCCCGCCCTACAGCCGGCCAGATTGATTGATTGCCTGGCCAGTGGGCGGGATCGGAAACTAACAGCAGGAGGAGCCGCAGCCGGGGACCCGTAGGGACGGCCGGGAAAGGGGCTGGGTTGCTCAATCCCGATATTTTACCTCCCCCCCCCCCCCCCCCCCACTTCCCCGGCCCTCTCCTGCCTGTCGGAGGGTGGGGAGGGGGTTAAAATCGAGGCTTTTGTTTCCTCATATGATTAATAAAGTTTTCAGCAGTTGGTTTTAAACGTTTTTCTCCCTCTGTGCAGGTGCTTGGTGCAGAGGAGGAGTGGCGGGGAGGAAATGTGCCCCACTCAATTGGCGGGGGACAGAAAGTGCGATTGCTGAAGGAGGAGATGCAAAATCATGCAGATCGTGATGACCTTGTAGTGTTGTTCACTGACGGGTACAGTGTGTTTGAATCTTTTTCTTGATGTTCGGATTAGCTGCACGAGTAAACCTCACTGTTCTATGTCGCTCAGTGGCAGTTGCGCAGACGGTTTTGTGAAGCTATGTTCTATTGAATTCCAGACGTTAACTCTGGTTGTTTTAGTGTGTGGAATTACGAGTACCCCGACTACAGCGGCTGACTGACTGCCTGGAGCAGATCTGAACTGCTCTACCTAATCTGGCAAGGTTTGAAGTACATGTCCTATTTATGGGTCACCCAGCCAGCAAAACGAGGAAATCTTTATCCCGTCTGTGTCAGCTGGTTTCAGCATTTTAAAATACTTTTAATCTGATTTTTATTTTGATGAATAACTTTCCATGGCTTTATTTTTAGATATCATTGAACATCAAATTACAGGGTTGAAATTCTTGTAGGCTGTTTTTAGTGTATTAATTAACGCCTTTGTGCCAGATTTCTCGATGCTATTTTAGCAGTTGTTCTTGGGATAATAACTCCCAGATGGTTTCAGGTTTGTTTGACTAGTTCTTTGCTGGGTGCTGTTTCCTTCCCTTGAATTCACATTTAGTATATGCATGTAGTAAGTGTGTCTTCCTTGAAAACTGGCAGAGATTTTTCTGAACATTATTCAAAAAAAAATGAATAAACTCCTTTGGATGCAGAAGCTTTTTGACCTCATTTTAGTTAACCTGACTTGCTGTGCTATAGAGACAAGGCATAGGTACTTGCCACGGAGATAAGAACAGTTTGAGCAGTTAAAATATTGGAATTTGAAAGAATGCATTGTCGGCAGTATGTTTCTGGAGGTTGGGGTGGGAAGATTTCAAATAACGATTGCTGTACTCAGTTGCCATATTGTACTGCACTGTAATCTGTATTTGAGTCTAATGCGAACTGAATGATCATGTGTCCAAATGTTCGTTTCAGTCTGCTTCTGAAATTCAACTCCATTTCCAAACTCACTGAGACATTGGGCTCAATTTTGAAATGGTGGCTGGTTGGCAGCAGGGGGCTGAAGGTGCGCGTGGCAAACCCGAATTAAAAAAAAAGTTACCTTTTCCGACGTGACGTAATTGATGATGATTAAAGTTGTTTCCGGGTTTCGCCCCCGGCAGCCAGCCTGATAGGAGCTGCAACACCGAGGGTGGGGGGGGGGGGGGGTGGAGAAAGAGAGAGAGAGAATGAGTGAGATGTCATCCGGCGCTGGAACAGAGATTTGGGGGGGTGGGGTGGGGGGAGATCGTAGAGGGACATCGGGGTGGGGGGAGAGGGACATCGGGGGCTGAGAGGGACATTGGAGCAGGGTGGAAAGGTAGGTTTATTTTGTTTTTTAACTTTGTGCAATGTTTTTTTTAATTTAAGTTATTTTGTTTCTTTTTGCTTGATCCGACCCTTCACGTCTGGTTTCACCAGGTGTGAATCGGAAGGCGTGGGAAAGCTGCCCAGGTAAGTTTAAAATCGTTTTAACTATCGACTATGAGGTACATTTGGTTCTTTAACTATCATCCTGCCGGCTTTAATTACTGGCGGGACTTCTGGATTCGTGAAGCGCGCGCACAGGCGCATCTGCGGGGAACCTGGAAGTCGGCGGGTTGGAGCCGGCTTCTGAACCCGCTCAAGATTTTCGCCGTCCCCAACGCACCCGCAATTTGATTTCAGTCTACAGCACAGAAACAGGCCACTCAGCCCATCCGGCCTATGCCGGTGTTTATGCTCCACACGAGCCTCCTCCCACCCTACTTTATCTCACCCTATCAGCATATCCTTCTATTCTTTTCTCCTTCATGTGCTTATCTAGCTTCCCCTTAAATGCTTCTCTGCTATTTGCCTCAACTACTCCTTGTGGTAGGGCATTCCACATTCTCACCACTCTTTGGGTAAAGAAGTTTCTCCTGAATTCTCTATTGGATTTATTAGTGACTATCTTATATTGATGACCTCTAGTTTTGGACTCCCCCCACGAGTGGTAACATTTTCTCTACGTCTACCCTTTCAAACCCTTTTATTATCTTAAAGACTTCTATTAGGTCACCCCTCAGCCTTCTCTTTTCTAGAGAAAGGAGCCCCAGCCTGTTCAGCCTTTCCTGATAAGCATATCCTCTCAATTCTGGTATCATCCTTGTGAATCTTTTTTGCACCTTCTCCAATGCCTCTGTATCCCTTTTAGAATATGGAGACCAGAACTGATCACATTACTCCAAGTGTGGTCGAAACAAAGTTCTATGCAAGTTTAACATAACCTCTCTGCTTTTCAATTCTATCCCTCTGGAAATGAACCCCAGTGCTTGGTTCACCTTTTTTAATGGCGTTATTAACCTGCGTCGCTACTTTTAGTGATTTGTGTATCTGTATTCCGAGATCCCTTTGCTCCTCTATCCCATTTAGACTCTTATTATCCAAGCAATATGTGGCCTCCTTATTCATCCTACCAAAATGCACCACCTCACATTTATTTATATTGAAATTCATTTGCCAATTACACACCCATTCTGCAAGTCTGTTAATGTCTTCTTGCATTTTAACGCATTTTTCCTTTGTATTAACTACACCCCCCAATTTCGTCTCATCCGCAAATTTTGAAATTGTACTTCCGATTCCGGAGTCCAAATCATTGATGTAAATTGTAGACAACAGTGGTCCCAGCACCGAACCCTGTGGAACACCACTTCCCAGCTTTTGCCAGCCTGAGTAGCCACCCTTTACCCCGATTCACTGATTTCTGTTTTGTAGCCAGCTTGTTATCAATTCTGCTAATTGTTCCCTGACTCCACATGCTCTGACCTTAGTCACGCGTGAACAATGCAGTACCTTATCGAAAGCCTTTTGAAAATCTAAATATATGACATCTACTGCATGACCTCTGTTAATTCTTCAAAGAATTCAATAAAGTTGGTCAAGAATGATTTTCCCTTCTGAAATCCGTGCTGACTATTCTTTATTATATTTTCATTTTCTAGATGTTTTTCTATTACATCTTTGAGTAAAGATTCCATTATCTTTCCTACCATCGCATTAAGTTAACTCGTCTATAGTTCCCTGGACTTGTTCTATCTTCCTTTTAAAATATAGGAATCACTTTAGCTATCCGCCAGTCCACTGGCTCTATTCCCTTTTCTAATGACTTTTTATATATATGTAATAGTGCCTCTGCTATTTCCTCCCTAGCTTCTTTTAATATACACGGATGCAATCCATCCAGACCAGGAGTTTTATCCTCGCTAAATTTGATTGGTTTATCTATCACTTCCCCCCTTTCTATCTTGAATGCCTCCATACCTTTTTTGATTTCTTCTGATGTCATACCCACCATGTTAGTCTCCCTGGTAAATACTGAGGCAAAGTAACTATTCAATATTTCTGCCATTTTGCTGTCATTATGTGTGAGTTTATCTTGTGCATCCTTTGTGGCCCTATCCGTATCCTGATTTTTCTTTTGTTATTAATGTGTCTGTACTTTACTATTTCTTTTTGTATTGCTAAATTAATTTCGTAGTTCCTTCTTGCTTTCCTACTTGTTTTTTTTATATAACCTTCCCACCCTCTTCATATTTCTTTATGTCATCCTCTCCTTTATTGTCAATTTTATCCATGGTGTTTCATTATTGACTAGTTTGTTCTTGTTTTTTTAGAGGAATATATTTCTCTTGAACTCTCTTGATCACCGTTTTAAATATTTTCTACTACTGTTCTATCTTTTTACCAAAATGTTTTTTCCTGTTTACCTTCCCTAGTTCCATTGTCATCCCTTCACAATTAGCTTTTTTCCAATCTATTACTTTGGTCTTTGTCTTACTTATGTCTTAATCATTATTTTGCACTTTATTATGTTATGATTGCTATTGCCGAGATGTTCCCCTATTCTAACTTCCCTTATCTGCTCCGGTTCATTTCCCATTACTGATTCCTCACTTGTTGGGCTTCTCACATACTGGGTAAGAAAGGAGTCAAGTACACACTGTAAAAACTCCATTGCCCTTTCCCTATCTCTTGCCAGTTTATTTGGGAGTAGTTGAAATCTCCCATGATTATTATTTGATGTTTTTTACTCATTTCATAGATTTGCCTATATATTTCTTCCTCCACTTCCCTTCCACTATTAGGTGGTCAGTGGAATATACCTATTAACGAGATCGATCCCTTCTTATCCTTTATCTCAATCCATTTGGATTCTGTTTCTATCTTAATGTTACTTATGTCCCTCTTTTTCTATTGCCATTATGTTGTATCTAATTAGAACACCTACTCCACCCCCTCGTCTTCCTTTCCTGTCCTTGCTAAATAAGTTATATCCTGCAGTACTTAACTGCCAGTCCTGCTTTTTATGTAGTCACGTTTCAGTTATCCCTACTACATCTGGCTCCTCGCTACGAATTATTGCCTCCAGTTCCCCCGTTTTGTTTCGGATGCTGTGCACATTGTTGTATAGGCAAATTAATTTGTTTTTATTAATTGTTCCCCTCACTTTATTTTTAACAGTCACTTTGTACTCGTGTTCTATAACTGTATTTGTTCCCTGACCGTTATGTTACCCATGGTCTGACCTTTACTTTCATGTCCTATTTCTTTTATCTTGAGACAGATCTCTTTCCCCCCCCCCCCGTCTTACTAGTTTAAAGTCCTATCGACAGCCTTATTTAGCCTTTCTGATCGGGCCACTGGTCCCATTCTGGTTCAGGTGGAGCCCATTCCAGCGGTACAGCATTTACCTTCCTGATCTGTCTATACCTATGCCAATTAGCACATGGCTCGGGTAGTAGTCCCAAGATTACCACCCTTGAGGCCCTGTTTTTTAATTTAGTTTCTAATTTCCGATATTCCCTTAGCATGACCTCCTCCCTTTTCTTTCCTATGACATTGGTCCCAACATGGATCACGACAACTGGACCTTCCCTCTCCCCTTCCAAGTTCCTCTTCAGTTGCTACGAGATATCCTTTATCTTTGCACCAGATAGGCAATACACCCTTCTGGACTCTCTGTCGCAATGGCAGAGGAATAATTATTAAATCCCCTAATTATCGAATCCCCTAGGACTACAACCTTTATGTTCTGCTCATCCCCACCGCCCCCCCCACCAACTTGGACTGCCTCCTGCTCCACGGTGCTATGGTTAGCATTATGGCAATCCAGCTCAAAGACTCTAAGCTGGAGTGTCTCAAACCGGTGACATTTACTGTAGATGTGGCAATCCAGGAATATTTCGCTGTCCACAAACTCCGACATATTACAGCCCCGATTCATAGCCTGCACTGCCATTTCTAGTATGTATTCATTTATTTAGGAAATTGGACATGAATTTAGATTTGAGGTTAGGATCAGATCAGCCATGATCTTATTGAATGGCGGAGCAGGCTCGAAGGGCCGATTGGCCTACTCCTGCTCCTATTTCTTATGTTCTTATTTATTTATTAGTATTAATTTAGTTTAGATATAATAAAATTACTTGAGATCTAGATTATTTATTAGATGGATTTAGCTTGATTTCAAATTAATTTGTAGCTAATTAGCCTTGTTTTTTATTTATTAACTGCTTTATTTTATTTCCTTAATTCCTATTTATTTATACATACCGGATTTTAATTTAATGAAATTTGGAACCCATTATTGTTAGTATCCTCTGTTTAGTTAATTTGAATTTTGTCCCCTTAGATCTGATTAATCAATCAAACACTTGACTTAATTATATAATAAATTAAACACTTAGCTGTAATTTCTCAGGCTCCGCCGCTCCACCCTCTGCTCTGACGTCACTTTTTCAGATTCACATTTTTTTCCCCAGTTTTTTCCTGCATTTGTTTTATAGAGCTTCTCATGGCTGCTTCTCCCCTGCTTTTATAGTGCTCCTCTCAGCCGTGTACAAATTTATTTTGTTATATCTTTGCACAGGCACAGCTTCCTGGAAGTCCACAACATTGATTTGCCACACGAACTCCTTCAATGGTCATTGCCATTGGGGCATCCAGGGTGCAAACTCCAGCAGTCAGCATCTGCATAATCACTGCTGTCAGCACAAAAACTGAGGGAAAACCAGCACAAGGAAAATGAAAAATCTAAAAAACAAACATGAGATGCCTCAGTTACTTGAAGGGTATCTGACAATCACTTAAGTGCACTTGAATATAAATCCCACCTACATGAGCTCCCTTGAAGGACCTGTAGGTAAAGGCAATGCCTAGTACTAAACCATAGAAATCAAAAGGTTGCAGGCTTGATTCTCCATTTGTAACTGAGTTATTTGATCTCAACCAAGTAGCAGTAAGAGTGCTACAACTGGCCACAGTGACCCATGCTAGGTAGAAGAAAAATCAGCCATGGCTCCAGTTCTGGAGTGCAATTCAGTAATTCCCCCCCTCTTGCTGGAAGATTTGGCTGTGGTGCACTCCATGGTCAAGTAACCCACTGCCTCCCTGTGTAGGACACTCTACGAAGGCTAGTACTTGAAGGATTGCTGTTTGAATGGGTTGGTAGCATCCCGTCAATCCCTGCCACAGCAAGAGAAATAGTATATAATATCAATAACATACAACCACTTTTTGTTTGCTTTTCTCTTGATTTGTTTCACAAGGTGGGCCTTCTTCAAAAGAGCACTTCAGTTTAATTGATCTCATCCTTCCAGCATTCTAATCATTTCATCACATTCTCATTAAGATGTTCTCTGAAATCACCTTATTGTCCTGGCCTCAACTTACCTTCCTGCTAATTTAAGTTTTTGATCACCTCCTATGTAAAGAAATACTTCATCCACCCCTACCTAAATTCACCCTTTACCCTGAACTTGTGTCCTTTTGTCTTGGTACTTTGTCACATCTGAAAATGCTGTTTCAGGTTTATTTTGTTAAATATCTTGTATGCCTGTATAAGGTCCCCTTGTTTAGGCATTTCTAGTAACTCTTCCATCTGACCCCAGTGATCAGCCTCGTATTGCTCTGCGCTGCACTTGCAAGGTAAATAGATATAATAGAGAAAATGTATTTTTTACGCAAACTAATTTTAAAAATGTGAAGCCTATAATATAAAAAATGTTTTCCAGTAATTTTCACAGGAGTTGTCGCTAGTTCCCTCCATTTCTCCGCGTTTTCCGCTGATCTTCGCCAAAGTTACGGCGGGAGATCAGGAAACCCCTACAGGAATTCTACCCCTTTAATTTTCTATTAAACAATCCATTCTGGCCTGTTCATTTTCAGTTCAATGCCAGACAATGAAGGTCTGATTAATCTCTCCAAAAAGTAAAATTAAACTGGCTGCACTGGAAATATTCAAAGTGCAATTTGCTCTTCAAATGTGTTTCCTAATTCCAAAAAGCTTTGACAGCTACTTAGAAATATAAACTTCTCGAGTGTACATAAAAGAACTCCGAATGTATTAAATGTTCTTGTGAACAGTTCAATTAAATGCATGCATTTGCTCGGCTACGGTGGCAACATCCAAGTTTTTGCCTTTACATCGGAATAATCGACATGGCTTGGTTTACTGCCTTCTGGCGTGTCAGTGTAGTGTTCCAAATCTTCCCCATTTATAATGTACCAGAGTATGTAAATCACTGGGTCCACAGCAGGGAAACTAGCTTTAAGTTGGCACAAAGTTTTCTGTCAGCTCATTCACTCACCAACGCAGAGAAGGGCCATAACGATGATTTTGTGAGAAGTGTAAAATGTTACTCAGGTGTGATTTAAAGTAGATGGAACTTCACTTCACTTTCATTGTGTTGTACCTGACTGCCTGGCAGTGTTTCACGCTGCCACTGGTTACAAAAAGTGGGGCAGTGTTCCATTCTCCAGCACGGAGTTCTGCATTTTATTGAGCACAAATATTCAACTCTTTCTTTATTCCCACCCACCAGAATAATTTTTGTTTTATCTTATCTGTTTTTGTAGCCCTCGTTTTGGTATCTTCTGGTACCATTATAGATGTGGGTTATCCAACTTCCACTTGTCGCTCTCTCCCCTTCTCTCCTGAAGGTGCTAACTTGTTCAGGGGAAACAGTTCCACAGGTGCTAGCAACTTACCCAAATATCCATCCTTTATGGGTGAGCCTTGATTAGTGAGTGTCGACGGAGCATTCAGCAATGAGGAAAATCCACAACAACAACAACTTGTAGTAAAAACATCCTGAGGTGCTTCACAGGAGCATTATCAGACAAAATTTGACATTGAAGCACATAGAGATAGTAGGATAGGTGACCAAAAGCTTGGTCAAGGAGGGAGGTTTTAAGGAGCGACTTGAAGAGGAGAGGTTTAGGGAGGGAATTCCAGAGCTTAGGACCTAGGCAGCTGAAGGCATGGCTGCCAATGATGGAGCGATTAAAATTGGGGATGCGCAAGAGTCCAGAATTGGAGGAGCGCTGAGATCTCGGAGGGTTGTAGGGCTGAAGGAGGTTACAGAGATAGGGAGGGGCAAAGGCAACAGAGGTATTTGAGCACAAGGATGAGTATTTTAAAATCGAGGCGTTGCCAGACCGGAAACCAATGTAGGTCAGTGAGTAGAGGGACGATGGGTGAACAGGACGCACACCTGAATCCGATCCTGTCTACATATTCCTTCCAGAAGAGGCGACTGAACAGTGATTCGGCACCTTGGCTGCTTTATTTCCTGCCCCCCCATTCCCCCAGTCTAGGGATTCTGTGGCCAATTGTAGCACCTGTCAAACTGGCTGAGATCAGCAAAATCAGCACAGACTGGGATCTGGCCTGGGATTTTCCTGGTCTGTATAGCACAAACCAGCACCAGATGGAACATTTACCCAATAAAACAGTGGGGGAGTTAAGGACATGATTTAAGTATGAAGAATGCAGCACTCCGATGTATATTAAACTTTTTTCTGTGCTGTTTTTCAAACTACATGGCCTAGTTCCCTTGGTCACTGAAAGGCCAGGCACATGGCCTATCACTGACACCCTCAATAGCTAGAAAGAAGGAGGCACAGGTTTAACTCTCCGCTCAAATTGTCCCCACCCCGCAACCATCTTCAAGTTGAGAGCAAAGATTTTGGTTCTAAATAGACTACACCTGCAAAATGAATACTACGTTCGTGTACCAAGACCTTTTCAGTGCTTCTAATGCAGGAGATTTGAGAAAAATAATGCCAGATGCTGCAGTATCCCTTTTCAGCCCCCTAAAATTTGAAAGGAAATGTACCAGTAAAGGTTGTTGGGATGAGTATAAGCAGGGAAACTCCCTGGTTTCTAATCATATCTTTTTAAATGTTTGTTTGTAGCATTAACAAAAATCAAATAGATGACCTCAGTTTTAGGATTTATTTCATACTTTTATAAGATTCCTGGGATAGGAGAGGTTCATTTCTATTTGCTATTATCTGGGGTATGGTCTCTAGAAATACTAGAGTCTATTATAAAGGATGTGATAACAGGACACTTAGAAAATATCAACAGGATTAGACAAAGTCAGCATGGATTTATGAAAGGGAAATCATGTTTGACAAACATACTGGAGTTTTTTGAGGATGTAACTGGTACAATAGATAAGGGAGAACCAGTGGATGTGGTTTATTTGGATTTTCAGAAGGCCTTTGATAAAGACCCACATAAGAGGTTAGTGTGCAAAACTAAAGCACATGGGATTGGGGGGAATATACTATCATGGATTGAAAATTGGTTAACAGACAGGAAACAGAGAGTAGGAACAAATGGGTCTTTTTTGGGGTGGCAGGCAGTGACTAGTGGGGTACCGCAGGGATCAGTGCTCGGGCCCCAGCTAGTCACAATATATATCAATGATTTGGACGAGGGAACCAAATGTAATATTTCCAAGTTTGCTGCTGACACAAGACTAGATGGGATCGTGAGTTGTGAGGAGGATGCAAAGAGGCTTCAAGGCAATTTAGACAAGTTGAGTGAGTGGGCAAATACATGGCAGATGCAGTATAATGTGGATAAATGTGAAATTATCCACTTTTTGGAAGGAAAAAACAGAAAGGCAGAGTATTATTTAAATGGTGATAGATTGGGAAATGTTTGATGTACAAAGGGACCTGGGTGTCCTTGTACACCAGTCACTGAAAGCAAACATGCAGGTGCAGAAAGCAGTTAGGAAGGCAAATGGTATGTTGGCCTTCATTGCAAGAGGATTTGAATACAGGAGCAAGGATGTCTTACTGCAGTTATACAGGGCCTTGGTGAAACCACACCTGGAATATTGTGTGCAGTTTTGGTCTCCTTACCTAAGAAAGGATATCCTTGCCATAGAGGGAGTGCAGCCAAGGTTAACCAGACTGATTCCTGGGATGGCAGGACTGTCTTATGAGGAGAGATTGGGTCGACTCGACCTGTATTCACTCGAGTTTAGAAGAATGAGAGGGGATCTCATTGAAACACATAAAATTCTGACAGGGCTAGACAGACCGGATGCAGGGAGGATGTTTTCCCTGGCTGGGGGTTCCAGAACGAGTGGTCACATTCTCAGGATACAGGGTAGGACATTTAGGACTGAGATGAGGTGAAATTTCTTCACTGAGGGTGGTGAACTAGTGGAATTCTCTACCACAGAAGGCTGTGGAGGCCAAGTCACTGAATATATTTAAGAAGGATCTAGATAGATTTCCAGACACAAAAGGCATCAAGGGATATGGGGAGAGAGCGGGAATATGGTATTGAGATAGAGGATCAGCCATGATCATATTGAATGGCGGAGCAGGCTCGAAGGGCCGAATGGCCTACTCCTGCTCCTATTTTCTATATTTCTATGTTTGTCACAGGTTTGGACTAATATTTCAGAGAGCGTGAGTTCAAATCCCACCAACTAATTTGAATTCCATTTTAAAAACCTGGAAATAAAAAAGCTGGTACCAGTTAAAGTGACCATTTGGCTGCAGATTGTAATAAAAACCCAACTGGTTCCCTAATGCCTTTTAGGAAAGGAAACCTGCCGTCCTTACCCAGCCTCGCTTGTGTGTGATGCTAGTCCCACACCAATATAATTGACTCTTAATTGGCCGCTGAAGAGGCCTAGCAAGTCACTCAGTTGTATCAAACCGTTACAAAGAATACCACACGGACTGCAGCATTTCAAGAAGATGGCTCACCACCGCCTTCTCAGGGCAACTAGGGATGGGCAATGAATGCCAGCTTTGCTAGCGATGTCCACATCCCGAGAATTAATTTTAAAAAAGACCCCAAACTTACTTTTACGGCAACTTGCATTTATATAGTGCTTTTAACGTAGCAATACATCGGAAGGTGCTTCACAGGAGTGTTATCAAACAAAATTTGACACCGAGCCCACATAAGGTATTAGGACAGGTGTCCAAAAGCTTGGTCAAAAAGGTTTTAAAGAGCGTCTTAAAGGAAGAAAGAGAGGTAGAGAGGCGGAGAAGTTTAAGGAGGGAATTCCTGAGCTTTGGGCCTAGGCAGCTGAAGGCATGGCCGCCATTGGTGGAGCGATGAAAATCGGGGATGTATAAAAGACCAGAATTGAAGGAGCGCAGAGATTGCGGTGGATTGTAGGGCTGGAGGAGGTTTCAGAAATAGGGAGGGACGAAGCCGTTGAGGAATTTGAAAACAAGGATGAGAATTTTAAAATCGAGGCCTTGCCGGACCTGGAGCCAATGTAGGTCAACGAACACAGGAGTGATGGTTGAACGGGACTTGATGCGAGTTAGGATACAGGCAGCAGTGTTTCGGATGAGCTCAAGTTTACAGAGGGTGCAAGGTGGGAGGTCAGCCAGGAGAGCATTGGAATAGTCATGTCTAGAGGTAACACAGACAGAGTAAGGGTTTCAATAGCCCCCGCATATTGCACTCCATTCACATCATGAGGGTTTCCTGCACTGCCATCCTTTGCTGTCTAACTTTTTTTTTTAAATGGATGTTGTTATCCTGAACTTCCATTAGCACCAATGTCTTGCAAGAATCAAACTTCAATCACTTACTTCATACGAGTATTAATTTCAGGCGGAGAAAGAGAGAAAAAAATCCTGTCCAATGACATCTCAACGTTGAATTCGTTCTCAGGCTGTACCCTGCTGAGGTGAAATTCCACACTCTTTTGGCCTCTTGCAGCTCAAGATTCTAAATAAGATGCATAACTTGTTGCTGGTAATTGGCCAAGTACGTCATTAAACAGAAGCCAAATACTGCAGATGCTGGAAATCTGAAATAAAACAGGAAATGCTGTAAACATTACACATTACGTTGCTCTGCTCCTTCCCCTTTCTGTTGCTTTTACATTTTCCTTCTGTCTACCTCTTGTCACTCCTTGATGTTGGTTGCCCAGACATGGAGAAAATGAGCAACTGGTGTCTGCACAATTTAACAAGTGTCTGCTGAGATTGCCAAAGAAAACAAATTTGCTTAATCTCAAAGAATCTGAGGCTGTCTTAGAAGTTTATTGTTGCAGCAGAAACCGGGAAAAATGGGAAGTCATTCCTCTATGCATTTTGTAAATCAAACTTTAAATAACCCTGTCTCCTTGTGTGACCTGTTGGTTTTCTGAGTGGTCTCGGATCAGGGAATTTAGACTTCCTGATAACTCGGGTAAATGAAATTATCCTCTGACTTGTCTGAACTGCTACTCTTTTATCTTTGTTTTTTTAATTCTCTCTATTGAAGGCTAGAATAGAGTTCTTCTAATGCCAGCAACCTTGTCCAAGTGCTGTTCCTCATGATGTTCACTTGGTGATGAATGCTGGCAGACTATTTGTTTGGTTGGAGGGGGGGGGGGGAAGAAACACACTTGAGCCAGATATCTTGGTGTTGCTTGGTGTCGACATATGTTCTTTCCACTAGGCGATAGTGATGAGTAGTGGGAACCCAGGCTTCTTCCACCCTCCCCCCTTCTTCTTCATTGACCCTCCATCTTTCTCTTTCCTTCCGCCCTCCCCACCTCCTCAGTCATTATGTCAGTGCATTTACCCACTGAACCCTTGGAGCACTATTGCATATATATTGCAAGTTATTACTTCCTCAGGATATCCCAAAGCACTTCACAACCAATGAATTAACTTTCAAAGTATAGTAACTATTGTTATGCAGGCAAAGATAGCAGCCAATTTGCATACTGCAAATGAATGACTGTATATCTGTTCTTGCTGTTGTTGGTTGAGGGAAGACATCAGAATAACACTACTCTTATTTTTGAATTGTGCCATTAGATCTTTTACAACCAGCTGAGCAGGCAAACGGGGTCTTGGTTTAATGTCTCATCCAAAAGGTGGGACCTCTGACAATGCAGACTCCCTCAGTATGGCATCAAAGTATCTGCCTAGAATGTGGGCTAAATTCTTAATGGGGCTTGAACCCACAACCTCTGACCGAAGTGAGAATGCTATTATTGAGTAGAATGGGCCTATATTCTCTGGAGTTTAGAAGAATGAGAGGTGATCTCATTGAAACATGTAAAATTCTTAGCGGGCTTGACAGGGTTGATGCGGAGAGGCTGTTTCCCCTGCTGGAGAATCTAGAACTAGGGGGCATGGTCACAGGATGAGGTGGGTAATTTAGGACTGAGATGAGGCGGAATTTCTTCACTCAGGGTGGTGAATCTTTGGAATTCTCTATCCCAGAGGGCTCTGGATGCTCAGTTGTTGAGTATATTCAAGATTGAGATTGATAGATGTTTGAACTCTAAGGGAATTGAGGGATATGGGGATAGGACGAGAAAGTGGAGTCGAGGTCAAAAATCAGCCATGATCTTCTTGAATGGCAGAGCAGGCTTGAGGGGCCGTATGGCCTGCTCCTGCTCCTATTTCTTATGTTCTTATGTAACTGAGTTAAGCTGAATTAATTGTAATTTTCCAGTGCAAACTGCTGCTGAACGTGGAAATAAGAGGGTAGATTTTTCTCCGAGGGCGCCTGGCAGGTACTGCTTAACTGAAGTGGTGCTGCACCTGCAGAAAGAGAGACCCATGCATGTTTCCTATCCTGGGTCATTTGCATGGCTTGGGTACACTTTCTGGTTGGGCCTAGTACTGGAAAGTGGGGTAGGAAACAGGGGCCTGCAGGCTTGAGTGGTCTGCAACCCTGCTCCTGGTCACTGGTATTGGACCCTTCTGGCCATATCCCTCCAGCAGCAGACAAGGCCCTGAGACTCAAAGATTATTTGGGGGAAGGGCGTGGGAAGGGTAGGATGCTCAAAACTCTACAATTGCCTGCCTCTGATCATAATCTTCAGGCTGCTTTCAAGATCTCTGCAGGCCCCACGGTTTACAGGAGTCCTGCCGCAAGCTCTACCACCAGGTTTCTTCAAGCCCCCCCCCCCCCCTCCACTTGAGCCTGCAACGGTTGGCCAATGTGGAAAGTGAGTTGGGAGGCCAGGCACACTACCTCATTACCATTGCAATGCTGGGGCCTGTGCCTATACTTGGAACTGGGCTGGTCCCGATTACTTTGGAAAACCCCAGGAAATCCTGAACAGCACAGTGAGGCGGAAACCTGACATAACGGGTCTCTGGCCCTTTTTTCCTCTTCGCTACACGTGGGAACTGAACGTTCGTTCCCCAGGTGCTGCGATGAGTAAAATCTAATGTGGCCTCTGCCTGGCACCTGCCTTCTGGCTTGTAGCACATAAAAAAACAATTGCTTGCTCTACCCCAAGACCACCTCCTCTGTACAAATTCATTACTGAACAAAGTTAAATCTGTCATTTAAACAACTCGATGGGGCATTATGCTATTTGTTTTACTCTTCTTTCTCATCTTTTTGATGTAAGGAGTCTTACAACACCAGGTTATAGTCCAACAGCTTTATTTGGAATCACAAGCTTTCAGAGCTTTCCTCCTTCGTCAGGTGAGTGTAGGATTCCGTAAATGCACAGCATATATAGTCAGAGAACAATGCCTGGTGATTACAGATAATCTTTCCAACTGCTCGTTATCACACCTCTGCATAGATATAATCAAAGCAATCAAAGGAGTGGATGGTGATTATATCTATGCTGAGGTGTGATAACGAGCAGTTGGAAAGATTATCTGTAATCACCAGGCATTGTTCTCTGACTATATATGCTGTGCATTTATGGAATCCTACATTCACCTGACGAAGGAGGAAAGCTCTGAAAGCTTGTGATTCCAAATAAAGCTGTTGGACTATAACCTGGTGTTGTAAGACTCCTTACATTTGTCCACCCCAGTCCATCACCGGCATCTCCACATCATGGCTACTATCATCTTTTTGAGGATGAGACTCTCTTAAGTTCTTCTTGGTCTAGCTGTATGCTCCATGGACAAGCAGTCTTCACCTTAGCTTCGGCTAATGCCAGCGATTGTTGTGAAGCTGGTTGTGTTGAGCTGTATAAGGACAACCCAGGGTTCCCTTCAGTTTTGTGTCTCAGGGGGAAGAATGTGGCCTCTGCTTAGCACCTGCCCTTATGGCTTGCAGCACGTAAAAAGCAATTGCATGCTCTACCGGACTCTGAGATAGTTGAAGCAGAGACAAGTAGCAGCAGGGTTCCCTGTGTTGTCAGTGTGCGAATGTTCAGTAATTCTTGAAAAAAGACAGGGCCTGAAAACTGAATAGTAATTTTCCTTATCTATGACAGTGGGAATGTAATAAAAAAAATCTGTGCAAACATTTGAGGCACAGTAAGTAGTATCCATGGAAGGATTTTGTAATACAGCTTAAAGGATTTAACTAGAACAGCTGATCCTTGTCAGTCCAGGCTGTGTTACCTTCCATCCCCATCCTGCATTTCTCCTATTGAACAATGGACTTGTGTCTCTTCTCACACATCCTCTCACTTGCTTGACTACATTAGTTCTACCAAAAACCAGCAATCGGTTTCAAAAATGGAAAAAAAAATCACCCAGTCTTCCATAGGAGCTGATTTTTTTTTTCATAATACACAAGTGCTCAAAATAGAGTGTAAATAATTTCTTCATTCCAGTTTTCTTCTTTCCCCATCTCTCCCAAATACATTAGCTGTTTGCTGGGATATGATTCTATTGGCACTGGTCACCTTTGCCTGAGTGCTGATTATTTATACTTAAGGCTTTACCGTGAATGGCAGCAGGCTATTCGACCCGGGGGGAGGGGGGGTTCACAAGTCACTACGATCCAATCCGTAACTGATATTCCCACATACACATGTATTTCCAGCAAGGCTGTCGTTAAGAGTGGGGGAAAGTAGTGGATATGGTGCTTCCATAAATAATCTAGATTCAAAAACTCAATGCAAAGTGGTCAAGTTTGCAAAATGACACCAAACTAAGAGGGGCAGTAGGATTGGAAGAGGCAGCTCAGAAATTACAGATCGAGTCGGACAAAGTACGTACGTGAACAAATTAATGACTGGTGAAATTTAACACAGACCAGTGTCAATTGCTACACCATAGGAAGGAAAAATAGATGACGTACTCCCTGAATGGTGTTGAAATAGCAAAGGATGAAGCTGGAAGAGACTTAGGAGTCTTGGTAGATTTGATGCCCAACATATAGAACTGATGCAGAGCAGCAGTCAACAAGACCAAGGGAATGTTGAACTACATAGTTAAAACAATAGAACATAAGTCAGTGGAGGTAGTGATCAAACTGAATGGTGATTTGGTCAGACTGCACCTTGAATACTGTGTTCAGTTCTGATTGCCAAGAAACAAGGGAGACCTTCAAGTGTTCGAGGCAGTGTAGAGAAGAGCCATAAGGCTCATTCCACATGTCGGGGACTGGGTTACAAGGAAAGACTAGAGAAACCTGGCCTTTTCAGCCCAGAAAGGGAGCATCAGAGGGGTGATTTCTAGAGGTAAATAAGATTAAGGGAATGGAAAAGAAAAGTAAACTTGAAATAGTACATTAAATTAAACCGCGGAAGGAGAACAAGGAAACACTGGTTCAAACAAGTAAAACGCAATCAACAAATTTATTCTTCACACAGAGTGATCGAGACATGGAATGCATTTCCAGATAGGAGAAGGGAAAACCCTGAAATCATTCAGAAATAACTAGATGCTACATTGGGGGAACTTTAGGATCTTTCTGGATGGATAAATTATGATTGGTCAAAAGGTCTTCCTCATCAGTTATCTTGTGTGGCTCAGCAATTCACTGGATAAACTTGATGAGCCATTGGGGGGAGGGGGAGAAGAAGCCACGAAAATATTTTTTTTATTCATACATTAGAACTTAGTCTAATACAGACTTTTCACTTTCTGTGAACTCAATTTCTTTTTTTAAATTGTCTTTTGACACCTTGAAATGTTCTGTTTTATCGCAGTGGTGAGAAGCAGCAAATGTTTTCTTGTTGCTGTTACAGCTCTTGATAAGTGAAGCTAGCAGATTCTAATCTCTGTACAATGCTATAATCCCAGATGGCTGTCCTGACTTGTCCGATATCTGCCTGATATATGATGCATGGAATAGAGCAGACCATTTGTTTTAATGACAGCCTTTTTATCTGCAACGAACACTGATGTTCAGAACAGCTTGGGCAATTGCAGTCATGGAAAATGTCTTCAAGCCTTTTACACCTGTCCAGTTTATCAGGCATTTTCTAATTACTAAGTTGCCATCCTTAAATGGGGAGTCCAGAACAAGGGGGCATAACCTTAAAATTAGAGTGGGCCGTTCAGGGATGATTTCAGGAAGCACTTCTTCACACAAGGGAAAGTGGAAATCTGAAACACACACTCCCAAAAAGCTGTTGAGGCTGGGGGTCAATTGAAAATGTCAAAACTGAGAATGAAAAATTTTTGTTAGGCAAGGGTATTAAGGGTTAAGGAACCAAGGCAGGTAGATGGAGTTAAGATACAGATCAGCCATGATCTAATTTATTAGCGGAACAGGCTGAAGGGGCTGAATGGCCTACCCATGTTCCTAAATGTGTTTTGCGGTGATGGAAACAGAGGCCAGAGTTTACTATAGGTATGCTTTTTATATTGTCATTTTGGGCTCTATTTTCGCACCCGCGATCGGGTGCGTTCGTGGCGGGGGGGCTGCAAAAATCCTGGATTCCCGGGGCGGGTCCGGAGCCCGGCTCCAACCTGCCCCATTTCCGGGTTCCTCAGTAACACATTCACATGCGTGCGCAGCCCCTGCATGTGGGACTCCCGCCGGCAATTAAAGCCGGCGGGGTGCCACTTAAAGTACTTTAACAGGAACTTCAGGTTGTTTACAGACCTGATTGACCTGATATTTTAGGAGGGATCGGATTTGCAATTAACTGAGACTGTTTCCCATACTGGGGGAAACACTCCCAGTTGAAATGGACGTGTTGCAGCCACCAACCTGTGGCAGCTGCAAAGGTCCATTTGACAGGTTGGGGGGGGGAGACCCTCACTCATTGCAGGAGGCCACTGTCACTTTGGACAAAGTTTGGCCTCCTCCACCCTCCTCCTAACAATCAAATGCATAAACTTGCACACTTACCCTGGTGTCCAGACACATTTACCTACCTTGCGGACCCCCTCAAATGTACATCTTCTGGATGGGGGCCGCCGTAGCTGCAGTCATGACCTCCTCGGAGGGCGAACAGCATCACCAGCCTCGCCGGCCACACCGTCCACCTCTAACACGTGGAGCTCCACAACAGAGTGCTGTCACACATCCACCTGCACAGCAGGACGGAGGGCAACCGCAGAGAGAGATGCTTCGCAGAAGGCACTACAGACCGAGGCTCAGCTTCCGTGGATATGTAGTCGTGAACATCTGAAGCCTCCTTCATGCCGAGCTGCTCCCGGCTGGCCCGAGCACCATCTTCTTACCTTTCGTTGTCAAAGTCACCACTGCCCTCAACAACTTCTCCTCCGCATCCTTCCAGGGTGCCACCGGGGACATCGCCGATGTCTCTGTCGTCTGCACAAATGAGCCCTGCAAATACACTTACACCCACTCTGCAGTGACACAATGGGTGGCATCAGTTGTGCGTCTTCATAATGATCCTCAGGAAAGGGCAATATTGCACAAACCAGACAAGATTTGCAAAGACATGGCAGTAGTGGTGACAATATAATATGTTATGTGAGTTGATCAGAAATTAAATATAGGTAAACACCATGACAACCCCTCAAACACCCTTGTGCATCACCTTCATGCTCACGACAAGTTTGCCTTGTGCTTCCTACTGCACATATGTGATGCATGCCCTGTGGTTGAGTGAGGCTGACTGTGAAAGAGATGCACGAGAGGGTGAGTATGAGAGAGAGCCATGAGATTGTATGAGGATTGGGTTGAGTGGTAGTGGTGGGATGAGTACTGGCAAGGTGATTAAATGCAGGTAAGATGAGGATGAGCTTTTATTGGGTGTGAGGGGTGAAGTGATAGAGTAGTGTTGGCAGTGCAGAAGGAGATGTGGGGTGGGGGCGGTGATGTGGCAGACGGAGGAGAGGGGAATGAGTAAGTGTACTCACTTCGGCTGACCTAGTTAGGTCATTGCAGTGCCTCCTGCACTGTATGCAGGTGCGCGATATGTTGGTGCTGGTGACCTCCTCTGCCACCTCGAGCCAGGCCTTGGTGGCAGAGGCAGGCTGCTTCCTCCCGCCTGCCGGAAGGAAGATCTCTGTCCTCCCCGTCCTCCTCACCCCATCTAATGATACCTGGAGTGAGGCATCATTAAACCTGGGAGCAGCCTTCCCCCTGGGCTGCTCTATGCTGTAATTTTTCCTATTTTCTGCAGCATCAGTCAGTGGAGGACTGCCCCTTTAAATAGGGCTCCTCCAGCTGACAGACCTTGCTGCGCATGTGCAGTCCTCCCGCCGCGCAGCTTACCAGCGGGAAACCCGGAAGACCAGGTAAGTGGCTCCAATTATCCTGTAATTGCGTGCGGAGCACCCCGATTTCACCAGGCGCGTTACCCACGCGCTCAGTCGACCCCCCCGCTGAGAACCCGCCGCCCTGCTAATATCGAGCCCTTTGTCTCAGTTTTTAGCACTCCTGTCTCACAGCACACCGTCCTCCACCAGCGCCTTTCCTTTATTGTCTAATTCAATGGGACTGCTCTCGCTTAGTTCACTCTTGCATATCCAACCATAGCGTTATCTCTGGAGTTCCCCAAGGATTTATCCGTGGCCATCCTCATTTTCCTCATTTGCAGGCTGCCTCTTGGAGAGAACATCCTAAGACATGGGGTCAGCTTCTGCTAACAACACCCAGCTCCATCTATCCACCACCTCTCTCAATGTCTTCACTACCACTGTGTTGTTGTAAACTGCTTGTCTGACATCCTGTCCTGGATGAGTCGCAATTTCCTCCAGTTAAACAATGGAAACACCAAAACCATTATGTTTGGCCATTGTCACAAACTCCGTATCGGTACCACCGATTCCATCCCCCTCAACCCTCATGCATGCCTTTGTCATCTCCAGACTCGACTATTCCAATGCTCTCCTGGCCGGCGCCACATCCTCCACTCTCCATAAACACCATCTTATCTAAAATGCTGTTGCCGATATCCTATCCCACACTAAGTCCCGCTCATCCATCATCCCTGTGCACACTGACCTATATTGGCTCCTGGTCCGCCAACATCTCAAATTTAAAATTGTTATCCTCCTATTCAAATCTCCTTATGGCCTTACCCCTCCCTATCTCTGTAATCTTTTCCAGCCCTACAACCATCCAAGAACTCTGCGTTCCTCCAATTCTGGCCTCTTGTACGTCCCAAAATCTCTTCACCTCACCATTGGTGGCCATGAGGTGTCTGATTACGGTGTCAATTTTGTCTGATTATGCTTCTGTGAAGCGCCCTGGGATTTTTTTTACGTTAAAGGTGCTATATAAATGCAAGTTGCTGTGATTGTGTCAGAAGTTGACAATTCAGTGCAGTATTGAGTTTGTGCCCCATTGCCAGAGGTGTTGTTTTTCGGAAGAGATCAAGTAAGAAATACAGGAGTGAGTGCAAGGGAACAGTAAATGTTCCTGTGCCATTGAAGCACAGAAGTATACGAATGCAATAGATGGCGCTCAATGATCCCACAACCTACCAATCAGGTCAAAACTGCAACCCTGCCACACCCAGTCGTGAATAATGATGGACCATCAAGCAACTAACATGAGGAGGAGGCTTCATGAAAATCCTCATCCTCAACGATGGTGGAGCCCAGTACGTGAGTGCAGAAAAACAAATTTGAAGCGTTTACAACCATTTTTTAGCCAGAAATGCCGAGTGGATGATCTTTGATCTTCTTTCTTCCTAAGGTCCCCACCATCACAGACACCAGTCTTCAGTCATTCAATCCACATGACATCACAAAACGGCTGAATGAGTAACTGCCGTTAACCCCTACTCTCTGTTCTCAGTTTTTTTTTAGCCTACTAGAGCAGGTCAGAGGCTGGGTAGTCTGAGGCAAATAGCTCACCTCCTTACTCCTCAAATTCTCTCCACCATCTACAGGGGACAAGTCAGAACTGTGATGGAATACTCTCCACTTGCTTGAATGGGTGAAGCTGCAATAATACTCTAAGCTTGACACCATTCAAGACAAAGCAGTCTACTTGAACTGCACTTCATCTACTAACCTAAAGATCCACCCCCTCCAGCACCAGCATCAGTGTACTGTGGCTGCAGAGTGTACTATCCACAGGATGCACTGCAGCAACTCACCAAGGTATTGTTGGCAACACCTCCCAAACCCATGACCTCCACTACAAGGGCAGCAGATACATGGGAACACAATCATCTCTAAATTTCCCTCCAAGTCACATACCATTCTGACTAGGACATATATCAATGTTCTTTCATCACTGAGTTGTTGTCCAGGAAGTCCCTATCCAACAGCATTGTGGCAGCACCCTCACTACACAGACTGCAGTGGTTCAAGAAGGCAGCCCACCACCACCTTCCTATGGGTAACTAGGGATGGACACTTAATGCCAGCCTTACCAGCGACACCCACATCCCAAGAGTGAATTAAAAAGATCACACTTTTAAGTGCATGTAAGAAGCTAATGTTTGTTGAGTCCTCTAGCCTGGCTGAAAATGGCTTTTTTTGTATCTTGCAGTAGTCCATACACAAGGGAATTTTGTGTTTTAAACTGTTATTTGTTAAGCTTGTAAACTTGCAGAATGACAAAGCTACACTTGTATGGTCCTATAAATCATCACCATTAGGTTGAGAATGCATGCAAATCCTGCGGGTCATAGCTGGGTCGTGGCAATTGGGAGGGGTGAGGAATTTTATGGAATGCTGGTCTATCAAATAATCTCCCATTTTTGGAGATGGGGCCAGCTGCTACATCTTTACTGATTTTAGCAGAGCGACTTCTAGGGAAATCAAAATGATTCATTAACCATAACAAGATTTTATCCAAGTCTTCTGATGTGCTAATTAAGTTTTTGAGATGTGCAGATAAAGTACTATTCTGTCTTTTTAAGATTGCTCCGGAAAAGTATTTATACTTAACAGAACTGGACGTGACTCTTTTTCGGTTTGTGGCGGAAGGAGTTGGTACAATCACAGGCTCAATGCTTGTGCTAAAATTTCTGACAAATGCTCCAGTTACGGGTGAAAGTCCTAGTTATGAAATGCTGAGGGTCTGCAGTTTGTTCGCAGGTTCCAATATTTCAAGTGTCCCTCCTATCTCAAAAAAAGTAGAGAAGATACAGTGTGGGAAGATGCATTCAATTATACACTTACACTGAACAAGCTTTGTATAAAACAGACCAGGAAGAAGTGGAAAAGAAAAGGTCACTATAGGTATCTAAATACCAGCTGGAGCCCCTAATGTCTATTTCAAAAGAGCATTCTTCATTGGCTGCTGTACATGAACATTAACAGATGTTTCTGAAATCTATAGGGAACTTTTCTTTTTAAATAGAAAATGCTGGAAATACATAGCAGGTCAGCCAGTATTTTCAATTTTTTTATTTAACTTTCCCAGCATTTACAATTTGTCCTTTTTTATTTTCCTGTTAAATATTGTGCTGCAAATTTTGAAAAGGCTCATAAAAATTATCGGGAGGGAAGAAATTTCTTTCTCTTGAACTAGTATAACAAGTATCATAATGTGGCAGAAGGGGAAATTGAGGACAAGGCTCCACAAGAGTCTCAGGAGCAAGATCATGACCGATGTTCTTCTGTCCCAACCACCTCAATGTTGTTGGGCTCTCACGAGCTCCTTAAAAACTATCTCTTTGAACAAACTTTTGGTCACTTGGCCTAATATCTCCTGATGTGGCTCAGTATCAATTTTTGTTTGATAGTCCCAAGGCGTTTCACAGGAGCGATTATGTTAAAGGCGCTATATAAATGCAAGTTGTTGTTGCCCCCTGCGTCACTTGGTTTCTCACTCCCATGCACTTTCACCTGGGGGCGCTGGGGAAATTAGATTGTGTCAGTGAGGATGTGGCATTGGGTGATTCACAGAGTGCAAGGGAGCTGGAGTATTCGGGAGTGGATAAGGATGTACCACCTTTCCGTTGGAGGCAGAGGAGAAGGTTGCTCATACCTGCAGTTTTGGGGACCCAGATCTCATGGGAACTTGCCTGAAAAGAAGGATGTTCAAGGAACATCACACTGATGTGCAGGCTCTGAGCTCAGTCTCTGAGGGTATGCAGTTACTGACAGATGTGTCTCCAGAGTCTACTGACCTCATCTGTGGCAGTATCAGTGAAGCTTTTTCTTTGTTGCAGGCACCAAGGAACATTTTTTTTTATTTGTTCATGGGATGTGGGCGTTGCTGGCAAGGCCAGCATTTATTGCCCATCCCTAATTGCCCTTGAGAAGGTGGTGGTGAGCCACCTTCTTCTACCGCTGCAGTCCGTGTGGTGAAGGTTCTCCCACAGTGCTGTTAGGAAGGGAGTTCCAGGATTTTGACCCAGCGATGATGAAGGAACGGCGATATAGTTCCAAGTCGGGATGGTGTGTGACTTGGAGGGGAACGTGCAGGTGGTGGTGTTCCCATGTGCCTGCTGCCCTTGTCCTTCTAGGCGGTAGAGGTCGTGGGTTTGGGAGGTGCTGTCGAAGAAGCCTTGGCGAGTTGCTGCAGTGCATCCTGTGGATGGTACACACTGCAGCCACAGTGCGCCGGTGATGAAGGGAGTGAATGTTTCGGGTGGTGGATGGGGTGCCAATCATGCGGGCTGCTTTATCCTGAATGGTGTCGAGCTCCTTGAGTGTTGTTGGAGCTGCACTCATCCAGGCAAGTGGAGAGTATTCCATCACACTCCTGACTTGTGCCTTGTAGATGATGGAAAGGCTTTGGGGAGTCAGGAGGTGAGTCACTCGCCGCAGAATACCCAGCCTCTGACCTGCTCTTGTAGCCACAGTATTTATATGGCTGGTCCAGTTAAGTTTCTGGTCAATGGTGACCCCCAGGATGTTGATGGTGGGGGTTCGGCAATGGTAATGCTGTTGAATGTCAAGGGGAGGTGGTTAGACTCTCTCTCTTGGTGGGAGATGGTCATTGCCTGGCACTTGTCTGGCGCGAATGTTACTTGCCACTTATCAGCCCAAGCCTGGATGTTGTCCAGGTCTTCCTACATGTGGGCTCGGACTGCTTCGTTATTTGAAGGGTTGCGAATGCAGCTGAACGCTGTGCAATAATCAGTGAACATCCCCATTTCTGACCTTATGATGGAGGGAAGGTCATTGATGAAGCAGCTGAAGATGGTTGGGCCTAGGACACTGCCCTGAGGAACTCCTGCAGCAATGTCCTGGGGCTGAGATGATTGGCCTCCAACAACCACTGCCATCTTCCTTTGTGCTAGATATGACTCCAGCCACTGGAGAGTTTTCCCCCTGATTCCCATTGACTTCAATTTTACTAGGGCTCCTTGGTGCCACACTCGGTCAAATGCTGCCTTGATGTCAAGGGCAGTCACTCTCACCTCACCTCTGGAATTCAGCTCCTTTGTCCATGTTTGGACCAAGGCTGTAATGAGGTCTGGCGCCGAGTGGTCGTGGCGGAACCCAAACTGAACATCAGTGAGCAGATTATTGGTGAGTAAGTGCCGTTTGATAGCGCTGTCGATGACACCTTCAATCACTTTGCTGATGATTGAGAGTAGACTGATGGGGCGGTAATTGGCCGGATTGGATCTGTCCTGCTTTTTGTGGACAGGCCATACCTGGGCAATTTTCCACATTGTCAGGTAGATGCCAGTGCTGTAGCTGTACTGGAACAGCTTGGCTAGAGGCGCAGCCAGGTCTGGAGCACAAGTCTTCAGCACTACAGCCGGGATGTTGTCGGGGCACATAGCCTTTGCTGTATCCAGTGCACTCAGCCGTTTCTCGATATCAAGTGGAGTGAATCGAATTGACTGAAGACTGGCTTGTGTGATGGTGGGGATATCGGTAGGAGGCCGAGATGGATCGTCCACTCGGCATTTCTGGCTGGAGATGGTTGCAAACGCTTCAGCCTTGTCTTTTTTTTTTATTCGTTCACGGGATGTGGGCGTCGCTGGCAAGGCCGGCATTTATTGCCCATCCCTTTCGCACTCACGTGCTGGACTCCGCCATCATTGAGGATGGGGATGTTTGCAGAGCCTCCTCCTCCCGTTAGTTGTTTAATTGTCCACCACCATTCACGACCGGATGTGGCAGGACTGCAGAGCTTTGATCTGATCCGTTGGTTGTGGAATCGTTTAGCTCTGTCTATAGCATGTTGCTTCCGCTGTTTAGCATGCATGTAGTCCTGAATTTAGCTTCACCAGGTTGGCACCTCATTTTTAGGTACGCCTGGTGCTGTTCCTGGCATGCTCTTCTACACTCCTCATTGAACCAGGGTTGATCCCCTGGCTTGCTGGTGATGGTAGAGTGAGGAATATGCCGGGCCATGAGGTTACAGATTGTGCTGGAATACAAATCTGCTGCTGCTGATGGCCAGTTTTGAGCTGCTAGATCTGTTCTGAATCTATCCCATTTAGCACGGTGGTAGTGCCACACAACACGTTGGATGGTAACCTCAGTGCGAAAACGGGACTTCGTCTTTACGAGGACTGTGCGGTGGTCACTCCTACCAATGCTGTCATGGACAGATGCATCTGCGACAGGTAGATTGGTGAGGACGAGGTCAAGTAAGTTTTTCCCTCGTTGGTTCGCTCACCACCTGCCGCAGGCCCAGTCTAGCAGCTGTGTCCTTCAGGACTCGGCCAGCTCGGTCAGTAGTGGTGCTACCGAGCCACTCTTGGTGATGGACATTGAAGTCTCCCACCCAGAGTACATTCTGTGCCCTTGCTGTACCCTCAGTGCTTCCTACAAGTGGTGCATGTGGCATCATCATTAGAATCTATTATAGCACAGCCATTATGGGGCAGAAACCCAGCAGGAACAGGTTCCACCCCAGAACCCACCTGCAAAATTGCAAATATGCTGATTTTAAGACAGAAACTTGCCAGAAATATTGAGTAAATTTGGGGCCTCTATGGTTTGTATAGAATGCACTTATCCTGTAGAATCCCTGAAGCTACTTGAATTCTAAACAGGGAGCAATTTATTTCATAATCTCCTACAGACGGCTACACATCTGGCTGACTTGGTTTCACAGAGCTTCATGAGTGTGGAGGGGAAAAGTGCACATTCTTTTTTAAAAAAAAATGCACAGCCCTGTCTATATTTCAAAGCCTGCTGATATTCACAGTCTGGAACGAGGTAATACTTGTGCAAGCCACAAGCCAACTCTGCTCCGTGTGAGCCTCTGTTACAGCTCTAGAACTGGATTGGATCCAGTTCTATCATTCCTGTCCCAGCAGTGGTTGAAAGTGTGAAACGACCTGGTTCCTTGAACTGCTCCAGCTGATGCTGAAGAAGGTGCAAAGACAGCAAGTGGCTGCTTGCTGCAGCCCAGGAGGGATGCAAGATCAGACAACGCGATTTTATGGCCTGTTTGTGAGCGAGGCTTTCAAGCTCATTTGCTGCTTTGCGTTGTGGCTTTCAACCAGAAATTAGGGACTATCTCTGGTCTAGGCTCACACTTGATGAAATAGAGACTTAAATGAGGTACTGAAGGCCTGCCAGAAACGATGGAACTTTGCCATGTATGCGTCGTTGTTTTCAGGAAAGGAAGAATGAAAATGGGTTACATGTAATCATTTTTGACAATAGTGGAGTACGTTTGAAAGAAAAATTGTCTCATGTTAATAAACCACATACGCTGCAGGCATATCAGTCTAGACAAATAAAGACTTATGATCTGATCCTTCTAAGTTTGGGGCACCATGCATTTCTCTGCTGCAGTATATAGTCTCCTTAAACCCCTTCAGCTTTGTGTGAAATTGCCTATTGCTAAACACATGAGCAGTGCATACAGAGCTACAAATGGCCCAATAATCTGTGTAGTGAAGGTCTACGTCAAACCTAGAGGTTCGTACTTGGGGCCCTAACCAAATTCACAAACAACATTGTCTGTCTGTCATTGTGACTGTGGTTGCATTAACCTTCCTCATCCTCTCTACAGTCTGCGACACAGTTGGCCGCACCATCATCTTCCAGCGCCTTTCCTCCATTATTCAGCTCAGTGTGACCACCCTTGCTTGGCTCCACTCTTGCCTATCACCAGCAACAGCTTCTCTTCTGGCCCCTGCATGTTACCCTGAGAGTTCCCTAAAGATCCATCCTTGCCCTGTCCTTCTCATCTATATACTGCTCCTTGGAGAAAACATCCGCAGATGGGGAACAGATTCCAAATGTATGCTAATGAGATCCAGCTCTGTTGCTCCTCCACTACCCCCTCTGGTGTCAGACATACCAGTCTTGGATAAGCCACAGTTTTCTCCAACGGAACATTGGGAAGACAGAAACCATTGTCTTCAGGCCTGCCAAAAATTCCATATCCTCACCATTGACTCCATCCCCCTCCCTGGCTGTCAGGCTATTTGCAACCGTGGCATCCTATTCAGCCCCAAGCTGAGCTTCTAAACCCGCATCTTATCCATCATAAAGACCACCTACTCCATCTCTGTAACATTGCCCTACGTCAGCTCATCTGCTGAAACCCTCATCCAAGCCTTTGTCACCTTCAAACTCAATGGTCCCGATTTTCGAATCAAATTGCAGGTGCGTTGGGGGTGGGGGGGGGCTCCGACAATTGGGGAAATCTCGAGCGAGTTCGGAAGACGGCTCCAACCTGTCAACTTCCGGGTTCTCCACAGGCGCGTCTGTGTGTGCATGCGCGCTCACGAATGCAGAAGTCGCACCGGCAATTAAAGCCGGCGGGATGATAGTTAACACAGTTAGTTAGATACTTAAGTATTTGAACTAGGGGATCGGTTTTCATTCAGCCTCGGCGTGTTTCCCGTGCTGTGGGAAATATTCCATGTTTTAGGAGATGTGTTTCAGCCAGTTGGACATTGAAATGCTTGTTTGACAGATGGGGATAAAAGGTGAGTTATTGCAGCAGGGTACTCAATTCTCTCCGACAAACTTTTGGCTGGGAGATCTTTGTTTTTTCACTGAAAGTTCTTAGTTTCCACTCAGTTGTTCTGTTGACACATATTTACCAACTTTTCGGACCCCCTCAAAGTGACACCATGAGGATGGGGGACGCCATGGTTGCATTCACCACTACATCCGAGGACGAGCAACATCACCAGTCTCGCTAGGCATGGCGTGCACTTCCGCCACTTGCAGCTCCATGACACAATGCTGCGCCACAGGCACCTGCACATGAGCACAGAGGGGAACAAGAGAGAGCGATGTCGCAGGAGGCACTACCCCTGCCCACAGGGTCTACAGACCAAGGCTCAGCTTCATGGACCTCTCTGACGAGCAGTGCATAGGGAGGCTGAGAGTGAGTTGCCAGGTGGTCGCAGACATCTGCAGCCTCCTTCATGCCGAGCTGCTCCTGGCTGGTCCGAGCGGCATATTATTTACCCGTCGCAGTTAAAGTGACCACTGCCCTCAACTTCTTCGCCTTCAGATCATTCCAGGGTGCCACCGGGAACATCGCCAGGGTGTCTTAGTTGTCTGCACACAAGTGCATAAGGCAGGTCACCGACAGCTTGTTTCGCAGGGCCTCGCAATATGTCAACTTCCCCACGGACGACCTCAGCCAGACAGAGAAGGCAGTGGGATTCCGCTCTGTGGCTGGCTTCCCACGGGTACAGGGTGCAATTGATAGTACCCATATAGCAATCAGAGCACCTCCACACAAGCCAGAACTGTTCATCAACAGAAAGGGGTATCACTCCATCAACGCTCAGCTCGTTTATGACCACTGCAAAAGATTCCTTCACGTGTGTGCCAGATTCCCTGGCAGCTGCCACGATTCCTTCATTCTGAGGGAATCCAACATTCCGCCCCTCTTCCATGCACCAAACACCCTTAAGGGCTGGCTCCTCGGGGACAAGGGATACCCTCTGCACACGTGGCTCATGACACCTCTGAGGAACCCAATCACCGAGCAACAGCGTCGATACAACGACAGCCACATCACCACCAGGTCTACAATTGAGCATGCTATATGGCTGCTCGAGATGCGATTTAGGTGCCTTGATCATTCTGGGGGATCGCTTCAATACGCACCAGACACATTATAGTAGTGTGTTGTGTCCTCCACAACATGGTACAACAGAGAGGGGAGCCTCTTGAGGAGGTCCCATCCACATCTGCCATTCACATTGAGGAGGAGGTGGAGGAAGACGAGCCCATGGCCAGAGCAGCGGCTCACCTGGCTGCTTGTGAGGCCAGGGAGTCGCTCATATGTGAACGATTCTTCTAACATCAGAAAGTGTGAAGAGTGCAGTCCTCACACCACCTGGAAAGAGCAGCGCCAACACCAGCCCCTCCCCCTCCCCCCACCCCTCCTGCACAAAACAGTCCTGCAACTACATATACACCCACTGTAAAATGACACACTGTAAAGTGACCCATTGGGTGGCATCAAGTGTCGCCATTCACCGTGAAGCCCACAAAAGGGCCATATCTCAAAAAAAAAAGTAAAGAATGGGCAAGACGTGGCAGTAGTGGTGAGAATGATAACATTTAATGTGAATATAACAAAAAACAAATATAAATGAAAAACGTGAGTCTGTCAGACACCCTTGTACATTCTTGGTGGCAGGGGCAGGGCACTTTCTTCCGTCCGCGGGGTAAAAAGACTTCCCTCCTCCTCCTCACCCCGGCCAGTAGCTGCTGCAGTGAGGCATCATTAGATCTTGGAGCAGCCTTTCCCCGGGTGCTGCTCCATTGTGCATTTTTGGTGTTTTACTTAGCAAAAGCCTTTGGAGCAATGGCCCTTTTAAATAGAGCGGCTCCAGCTGACAGCCTGTCATGTGGGTGTGTAGTCCACCCACTGCGTAGCTTTCGGATGGCAAACCCGGAAGCTACGTCAAGGGCCACCAATTAACTTGCAATCGCGTGGGAAATGGTAAGATTTTATTAGTCGGGTTACCCGCTGACCCATTGACCCCACCATCCCACCACCCTTTGAAAATCGAGCCCAGTTACTCCAATGCTCTCCCATCCTCCGCCCTCTATACACTTAAGCTCATCTAGAACTTTGCTCATATTCCTTCCTACACCAAGTCCCACTTTCCCACTGCTGCCATCCTCACTGAACCTGCATTGGCTCAAATGAAAAATTCTATTCCTTGTGTTTAAATCCAGCCATGGCCTTGCACCTTCCTATCCCTGTAACCTCCTTCAGCTCTGCAATCCACCCACTCTGAACTCTCCGTTCCTCTGACTCTGGTCACTTGTGCATCCCCCTCCCTTTACCCTATCATTGGTGGCCATGCCTTCAGCTGTCTAGGTCCCACACTCTGGAATTCCCTCTCATAACCTCCTATGTATCTCCACTTCTTTCTCCTCCTTTAAGAGACCTCTTTAAAACTCAGTTCTTTGACCAAGCTTCAAGCTTTTGGTTACTCCTTCTGATCACTGCTCCTTTGGCTCAATACCTTTTTTTTTTCTTCTTAAGCCTCTGTGAAGCACTGTGTAAAAGGCGCTATATAAATGCAAATTGTTTGTTTGTTTGTTGTTGTAGTAACAAAATTGCTCAGTGTAACGCAGTAAGAAAACATAGATGTTGCTTCTATTGAGGGTGCTCAGACGTCACATAAACTTTGAATTAGAAGTCAAATATAAGCATGAAAGTTGTTTGCTGAGCAAGAATGATATTCAGCATGGAACCTAGTTTAAGCTGCCTCTCCCCCTCCCCCTGACAGCTGATACTTTCTGTGTAGTCATTAAGTAATCATAAACTTGGAAGTAATTTCCTTACATAACATAAAGCATGACTGCAGCCTAAGCTTGCTCCTCTTTATTCAGTACAGTTGAGATAGTTTGCTGATGATTACAAATGTTGAACAAATGTGCATCTTAGATGTAGAGCTTAGAGACCAATTTCTTTTGATAATTGAAGGCAGATCCAGCAACAACACTGGCCATGATCTCCAGGTAATGTGCAGGGTGGGACACAGGCTGTGGTTTGCAGTGGTATTTCATTCTAGAGGGTAATGAATTTAGCAGTGTAACAGTTTCCTTTTCTTGTACAAGTGTATATTAGCCGTTCTACAATCTCTTAAACATTTGAAAGAAAATGTGAGTTGTGTTTTTCAGTCGTAGACTTGCACTGAAACCTACAGTTATAATAATCAGACAACTACTTCTTTGTAATTTGTTGTTATGAAGAGTTTATAATCTTGAAAAAAATTGTGATTTGGCCTGTAAGCTCTTATCTACTGTGATTTGTGTAGATCATAATGTTTGTAAAATCCCAAACATTGAATTCCAAATGAATTGGCCAGCATGCAGTTGGCTTCTAACTAGTGTGTGGCATGGTTAAATCCCAGTCTTGGCAGTTGTTTTATTCTTGACATTGGTTGAGACAGGCCTGTTCATCTGTATGCCATTTCTTTCTCTGCCCTTTCCCCCCAAAAAAGTGAAATGCCACACTTTGTGACCACACAAGAGGACTAACTGGATCAGTCCTAACCCACAAAGCGCACCTCCTTTTTGCTGTGTCTTTGATGGGACAGGTGGAGCAGAGAGCGACCAAAAATGGTTCCATTTCCCTGGATGAAGGAAGACGTATTGTCGTATAAGTCTGAAGTGGTAAGACTACATCTACCAATGCAGTAGCCAGTTGGAAAAGGAACACCCAAGAATGCTCTTGCAAACCATAAATATGATGTCCAGTGGTCTTTGTAGGCATTTTGTATTTGTTGATTTAGATTGAGATGCTTTTAACTTCCTGCATATTGTTGTGGGGAAAAAATCACCACTCGGAGTCAGACTTAAAGATTCAACATGCAGTTTATTGGACAAAGTACTCTGGGAGAAGGCTGGACATTCCGCAATGTACGCATATACCTTCTCAACTTTAAAATGGTTGTCATGCTTTTTTATACCTTTGAAATACAGATTTCAGTAGCTTTTACATCATAAATCTTGATTACACACATTAACCAATTAAGTTTGCATAGCAACAACAGACTGCTTACGCATTAACCAATTAAGTCCGAACAACTATTATCACCTTAAGACAGCATGCCTTTGTTTTATGCAGTCTGGTGCTATAGTTTTTATCAGTTCGTTATGAAATGTCCATTGTATTCTCAGACTGCAAGCCAGTTCTGGAATGTACAAGCTCAACACTTTCAACTGTCTTTCCCACAGTCACAGAATCCATTTTATTTAATAGTGTCCCTTTGTTAATAGAATGCATTTTGTTTAATAGTGTCCATTTTATTAGTAGTCAAGCATTATATTTAAGCCTTTAATTAAGGTTAGTCTAATCTACACAAAGCGCATTTCAATGTGGTTTTAGGGTAAATACCACTGTCATGTACCCATCAGTCACTTCATCGTTGCCTTTAATTCAACAGTCCAAAATCCACGCTAACAGACCCCCCTGTTGGTCATGATTATGGCTTAATAATCATAGAGACCAATACTAACAAAGTCCATGCAACATTGGTCCGGCATTTAATACACAGCCTTTCGGGTATTTAACTTCCATGATGTTCTGTGCGTATGCCTAACCCGTAACTCTCAGGTTACATGTTACAGATTTTGGGTGCAAAGTGCCCTATCTTTATGCTATTCGGCTGTTGAGGCAGCACATATGCATTTCTGTTGTAAATTATCCCACCCTGTGCTTCTGGGCTGTGTCCACCAGTATGTGGACATACAGTGACAGCATGTCTAGTAACACATACCTTTAATTTTGTTCCAGCCAAATTCCCTTTAAATATATATTTTTTTCAGCATATGGTAACATATTGTGATGGGATATGTGCATTCCGTCCTTCATTACCCCAATATTCTTGGTACACCTCTCGTCCTTGGGTTTCGGGTGCCATTACCACTATTGCTAGTACCAACCCTAGGAGCCCTTCTCCGTCAGGTTTACACTCCACTTGAGTGGGGTACACCCGCACCATTGCCCTGAATTGGCAAGGGGTGATGTTCTTGTTTGGTAACAGCCGCTTGGAGGTACCACCTCCATCATGCCCACAGGTCAGGCTCACCCTCAGTTTGTTGATTCGTTATTCATAAGGGTACTTCCCCTGCCTGTATCTGGGCTAGGTTCTCTCGTGTCTGTTCCACAATCCAGTTACCATATGTACTGCAGATGTCATTAGCAGCCGCCTGCTAAGATACGTTATTCCTCTTTTATTAATTTATTAATGGTTTGGGCATGTGTTTCTAGCACTGTAGCTATCCTGTGCAAATGTATGATCAGTATTTGATCCTCAGACAATTCCTTATCTGTATTTTCATTTATTTTTAAATATATCTTTAATGCGAGGCCCTATCTCTGACCTTTTGATCTAATGTTGCCAAACTAATGTTACTGTCCGATACAATATTTACAGTCAGCTCCAATATCCCAAAATTTATTTATTTTACGTAATTTCTTCTTGAACCGCTTTTATTTCCCAAAATATCCCACTATATTGTGCCCGAGCCCCTTCTATCATTTCAGAATTATCCCAACTTGAGAGCAGTATTGTTTGACTGACAGGATTTGTCAATGTAAAATTTTTTTTTTTTTTTCGAAAAGAATTCTTGACACACAGCAATCAATAGGAACCATTTAGACTGGACTTCTTTTATTTTAAAATATAATTTGATTATCCCCTTAAATTACCAGTAAATTTTTCTCCCTCGAGTGCTTGAATAGCAACTCATAAATTTTTCTTATTAGTTCCAATTTCAGAAACAAATTATGTCCAGGCTTTGTGGTTTTACAGTAGAGATGAAGTGCTCATAATTAATTTTGGATGTAACTCCCATATCTTCCCACCTCGAGCACTCTGTCTCAGAAGACAATAAATGGGTTAAAACAAAACAAATCAAAATGTTTTCAAAGGAAGAGGATCAGGTTGATATCACCACGCTGTGACATTTGGTATCTGCTGATGTCTGCAGCTAAAGTCTTAAATCTTTAACATCACTGGATCGTTTCATGCACCAAATTTGTCCAGCAAAGGTTGCATCGTAACTTTGTAATTACTCTTGGTAATCAGGGTCACCTGTTTTAAAAGAAACACAGAAAATCCATTGCGGCTCTTCTTGAGAGCCCAAGGGGTTAATTTGTCAAATCATCTTTTATTTTGTCCAAAGGAATAATCCCTTTACCCAAAACCAAATCAAAAAACAAAACAGGAGAGAGGAATTGCCTAGTCTTTTTCTCTTTCTCTCTCTCTCTCTGGAGCACGCAGCCTGTCTGAAATAAAGACTGTCTCTCCCACATACAGATGTACGTGGGACTGCGGACTGGAATTCCCAACTCCAAGTCCTAATCTTTGTTTTCAAGATGTACAAATCTATCTCTTTTACGATTATCCACCTCCATTCCATGTCTCGCTTTGTTTTAAGACTTGAGTTAGGAGGTGTTAATATAATTGTTGAATTTTCTTAGCATTCTCAACGCAAGTTATATAATTTGTCAGGGAAGGTCTCCCCTCGTTGGTCAGATTTATATTGTATCTATTATTCGTGAATAGCCCCCGAACTTGTCGAACTTCGTTATCATACTGTGGCGGGGTAAAACTGATAGGCGTTTAGTACCCTGTGTCAGTACATAGCTCAAGTAATGGACTTCCAATTGTCTAACATATGCTTTCTTTTTGATACGATTTGTTTTACATTTCTTTCTTATCAATTTTTTTCACTGTAGCATTGTCTGGGTGCCTTTGACATTTCCAAGTAATTGGGTCAACTTTAATAATATAACCTATATCAATTGTTACCTCATGTTCATCTGTGTAATGGTTAGCCTCAGACAGTTCTCAACTGACTGGGTCATTTCTATCTGTTTGAACTGCTCTTGGCATGACAGTCTGGCTTGTTGGGATGGAAGGGGTTAACATTAACTTGCTCTTGTGGTCGGAGTAATTTGATACTACTCCCTCAGATTAAGTTTGCACAATCAAAATTTCTCTTCACACAGTTTTGACTAAATTTTTTTTTTCACTTCTCACATTTGTGGATTGCTTTCACTTTATCTTTTTACACTATTTTTGAGATTTATTTTAATCATAGTGTTTAATCAATCACAATAGCACAAAATGCTTCGAAGATCAGTTTAATTTATAACTAGAGATTGTAACTTTCCGAGTAATTCTTTAAATCTGCACTTTATCTCTTTTTTACAATTAAAACCTCATTTTGTCTTGGTGAATTGGAAACAGATATCGGTGTCCTTGGGAAGGTTAGACTTTTCTAAGCATACGTCAACGTAATTTTCACATAAATTCTTTTTTTTTAAATTCATACCGGGAAACAACATCTTCCATCGTACATTTTAGTTTATAGTTAGTCTTCGTAAGTTTTATAATTTGCTCGTCATACACAACTATAGCTTTCCAATTCATTTTTTTTTTTCACATAGTTTTAGTGGGTTTGATTATAACCAACTCTCTGAGCTGTTCCAGGTTTCCGACTTTTCCTATCACGGTGATACCAGATAGCTTTTTTTTTTATCTGTCCCGTTATTTTTTTTTTAACCCTTTTTTTAACCACAGCCAATCACAAGATAAAATTCAAAATGCCAATTTTTAGAAGATCCCATGTCTGGAATTTGACATGCTCACATTTTATAAGAATCAGAATTTAATCGGTCACTTAACCTCAATAACTCCAATTTTAATTCAGCAATCTCAGAATTAAACACAAGACAAAACAAATACATAAACATGTAAGACACAGTAGGAAGGGGCGTGGCCCACAACACCGAAAAAAACACTCACAATCAGGACAGGCTTTTTAAAGAGACAGTACACCCTTTCTTTTCCGGGTCTCTGTCTTTTAAACATTTTAATTGATTCTTTTTTCTAATTCCCTTATCCTAGTTTCTAATTCCCTAATTTTATCCTTATCTTCGCTCCACTTTCTAGTGGAGGTTCCTACTTGTCCTATTAGTCCAGGTAGTTGGTGGACTAGTAATACTCCTGCCTTTTTTGTTTTATCCTTCTTTTCCCTATCTATCCACTTTCTCTGTTGTTCTAAGGTCTGAGAAATATCCCAGCCATCCTTTTGCATCTGTTTAATTAATGAGTGTCTGTCTGTCATATACTTCTCGATGAGGGAACCTGCAGGTCCCCATCTAGGTTGTTCACTTGTCATCTTTACTATCGTGCTCTGTTCTCGCTATATCCTTCGGGTCACGGTCTAACCACCGGGTTTTCTTTTCACTCGAACCTTTCGTGTCCCGGTCTAACCACCGGATTTTCTTTTCTGATATCTCAGCCTCTCGCTATATCTTTCCTTCGGGTCCCGGCTTCTCGCCGGATTTTCTTTTCTTTCAGCTATCGGGTCCTGGCCCCGGGACTTGCCGGTACTTAATCACCGATCACTGTCGGTATGTGCTGGTGTACAGCCAGCCGTAATCACCGGTCACTGCCGGTCACGCCAGATTTGCTTTTCCCTCCCAAACTTTCTAAACTTTCTTAACTCCCAGCCCGAACTCCACTCCAGATTTTACTTTCAGTTGCAACTATATACTCACGGTCACAATTATCAGTTTGATAATGTGTTTCCTCCCATGGGGTTCGGTTCTAGGTTGTATGATCAGACAATACACATCGTAAATCAACTTATGCTTTAACTTATGCTCTAATCTCTGCGTTTGTTCGCCACTACAGAGTTTGGTACCGGATGGTTCTGGTTACTCGTGCTTCACAATCACAAGTGCCCCTGTTTTTGCATCCACTTCAAAATCCTGACCTTCACGTGGGGGATCTCCCCTCTTAACAGCCAGTCTAAGGCAGGATGCAAAAGAGACACTTCCTTGTCCTTAGTCGATCAGCACAATCAACCAGCTCTTAGTTATACCCAACAGTCCCATAAATTCTCTTAACTTATCCCCTGTGTTAACTGCACTGTTGGCTTAGTCTGACTCCCACAGTTCAATGATCTCTACTCCAGTTCGCTGATCGAGGCCAACCGATCAGCTCACCAGTAGTGAGATCCTGCCGACTACGCCAATTGTTGTGGGGAAAAAATCACCACTCGAAGTCAGACTTAAAGATTCAACATGCAGTTTATTGGACAAAGTACTCTGGGAGAAGGCTGGACATTCCGCAATGTACGCATATACCTTCTCAACTTTAAAATGGTTGTCATGCTTTTTTATACCTTTTGAAATACAGATTTCAGTAGCTTTTACATCATAAATCTTGATTACACACATTAACCAATTAAGTTTGCATAGCAACAACAGACTGCTTACGCATTAACCAATTAAGTCCGAACAACTATTATCACCTTAAGACAGCATGCCTTTGTTTTATGCAGTCTGGTGCTATAGTTTTTATCAGTTCGTTATGAAATGTCCATTGTATTCTCAGACTGCAAGCCAGTTCTGGAATGTACAAGCTCAACACTTTCAACTGTCTTTCCCACAGTCACAGAATCCATTTTATTTAATAGTGTCCCTTTGTTAATAGAATCCATTTTGTTTAATAGTGTCCATTTTATTAGTCATGATGTGGAGATGCCGGTGATGGACTGGGGTTGACAATTGTAAACAATTTTACAACACCAAGTTATAGTCCAGCAATTTTATTTTAAATTCACAAGCTTTCGGAGATTTTCTCCTTCCTCAGGTAAATGTTCAGGATCTCCTTGAAGCCTACGCATTTATACATATTGAATAATACATGGTGTTTACAGACTGCCCCTGCAACTGCCCGTTGCCAAGGCAATCACCGTCTGAACACGGTGATTGCCTTGGCAACGGGCAGTTGCAGGGGCAGTCTGTAAACACCATGTATTATTCAATATGTATAAATGCGTAGGCTTCAAGGAGATCCTGAACATTTACCTGAGGAAGGAGAAAATCTCCGAAAGCTTGTGAATTTAAAATAAAATTGCTGGACTATAACTTGGTGTTGTAAAATTGTTTACATTTTATTAGTAGTCAAGCGTTATATTTAAGCCTTTAATTAAGGTTAGTCTAATCTACACAAAGCGCATTTCAATGTGGTTTTAGGGTAAATACCACTGTCATGTACCCATCAGTCACTTCATCGTTGCCTTTAATTCAACAGTCCAAAATCCACGCTAACAATACTGAACTAGCAACCAACTAGTGCTCAATAGAAGTATTCCTTTTTCATTGATCTTTTTCAATGACCTTTAGTTGACCAGTTCAGAGAAATGCAAAGGCTTCACAAAATTCAATCTCCCTGAATAATTGTAAATTAGACATCCTTGAAGAGCAGTAAATGTTTAGTTTTGCTCCTATCCATTGTACCTGAGCTTTAATTCAAAGTTTATTTTCTCATTTTTAAATTAAACAAATGTGCATAGGAACATTTGAGCTTTTTGGTCTTTATGCTTATAATTTGGGATACAGTGCTGAACAGAGTTAAGTGGCTCTTGCTGATGCCCTACGGGTGAAGACAATGCTGAGTCCTGTTTAGTGGTAACAGTCATAAGAAAAGGGGAAGACCGAAAACCCACTCACGTGTATATACACACTGGAATGTTCATTTATTCCTTTCATTTTTTTTTTCCAGTTATGATGTTCTCTTTGCCAGTGGTCCTGAAGAGCTACTGAACAAGTTCCAGCAGTTCAATCACAAGGTGGTATTTGCTGCTGAAGGGCTTATCTGGCCGGACAACAGGCTTGCAGACAAGTATCCCAATGTTCGAAGTGGAAAGAGGTTCCTTAATTCAGGAGGTAAGAGTTGCTGTAACGTGAGAAACGTGTTATTTCAGACTCCTTAAGGACAGAAGTGGTTAGCCTTAGATTATATTAAAAGAATGCTGCCAGTTGACTGCAAGACATTTAGAAAATTTTAGTGGCTGCAAGTGACACCATTGCTTCAAATGGAACGGTAGGAGTTCTGGAAGGCCAGGCTAATGACATAGGTCACACCTGACTGAATACTGTGCCTTGGTAACAATATGAAAATGGTGACTATGTTTGGGTGGGAAAATATCGTACGGTAAAATGTATAAAGAAGTTTTTTTGCAGGTAAGTAGAGGAATTGTGACACCCAGCTTTGAATTCTTCCTTCTCTTTTCTCTCCACCCCTCCCCACCCCACAAATGCTGTTGACTCATAATTGCAATGGTGCTGCTATGGGGAGGAGAGTCATTGCCAAGCTGATTGTCATGGATGATCCTAGAGGCTGGTTGAAGAGCAGCATTAGTTTAAGCCTGGGAGCAGGTCACATCCGCTTAGAGATGCATGGATTACTGAGACCTAAATAAGGAGAAAAAGTGAAGGGCAAAGATATCTCTCAAACCCTTTCCTCTAGTCTTTCCTCCCTGCCCCCCGCAAAAAAAAATATTTCTGGGACAGAGCTGTTGGCTGTGCTTCTGTTAAGAATTGTTTTGAACCAAAATTATGAATAGGGTGATCTTTAGTTGGTTTTCTGGAGGGAAGATGTTATCCAAGTATCTTTTTATAGTATTGACCTAAATCTACACAGCTCAGTTATAACCATGGAAAGCACATTGTGTTGATAGGTTGCATATTATGCTTTGAAACTAATTTAATGATACTTCAGCACAATTGAAGACATCTTCACTTGTTAGTGCTAATCACTTCTGTAATGGGTACAGGGCTGAACCTTCCCAGTGGAGGATCAAGTGGAAATCATTTAGTTTGAACATTCAGGCAAGAGGCAGGAGAGAAGGAACAGTTAGAATTATATGCATCTGTGATGTTAACTGCCTTTCTTTGTAAACAATTTTACAACACCAAGTTATAGTCCAGCAATTTTATTTTAAATTCACAAGCTTTCGGAGGCTACCTCCTTCCTCAGGTGAACGATGTGGAAAAAAAAAAGCTTGTGAATTTAAAATAAAATTGCTGGACTATAACTTGGTGTTGTAAAATTGTTTACAATTGTCAACCCCAGTCCATCACCGGCATCTCCACATCATGCCTTTCTTTGTGGGCAGGCTTTGTTTATAATGTGGCCATTACCCCTTCTCATCACAGTCAACTTCTGGGCCACTTGTAAGACCTCCGAGCAGAGGTGGGATAACTGAGTACAGGTGGGGATCAGGCCTGAGACTTCCCTACTTTCCATGACTTAGTATCACACAATGTTCCTATGGAGACTTTTCTAATATTTTTGATCTGCCACTTTTCTTTCCTTACCGTAATCTTGTTCTGAATGCACCTCTGTTGATCCGAACAAACCCTACTACTTGAAATTCAGGGGCAGAGGTCAGTATGTCATCTTTTCCCTGAAGAGGTGCAAAATAAAGGCTTACTGCCTTGTTTTCCGAATACCCTATTCAAGCACATTGAAAGCTATTTCTCAATTTGTCTTTGTTTTGTTGTGACTTTTTCTGGTGGGAGCAGTGTGGGAGAGAATTTGAATTTCACTTTAACCTGGTAAACAAATATTAAATTTTTCTTTCCCAGTGCTAGATGTATCTGTAATCTGTTAGTTGAGGTGACTGGAATATGGTCGGTTTTTGGACCATTTTTTAGTCTGCCTCAATGGAAGCTAGGATGCAAGGTGCAAGACCAAAGCTTGAAAGTTCTTTATTCATTTTCTGTCCATATATAAAAATGACCCTCCATTCACCCACCAAATTTTAAAAGATTTTTTTTTTTCAAAAAATATACTTTATTCATAAAATTTGCAGCAGTACATACAAAACAGTTGTCATATCACTTTCCAAACGTACACAATACAGATTATACAATTTGCAGGTTACGTTAAGTGCAGTACAATGAACACATTGGACATCATTGCAGTTCATGACACTCTCGGGTGTCTCATTGCATCATACGTCAACACAGATTATTGCTTACAGATTAATTTCTGGTCCATTTCAGATTAATTACAGGTACATTACAGCAATTTGAATTTTACATTCTGCCCGAGGGGGTTTTTCCCTGATTGCAGCCCCTCGGTTTACAATGGCGGGAATTGTTTGGGACAAAATTCAATTTCAGCATGGTTGCTAAACGGGCAGTAGTCGATCGGCTGCCTCTTGTATACCCTGCCCAATTGACTTCAATGGAAAGGAATATCAGGCAGGGTGTATAACGTTCGGCCAACCCACCACCGCCCGTTTTATACCCCCTGCCGAAGTTGAATTTTATCCCATGTGTTTTTTATGGTTTGATCTTTTACCTCTTTTACTGGAGGTTAAACTTTACTTTCCCATCCCTGAAAGCAGTGGGAGATGAATACAAAATATCGCATGGTACTATTGGAGGAACAGAAAGTTCTCCCAATGTCCTGACCAACATCCCTACCTCAATCAAAGCCATCAATAACAGGTTTTCTGGTTGTTTCTGTGCAAAAGTATGGCTGCTGGTCATTTGACCAACCAAAGCATTTCTTTTTATCCCTTCTCCCTCCTTCCAAGGAGTGTGTTGTTGCACTATTCGCATTTGACTGGTACGATATGAGTAAAACTGGACAGTAGGATAACTTTGGCTGGGCAGACATGCAGTAACTGTATATTTGGGTGTCAATTTTGCACTCCTAATTAAACCACCCTCTTTTAGGTTTTACTCAGCGGGAATGAGAAATCCCAAAAACACAGAACCATGGACATTTGCCAGGCTCAACTCTATTTAAAAATTGTCGTGGCAAATTAGGGAATACAAATGCCATAAGAGACCAACCGGGCCATGTACACTGCATGACTGCAGCATTAGTTCATTAGCAAACTAGGTATTGGTGCTACAACTTCTATTGCAATAAGCAGTTGTTGCTATTGTAGTTGCTATCACAAGCGCAGTTCAAGGGTTAACATTTCTTTATATTGCTGCAAACATTCTAAAGGGAGAAGTTTGCTCTCAGTCTCCCTTCCGAATGCAAGATTAATTTCACCTTTATTATCAGTAGACTTTTTTTGTTCTTTATTGCATTTTTTTTTTACAAAGCCTTTGATATTTTTGTGAAAGCAAATCATATAATTTAGTTTATAAAGCTTGATTATAGTTACTTTTGTTGGCAACAAAAACTTTGGGAGTTAACAGATTTCTAAATGACTAAAGTTGAATAAATAGAACAATATGATTGCTACCGGTGGTTTTAATTAATCAAACACTACATCGCCCAGCTCGGAGTTTAGTTGGTTCTGGCAGCCTCTTGGCACAGGTGATGAGGAGTCAACCTCCCATGGCCATGTGTTCCAGTGCCAGGGCTGTCTGTCACTGCAGCCTACAGACCACTTTGGAGAGGGAGTTTGTTAGTTTCAAGTGGACCCATGGGATGGAAGACCTTGCCATATTTTGTAATGATTGAAAAACTAATGAAAAGTTGTCTCAGTCTTTCTTTAAATGCACTCAGTGCTGGTCAAATGTGGAGCAGCATTGATTGCAAGCCTTACAAATTGAGAAAAACATTTAAGAGTAAAGGCTCAGCTAAGCATTAAAGGTGGAAGGTATAGCCAATTTTGACGGGCTTTGGGAGCTTTAGATCCCTGGAAGCTTTGTGGTCCTGTGCAATTTGAAGGCTATTTGGGACTCTCAGATGCATGGAATTGATTATCTAGAATTATAAATGTGTGTGTGTGTGTGTGTGTGTGTGTAAAATAGCTATTGAACTTAAACCCTAAGTGTCAGCTTGGCTCAGTTGGTAGCACTCTTGTCTCTGAGTCCAATAGTTATGGGTTCAAGTCCTGCTGCAGTCTCGTGTACATAATCTAGGCAGGCACTTCAGGGTAGTACTGGGGGAGTGCTGCATTTTTGGAGATGCCATCTTTCGGATAAGAAGTTAAATATGGATAGAAAAGGAGGTGAATACAACAGACACCATGGCACTATTTGAAGAATAGAAAGTTCTCCCAGTGTCCTGACCAACATCCCTGCCTCAACCAACACCATCAAAAACAGATTGCCTGGTTATTTTTGTGCAAATTAGTTGCTGCATTTGCCTACATATCAGTGGTTGCACTTCAAAAAATAATTCATTGGTTGTAAAGTGCTTTAGAATGTACTGAGGATGTCTGAGGTGCTATATAAATGCAAATTTGTTTTTTTAAACTCCCTACAATTGAACAGCTAGGTAATTCAATAGGGAAACCTAAATGTACATTTTGTTTTTTTTTTTAAATTGCTCTGTCTGTCATCCTATTAAAGAAAATTACAAAATTAAATAATTTCAAATATCTTGCTCGCAGTAACAACCATTTGATGCTATCTGGATCTACCCCATAGAATCCCTTAAATCATTTTAAGACCTCAATTAGCTCACCCCTCAACCTTCTAAACTCAATGGAACACAAGTCAAGTTTATGCAACCTGTCTTCATAATTTAACTCTTTAAGTCCTGTTCTAGTGAATCTGTGCTGTACCTCCTCCAAGGCCAATATATCTTTCCTGAGGTTTGGTGCCCAAAACTGAATGCAGTATTCCAGATGGGATCTGACCAAAGCTCTGAATAACTCAATCATCACTTCCTCACTTTTGTATTCCATCCCTCTTAAGATAAAGGCCAACATTCCATTAGCCTTTTTGATGACATTTTGTATCCGTACACTAGCTTTTAATGATTTGTGCATATGAACACTTAAATCCATTTGCTCCTCCACAGCTCCTAGTCTCTCAGCATTTAAAGAAAATTCTGATTTGTCTTTCTCTGATCCAAAGTAGATGACCTGACACGTCCCCACATTGGACAAAACTATGGCACATGGAGTTCAATCACATTTTAAAAATTATTCATTCTCTGGCATCGTTGGCAAGGCTGGCATTTATTGCCCATCCCTAATTTTCCTGAGAAGATGGTGGTGAGCTGCCTTTTCGAACCGTTGCAGTCCATATTTTGTAGCGGTTTGATATAGCTGAGTGGCTTGCTAGGCCATGGCAGAGGGCAGTTAAGAATGAACCACATTGGTGTGGGACTGGAGTCACATATAGGCCAGATGGCAGATCTCCTTCCCTAAAGGACAATTAATGAATCGTTTGGGTTTTTAAGACAATCCGACAGCTTCATGGTCACTTTTACTGATACCAGCTTTTTATCTCTTTTTTAAAAAAAAACTGAATTTAGTGCCATGGTGATATTTAACCTCCAGTTCTGTGGATTGTTAGTCCAATAACATAACCTCTACCCTTCCATATCTTTAAGTCTGTCTTTAATAATTTATCATTTCCTGCTCCCATCTGCACAACTTACTGTGCCTCCTAAATTATGTCACTCATTAATCCAAATAGGTACAACTGAAGGAATATGGGATCTGTCTGTTAATTTCTAGACCCCTACAATGTTTGTCCTATGGATGTTTGCATCTCGATTCCTAGCCGTCATTAGAACGGTAGCCATATTTACAGTACACTTTGTTCTCACTCTGGTGTGGAATCATTTCAAGTGCACACTGCAGTACAGTCATATTACTCTGTGGCTACTGGGAAGAGCAGAATCCTAAGTGGACAACACAGAGTGTAAATGTGGATTTGTATCCCTATAGTGGTATCTGAAGACTGTCCAGCAAAAAGGGCAAAAGAGGACGCTGACCTAAGAAACAGACTTTTAATTCTAAATAAAGCTAAAGAAAACCCAGGAGACGACAAGCAGTGCTCGCTGCATTACTGGAGTTACCATTGTCACAAGGTCCTGTGAATCCTCCACACATTCCTTTTAAAATGATTTTGCACTGCCACATGTCTGTGCTATATCAGATTTTTGGCACGATTCCTAAGAAGTCTGCCTTTAATGTGAGCTCTCAGCCCCGACCCTGCACAAAAATTTCAAAGAAAAGTGGTTGCAGACATTCCAGATTCTATGGTGATATCAGCAATTTTGTAAATTATTGTTTAAATCTCGTGGCCCAAGGCATCTCCAGTCACAGTATGATGCAGCCTCATTATATTTAACAACTACCAGTTGCCTGATTGTTTTGATTACCAGTGGCGCATTGCTTTTGATTTCAGTTCATACAAAGTGACAAAATGCTGGCATTTATTAATCTAACACTCTTGATATCTTGATCGGAATTTGTCCATCATAAAAGTAAACAACTAGGCATTTGAAAACCAGTAGCCTTGATTTCCCACACGGACAGGGAAATTTACAATTTGCCACTGTAAATGTGGCAGACAGCTGACAGCATGCTATGTCTGTAGCAATAAAGCTAATTATTACAGTGTGCCAGATTAGGTGTCTATATTCCACGCCAAAAACTCTGCAGCCACGGTGTGAGTTTTTGATCACATTACAATGTGTGTGTTGTCTGTTCCTAATGTTAGTGTATCATATCAGCTATATGACAGTTTGAAACACTCCTGCCCACAGATTGCCAATCTGACTGAGATTGGCTAATGTGGTAAAGAATGTCTACATAGTTAATGTGCTGAATTCCTGAAGTAAGGTTTCAATCGACAACCTTCTGACGCAAAGGCAAGGGTGCTACTAACTGAGAAAAGCTGGCACCCAAATCCAATTGTAGTGTCCCAAATATTATCAGCTAACGTAGCACACGCTAAGGATTGAACCTGGCATCTTGTGGTCTGCATAGCTGAGTAACTACACTACATATTGCATTTATCTACTAAACCATCAGGGAACTATGACCAACTAACAAAATTGAGGGAATGCAAGGGTATTAAATATGCAGCTTCTGAGCATACAATTTTGATAGTGGATCATTTATTAGAATAAAACGGTATTCTATCATTCCCACTTTGTATGGGTGAGAATACAAAGCAATAGTACCCCGTTTTTCATTTACTGTTGAATACTTTATGATTTTATGACTGTTATATTTTTGTGGACGACTTTGTACTACAACCCTTGTACTTTTTTTCAGGTATTATTGGCTACGCTTCTTCCATAAATCGCATTGTAGAGAAATGGCATTTGCAAGATAATGATGATGATCAACTATTCTACACCAAAGTTTATGTGGATCCTTTAAAGCGAGTGAGTAAATTTTTAAGAAGAAATGATGGAGATCTTAAGGTTACAAAAGATCAAATTGCTTAGTGTTAATAGTTCAATAAAGGTTGGTTGCTCCTCAGGTGTTTTTACACACACTGAAAAGCACTTTTAATAACTTGTCAGGATTGTTATGGTGCATGAAGTTCTTTTAGGATTAATTTCCTTCTCTATATTCTTCCAGCTTTCTGTCAACATAACTTTGGATCACAAAAGCAGCATTTTCCAAAACTTGAATGGGGCTGTAGGTAAGCTCTAACCTTCTGCTTACAAAACCAATGCTGCATGTTTGTGAACTGCTAGTATTGATCGCCCAGTCAATTCCTTTTAAGTTTCTCTAGCAGTTTATATTTGCCACATAAACCTTAGTAGCATATTTTATGCTTTCGGTAATCAGGAAAAGTTACTAAAACAACATATACCTTGTTTAAATAAACTGCTTTTTGCTTTAAAAATAGGCAGTGTTTGACCCTGCAAACATTTCCTTTAATTGGTGCTGTGAGTATCTTTTAAAATTGCAGATAGCTTATTTATTTGCATCCTTTTAACCAAGAGACTTCTGGGCAAATTTGTCCCAGAATTGTTTCTAGTAATCCTAGGCTCAGTTTCTACTCCAGACAGAGCTAACTTTAATGGCACCTCATGGTAAAGGATGTATAAGTTCACTCTTGCTCTGCTGTCATTTGGAGAATATATACGGGGAGAAAAAGCCATGCTGATTCACCTCCCAAGGGTTGGTTGTTGGGTGATCTTAGCATTTATTTTCCCTTGTCATTTATTTAAGTTCATGTTAAATTGAACAGACCTGTAAATTGGTTTCTGGCCTGATCTCATGGTTAGATGCGGCATATGAAGCATTCTTGGGAGGGACACAGGACGGTGGTAGGGGGATGGAACAGAAGAATAACGTTGCTTAAAAAATAGAAAATCTTAGACCCATTGTCTTTCCAGACTTTTGTTAAATCATTCTTGCTAACTGAATAATTTAAATATGAACATTTTGAAATGTGTAAGTTTTGAAAGTTATTTGGCCACAGTTATATAAAAATGGAAATTGTCCAATAGAAACATCTGACAAACGCAGTTTTCATTTAAAAGGAATGCCTCTCTAATTGAATTAGGAATTAACCTTATTGAAATGTAGTACTTTTTGTGTCAGTAACACTATTTGCAAAATTCTTCATGTTCAGCTTTTACTTTGGTTTATCACTTAAAAGTTGTCAGACCTGCCAACCCACATGATTTCCTGAAATCTTGTGATTTTTGTCAGTCTCGGAAGATTTAGTTATGTGCAGTTCTTCCTGCTGCATGCGGAGTCCTACCTTATTAAAGGAATAATGGGTTTGTTATGGCCTAAATAAAATTATGGGGAAAAAAATTAAGCACTATATAACCAGTAAGATAAAACATGTAATTGTGTAATTTAAAAAAAATGAAGAGTCTCACTGACTCTTAATAAAAACAAAAGGCGCGGTTCTTATTGCTTCCACACATCAAAGTTTTATCTTACTGTCTCAGGAAATAAAATTCTAAAGAGTGTTGGGTTGCTGGATAATAAATATGAAATAATTCTTGACTCATTGCAAATTATCTGACTGTTGGCATCACCAGGGTTTTTAAAGTGCTAGTATTGCCTAGCACTTTAAGTCAGTTGGGTTTTTATGACAATACTTGAGAGGTATGTAGTGTAGTGGTTATGTTACTGGACTAGTAATCCAAAAGCCTGAGCGAATTGTTATGATCTGGAATGCATTGCCTGTAAGGGTGGTGGAAGCAGATTCAATAGTAACTTTCAAAAGGGAATTTGGATCTCGACCTAAAAAGGAAAAGTTTGCTATGGGGAAAGAACAGGGGAGTGGGACTAATTAGTAGCTCTTTCAGACAGGCACGATAGGCCAAATAGCCTCCTTCTGTTCTGTATGATTCTATGATAATCCAGAAAAGAACAGGCACAAGGACCTGAATGGTCTACTTCTGTTCCTATGCTCCAGCAGCTATCATGGTCATTTAACCATTACACTACTGTAACGTTTGTGCTTATATATTGAAAATGTACATGACTTGCAGTAAAGCTGGAGTTTATGTAATACAACATTTTTTTCTTTTCTTTACAGATGAAGTAGTGTTGCAGTTCGAACCAGCAAGGGTCAGAGTCAGGAATATAATATTCGACACGTTACCTGTACTAATCCACGGCAATAGACAGACCAAAGTATGAGTTAAATATCCATATTGGAGTGATTGACCTGTGTACTCATTTCTTCTTGTGCTTTCTTTTCATAAGCTATTCCCGAGGCAAGCAGGAAAGGATGGCCAGTCTGTTGCCAAGGTTCTGCCAGTGGCACTCAGGCCCCTAGGAGGTGTGGGAGAATAATGAGATGAACTCGTCATCCACTTCTGTGTTTATTTATTCCCTTTTCCACATCAGTATTGGAAACCAGTATTGGTTGCCTGAGATTGGAGAATAGCAGATGAGAACCTGCGTCTCACCATTCCATTATAAGAGTCTGCCTCGCCTGTTTATTTTATCATTCTGGTAGAATAATTTGTGTCCTGTTTGACTGACGGGAGGTGGAGTGATATAATCCAGGGATTGCTGCAGAGCTGAACAAAAGAACATGGAACATAAGAAATAGGAGAGGGAGCAGGAGTAGGCCATCCGGCCCCTCGAGCCTGCTCCGCCATTCAACAAGATCATGGCTGATCTTCTACCTCAACGCCATATTCCTGTGCTATCCCCATATCCCTTGATGCCTTTAATATCTCTAAAGGCTGGTTGTTTTTGTGCCGATTTTTGTAATTTGCAGTATTGCTATTTAGGATTGTTTGTTTTCGCTTTCTTAAATTAAATTTTTGCGTACTTAGTCACCTGAATTTTCAAGGAGTTCTCCCGATTTCCTGTTGTAACTTCAGCAGAATCTCCGGAGAAATAACGTAAACAGCCATTTTTAGCCAATCACACTGTTAATCCAGAAATTCCAGACAGTGGTCTCTTTACTGGTTACATAAATCCTAAGACTGTATAAGTCATGTAAATTTCCATACAACTTAGGTTTTTTTTAGAATGAAATTTTTTGTTTTGGAGATATGCTGGCTTTTAGTTCCACAAGTGATAGCAGCCTCTCATAACCCCTCACATTTGTCTATTCCTCTGGTGTGAGCCCAGACAATACGTGTTGGCGCGCTATTGAACAGTGGAGGAGAGGGGCCACTGTAATGGCCGAGCTGATCCTCTCCTTAAGTGACATCTGCAAATGGGCAGAATTCGCTGGGTAGCGGTCAGCAACTGGAACTCCGGCTTATTCCTTTTCTTCCTCTTCCCCAAGACCAAACTCAGAGATGCTGTCAAAAAGGTAGTACAGCCAGTACTGAGGATAAATACTACCACATTTAAAGACAAAGTTTGGCTTTGTCCCGGGGCCAACTAAACCATCTAAATAGGTTTTGCTTGGATATAAATACTAAATAAAAAGTCAGTGTTTTTGTATAAAATGCAGATTCAAAAGGCTTCAGTGCCAAAGTTCTCATTTCATAAATAGACTGGCATATAACAAATATCCCGAAGTTTTATTTTACATATTGAATGCCTTGAGTGTTTCCTTGTGTTCTGTTTTAGTATGTTGATGTTTGTATTTCGATTTCTTAGCACCTTCTCAACTATCTGGGTAACTATATTCCTGATGCCTGGACATCTGAAACTGGCTGTACTGTTTGTGGTGAAAATTTGTTGGCTTTATCAACACCGGATGTGAGTACTTGCTTTTGATTGGTTTCACACTTTTCTTAGTTTGGCCTATAAGAAACAAAGTATAGCAATATGCACGTTTGCATATGCGATTTTTTTTTTTTTAAATTGAGAAATAATTTGGCAAAATAACCAAGAAAATACGTGTGTGAGGAAGGGAAGTTTTTTTCCAGTGACATTCGTAGTCGGACAGACAAAGATAATGGCATGACTGTGGGCAAAAGTAATCAAGACTACTCCTAACTTGGGCTAAAACAAATTTCATATTTATTTTACAGCAAAACAAATCCCAACAGAACATTTATTGTTAAACAGCATGAGTGAAAATCTTTTTTTTGAGTGCTATCAATATTTCCTTCCACAACGAGAATAAGCACAGAGCATGTGGAATGTTGTTTTATGGGTATAGTCCTTTTGCACAATTATTTTGCCAGATTATTTTAATGAACTGGAAAAATGTCAATCTAGTCTTTGTATTGGATGTGACATTTAACCACTACTCCTAAGGGTTATGAACAGGGGGATTGGACAAGGGCATATTTAAAGATTTACAGTCGCACTGAATCACATAAACTGGGTGAAAGATGGACCATTTTCTCACATCTGCAACAGGGTGATTTAGGCAGGTGTCTGTGTTAACTCCTATACGTTTTCAATGTTAGTAGAGAAGCCAAAACAAGAGCAGGGTAAATTGAGTTAGCAACATGTAAATGGTGTAGCACCTCTCACCTGACCCTATAAATGACACGCATGTTCTGTGTGCATAGTATGTGTTTCTTGTAAAAATGACGTATGGCTCTGTATGACTGGGTATGGTTACATAGTGGTAATGTTACTGGACTAATAATCCAGAGAATAGGAGTTCCAATCCCACCATAGCAGTTTGAGAATTTGAATTCAGTTTAAAAAAAAAATCTGGAAATAAAAAGCTGGTTCCAGTAAAGAAAGAAAGACTTTCATTTATAAAGTGACTATGAAGCTGCCAGATTGTCATTAAAAACCCAACTGATTCATTAAAGTCCTTTAGGGAAGGATACCTGCCATCCTTACCCGATCTGATCTATATTTGACTCCAGGCCAACATAGTTGTCTCTTAACTGCCCTCTGAAGTGGCCTAGCAAGCCACTCAGTTGTATCAAACATGGGCAACTAGGGATAGGAAATAAATGTAAGCCTTGCCAGCGCAGCCACACACCATGAGAATTAATAATAAAAATAATGATGCACATAATTGTTACTGTAGCTTGCATGTAGCAGACGTACAGAAATATTTTTGAAACAGTGAAGTTAGAGAAATTTTTGATCTCTTCAGCTCATGGCTGGACCTAGAGAAATGGAGAGCTATATGAGATAATGAACAGTTCATCATTCTAGAAACAGACAGCACTATACATTTGCCTTCTGTACTGGACCCTTTTAAGGTAGACTGTTATTTTGGAGTGAGTACAGCTTATAAATGTATCATTTTGTAAACTTAAGGTAATTGCTTTTAAATCTGTGTTGAGTTTTCAGCCAAATCTATCTGTTAGAAGTTTGAAGTTCATTGATCCCAAGAGATTGGTGTAAATATCAGCAAGTACCTACTGAAAGTGGGGCAAGTGAAAAAACAGGTGGTATGATTGTAATGTCAATAAGGTCATTTATAAAACATGGTTCAGAACATGTCTGCCCAACAAAGAAATTTAAAACCTAATAGCATCTCCATATATTAGAGGCTGTTCAAATATTACATTTTTAGTTTGCAATAAAAACCCAATCTTTATAAAGTGTGCAGTAGTGTGAATGTTCTGTTTAAATGTTCGTTTGCTTAAATATGCAGTTATGAACTGAAATTGAATTGACTTCATCCCAAATGCAAACTGGACCCTGGCTACCTTCTATAAAATGAGCAGCCACAATAGATTTGATTTTTTTTTAGGTAGCTTTCACATTGAATTGTTTTGGTGGTGGGCAGGGGATGGGGAATGGGAAAAGCACATTGTAGGTGTTCATTACATGTTATTTCTTAAAATTAAAAAAAATAACAAACAACAACTGGGCCACCCAAAGAGTTGTCCCATGAGAGGGCAGAGTTGATGATCACTAATTGTTAATACTGTTTGGAGTTCTTGGAGGAAACTCAAAGGTTACTGGAGTGGAGAGTAAGCAAGCACACTTATTTAAATCGTTCTCTACATAGAATCATAGTGATACGGCACAGAAGGAGGCCATTTGGTCCATCTTGCCTGTGCTGGCTCTTTGGTAGAGCTATCCAATTAGTCCCACTCCCCTGCTCTTCCCCCATAGCCCTGTAAATTTTTTCCCTTCAATTATTTATCCAATTCCCTTTTGAAAGTTACTGCTGAATCTGCTTCCAGCACCCTTTCAGGCAGTGCATTCCAGATCACAACAACTCACTGTGTAATTTTTTTCCCCTCATGTCTCCTCTGTTTCTTTTGCCAATCACCTTAAATCTGTGTCCTTTGGTTACCCTCATGTCCACCTTTGTTACCCTTGTCCCCAGCAAAACCTTTACTATCTCCCTCAAGTCTAAGGGGCGCAGACTTGAGCATATCTGGTGCATATCTGGTTTAACCATCCATCACACATCTGGCTGGATCACATCGAGTGCTATCGGGCCGCGCCTTCCTTTGCCAAAACCGCACACTACTCCAGGATCATCCTGGAGAGCAAAGAAAACACCCAGCTTCTTTTCTCCATTACCTACTCTCTCTCCTTAAACTCCTTTCCCCTGCACCCTCCACCTTCACCTCCAACAATGAGGACATCTGCAGTCAACCTGTCGATGGGAGTGAAGGTCCCCACCGACCACCTATCTCCACTTCCTTCCAGAGTAGCATAAGGATCATTTACAGTATCAGTTGATGTGCTGCCCACACATACAATAAACAGGTGACTGATGCATCAATTTTATCTTTTTTTTTATAAACTCAATAGCAACATCCACATGACAAGGCTGTTCAATGTCACAGTACTACTGTGTTTCCCAAAGTAGAGGGGTAACTGATGGCAGCCATCTGGGCAGCAGGTTCCTACTCCTCCTCTGCCACCATCACCTGGTTCTGATCATCTATGCACTGCGACTCACCTGGTGCTACCTACTCAAGATAACTAATTGTGTCCTGAAGGATGTGCTTGGCTGTGCTGGTGCTTGCACACTTTGTTGAGAGAGACACAGGATGCCATGAGATGCTTCTTGTTTTTGACCAATGGTAGTGCTGTCAGGCTGCTTTTCCAGGCCTACACTGATATAATAGGAACAAATGTTAGAATGCTGGTTTAAAACATAATTTCAAATAGAGGTTGAATTGCAATACTGCATATGAGGCCTGTGTGGTTATATGTACGCCTACGGTGGTTCCTGTGAATGAAAATGGGGAAAAGGCATAACAAGAGTAGGATGGTAGTCTTCCTCAGTTTGGGGAAGGCCTCCAACTGCACCTTCCTCTATTTCCTTAATACTCACATAGGCAAAGATGTCCACAGTAGCCTCATCCAAGAGAATCAAGAGCTTGTGAATTCAAGGTCCCGCAAGCAGTAATGAGATAAATGCCAAGATAATCTGTTTTGGTGGAGTTGGTTGATGGATAAATATTGGCCAGGACATCGGGAGTACTTCCTGCTCTTTGAATGGTGCCATGGGATCTTTTACATCCACCTGAGGGGCCACAGACAAAAGAGCTACCATTGAACCAAGACTGACACCTAACTAGCATCTAGCCATGTAACACGCAGCTAAATTTTATTATACTCATTTGCTGTGTGGAGCATTTTTAAGATGTCAGTGTGCCAAGGGTAAGTCTGCGCTTGAATGTGTGTTGTGCTAGAGTATTGGTATGCATGGTAAATAAGGTTGCCTGAGAGCTTTGCAAGGATTAACAATGAATGCGCTGCAGATTTCCAAGCGTATTTTGGCCATCTAACTGGTATGTAAAACTTGTGTAACCACAAGACAGTGGCTTTAAGGTCTGACATCTTCTAAACCCACAACAGTGACTGCACTGCAAAAATTACCCACTGATTTATAACGTGCATTGGCACATCCTGAGGATGTGAACGGCATTCTATTAAAGGAAGTCCTTTCCTTATCTGTTCCCAGGGCCTGTGGATAGTGAACGCAACATTGGCCCTGGCCATTGCAAGGCATGCTGCTCTGCTCTCCTCTGAAGAGGGCAGCCCTGGAATGCCAAGCATCTCATGCAGTGCATGCACCACATTATCCATCAAACGGGGTTCGGGTCCTGTGCCACTCCCATCAGTTAGCTAGAGACTCCTTTCCGTGCCTCCACAAATTTTTTGCCACCCACAAACTCTGTCTTTCCTTTGGTATGCCCGCAGTGGGAAGCCAAATCCAGGCCCAGAGCTCACAGCTCACATATAATTAAAGTTGATCTAAGGGGGCGGGGTGGCCATTCCTATTCCTTGCAAATGTGAAACTCACTGCACTGATCCTGCAGCGTAAGTGCCAAAACCAGAAAGTCCACCCAATGGTCTGTGACCAGGTTCAAAACATGCTGGCGGCTGAATAAACATATCTGCACCATAATATATATGTTTTGCTTTTATGTCTGTTAGCAACGTTGCTGAATGTAACCATAATAAAGGCCTCTTAAAGACATTGTGATTATTGAACAGGCTGGGGCTCTGTTCTTTAGAGAAGAGAAGACTGAGGGGTGACCTGTTAGAGGTCTTAAAGATTATGGAAGGGTTTGATAGGGTAAACATAGAGAAGATGTGGGAGAGATCAGAACTAGGGGCCATAAATATAAGATGGTCACTAATAAATCCAATAGGGAATTCAGGAGAAACTTCTTTACCCAGAGAGTGGTTAGAATGTTAGTGGTTAGTAGTTGAGGCGACCAGCATAGATGCATTTAAGGGGAAGCTAGATAAACACGAGGGAGAAAGGAATAGAAGAATATATTGATAGGGTGAGATGAACAAGGGTCGGAGGAGGCTTATGTGGAGCATAAACACCAGCTTGGGCCGACTGGCCTGTTTACGTGCTGTACATTCTATGTAATTATTTAGATTTTATTATTTCCACTGGGATTGAGGAAGTAGACCCAAGGCCGGATGTGTAGAAAGTTGAACTTTGGAGTATGAATGAGGACAGTGCTGTGAAGCTGGATGAGGAAATGCAGCTGAAACATTGGAATGTGTATCGTACTTGACCTGTTGAACTGTTAAGATGTATGAGTGGAAAAATGTGTCTCCTTTTCAGCATCGACGATTCTCGTTCTTACAAGCTGCTTCATGAAGTAACCCCTCCCAGCATGACATTTCACATTAGCTGTGATGATCAGCTGAAAAGGGGTTGCAAATAGCATCAGGAATAATATATCAAAATCTGTACAAAGTAGTTTGATGGAACAGTTTCAAGTGGGAAAGGTTCAAGTCGGTTACATTCTTTGGAAAGAATGTGGTGACAAAATCATATTGGGTGTCTGTGGGCTTTCAACTTGTAAGATAAATTGTAAGATTATTTGTAAGATAAATTGCACAGAAGTGAGGTTAGCCAAAGCTCAGATGCTGCAGTATGAAACAAAACAATTTTTTGATCTCACATAAAGAGGGTAGATTTTAACTCCACGAACAAGTGGGTGGGAGGGTAAAAAAACTAAAACCAGCCTCCAACCCGCCGGCTTCCATTTTAACAGAGGTGGGTCGAGATGCGGGTGACCAATCCCCTCTCGGGAGACGGGTCGGTCAGTGAAAGCTCTTAAGGAGGCTGCGGGCTTCCATTTTAACAGCTTTTTTATTTTTAACTCCTGGGGGCCAGGATTCCCAGGCCTTCTGATTCTTGCCACGTAAGAGGAGGCAAGAAGGCCCGGATCAACAGTTGAGTGCCTTCACTGCACTGCTTGTGGGCCTAGAGCAGCCGGAGTGTTTCCTCCAGGCCCAACAAGCCTCTCTGCCGCGAGTCCACAAATACGATCTCCGACCCTCCCCAGCCCCGCCGTCTCCGACCTTCCCCCCCCCGCCCCCCCCCGCCCCGCCGTCTCCGACCTCCCCCCCCCCCCCCCCGCCCCGCCGTCTCCGACCTCCCCCCCCGCCCCGCCGTCTCCGACCTCCCCCCCCCGCCCCGCCGTCTCCGACCTCCCCCCCCCCCGCCCCGCCGTCTCCGACCTCCCCCCCCCGCCCCGCCGTCTCCGACCTCCCCCCCCCCGCCCCGCCGTCTCCGACCTCCCCCCCCGCCCCGCCGTCTCCGACCTCCCCCCCCGCCCCGCCGTCTCCGACCTCCCCCCCCCCCGCCCCGCCGTCTCCGACCTCCCCCCCCCGCCCCGCCGTCTCCGACCTCCCCCCCCCCGCCCCGCCGTCTCCGACCTCCCCCCCCGCCCCGCCGTCTCCGACCTCCCCCCCCGCCCCGCCGTCTCCGACCTCCCCCCCCGCCCCGCCGTCTCCGACCTCCCCCCCCCCCCCCCCTGCCCTGCCGTCTCCGACCTCCCCCCCCCCCCCCCGCCCCGCCGTCTCCGACCTCCCCCCCCCCCCGCCCCGCCGTCTCCGACCTCCCCCCCCCCGCCCCGCCGTCTCCGACCTCCCCCCCCCCCGCCCCGCCGTCTCCGACCTCCCCCCCCGCCCCGCCGTCTCCGACCTCCCCCCCCCGCCCCGCCGTCTCCGACCTCCCCCCCCCGCCCCGCCGTCTCCGACCTCCCCCCCCCGCCCCGCCGTCTCCGACCTCCCCCCCCCGCCCCGCCGTCTCCGACCTCCCCCCCCCGCCCCGCCGTCTCCGACCTCCCCCCCCCGCCCCGCCGTCTCCGACCTCCCCCCCCCGCCCCGCCGTCTCCGACCTCCCCCCCCCGCCCCGCCGTCTCCGACCTCCCCCCCCCGCCCCGCCGTCTCCGACCTCCCCCCCCCCGCCCCGCCGTCTCCGACCTCCCCCCCCCCGCCCCGCCGTCTCCGACCTCCCCCCCCCGCCCCGCCGTCTCCGACCTCCCCCCCCCGCCCCGCCGTCTCCGACCTCCCCCCCCCGCCCCGCCGTCTCCGGCCTCCCCGCCCCGCCGTCTCCGGCCTCCCCGCCCCGCCGTCTCCGGCCTCCCCGCCCCGCCGTCTCCGGCCTCCCCGCCCCGCCGTCTCCGGCCTCCCCGCCCCGCCGTCTCCGGCCGCCCCGCCCCGCCGTCTCCGGCCGCCCCGCCCCGCCGTCTCCGGCCGCCCCGCCCCGCCGTCTCCGGCCGCCCCGCCCCGCCGTCTCCGGCCGCCCCGCCCCGCCGTCTCCGGCCGCCCCGCCCCGCCGTCTCCGGCCGCCCCGCCCCGCCGTCTCCGGCCGCCCCGCCCCGCCGTCTCCGGCCGCCCCGCCCCGCCGTCTCCGGCCGCCCCGCCCCGCCGTCTCCGGCCGCCCCGCCCCGCCGTCTCCGGCCGCCCCGCCCCGCCGTCTCCGGCCGCCCCGCCCCGCCGTCTCCGGCCGCCCCGCCCCGCCGTCTCCGGCCGCCCCGCCCCGCCGTCTCCGGCCGCCCCGCCCCGCCGTCTCCGGCCGCCCCGCCCCCGGCCGCCCCGCCCCGCCCCCGTCTCCGGCCGCCCCGCCCCGCCGTCTCCGGCCCCGCCGCCCCGCCGTCTCCGGCCCCGCCGCCCCGCCGTCTCCGGCCCCGCCGCCCCGCCGTCTCCGGCCCCGCCGCCCCGCCGTCTCCGGCCCCGCCGCCCCGCCGTCTCCGGCCGCCCCGCCCCCCCCCGCCGTCTCCGGCCGCCCCGCCCCCCCCGCCGTCTCCGGCCGCCCCGCCCCCCCCGCCGTCTCCGCGTTCCTGGGCTTTGGAAGTACTGAGGAGGGAGTCCCGAGGTTGAGGGTGGTGGGGTTGCGGGATGCAGGAATATTGGGAGCCCTCAGGCTTGATGACATTTGAGGTGGTGACATTAGGAGGCTGGGATCTGATGGTATTGAGGGAAGGGAACAAGGATCTGGCAGGTTTGAAAGGGAGGGAGGGTGGGAATGCATCCTTGTGAGCATTGAGCATCCTCTGACCTGTCTCCACCCCATTCTAGGACACCATTGCCAGCCATGTTAGTTCTTCGATTTCACTTTAAAGCTCGCAATGCATTTTCACATCATTACTACATACATTTGACACATTTTTATATATATTTGTTTTCGTGATGTAGGTGATGGCTGGCAAGGCCACATTTATTGTCCGTCCCTAGATGACTCCCTGAGAAGGCTAGAGATGCTATATAAATGCAAGTTATTGTTGTTTTACATGTTTATTGTACTTAATCAGTAATTAATATTTTACTTATATTTGACGTTTTTATGAGACTGTATAAATGTGCAAATCATTTGACCCAGGTGTGAATGTGGACTAGACTGGTTAATGATCAATTATCAGCAAATAATGTCAACCTTGCAAAGCCATTCCTCTTTATGAACTACCATCCCACTAATTTTCTTCAGTGTGTGTGACATTATGTAAATATTTCTGTTTTTCATAACTGTACTGCATTACTGGTTTAGATTAACTTGAAGAAACCCTGGGGGAAAAGTTGGATAAGGGTCCATTTCGGGCGGGGGTAGTGCGATGCGCTAGTACCCCAGCCCGATGGACCCTACACAGGCAGGACGCAAGTTTGGACCCACTGAGGACTTACCTGCAATCAGCGTTCCTTTCGAGGCCTTGCATGTGGAATCAATGCAATTTGCACTTTCCACCACTAGAGGGAGCTCAATCTCTTAAAGGGAGGATGTTTCTTAAAAATCTCTTAAAGGTAGCTGGTACCTGTTATTTGTTGAAAATAACAGTCTACTGTCTGCACGGAGTCTGAATGGAGATCAGACATCGCACACGTAAAACACAGATGCAGGTTCCCTCCCTATGTTTACACACTGACGAGTTACGTTAAAACATTGAATGTGGGATTTAGTAGTTGCACACTACTAAATCCCACATCCTCCAATCTGCACGCCACACCTCACCAATCTGCCAATCTGAGTTGGTACCAGGCCTGCAAGAGTGCATGCACCAATGTTCTCTGCTGATGCACTAGAGACCTTGAGTGCAAGAGGTGGACAGAAGGAGGGACATCTTATATCCGTAGGGTGGTGATGGGGGCATGAGGCCCTCCAGAAATATACTCAAAAGGCAGTGGGAGGCAGCGGGGGACGAAGTCAATGCCAGGCTCACAGCATCATGAACATGGATACAGTGCAGGAAGACGTTCAATGCTTTGACATGAGTGGTCAAGGTGATTGAGGTCAACTGTCAAGTGGTGTCTCATACCAACTGCACCAGGCACTACACCCCCCATCCCCCACATACCAATAAACTCTTTCCATCAGTACTCAACTCTTCCAACCAGATGCTTTCTCTCACCCTTACACATTACCACTGTTTTCAGCCGCCCACCCACAACTCACAGGCCACACACACCGGCATCTATTCAACCATGACGGGCACATCACCCAGACACACGTCCTGCTTTCTTGCAGGAGAAGGTGGCGCATATCAGGAGGCAGCAAGTGGCCGTGGCATTTAGCCCCTCGAGCCTGTTCCCCCATCCAATGAGATCATGATAAACCTGTGACCTAATTCCATATACCCGTCTTAGCCCCATATCCCTTAATACCCTTGGTTCACAGAAATCTATCAATCTCAGATTTAACATTCACAAGTTGAGCTAGCATCAACTGCCGTCTGCAGAAGAGCGTTTCAAACGTCTCCCACCCTTTGCGTGTAGAAGCATTTTCTAACTTCACTCCTGGACGCCCTGGCTCTAAATGTTAGGCTATGTCCCCGCGTCCCAGTATTGAAGTCTAGGAGACCTCCAGAAACAGTTACAAGTGTCTTGGCAGCCAGAAGCAATAATCCAGCCACTAACCTGTAAATCCTGCATGGTCCCTTTTTAAATAGCGCTGGTCCTCCAGGCACTCTAAGACACTTTCAGATGGTCGGGGTTGAGTTGAGTGTTAGACACCATTTTGGGACTTATCACTTCAAATCAGCTTTGTACACTGATTGAAGCCATTACCTCCCTACTCTACATGATTCCAGCATTCGTTATCTGCGTCTGCTCTAACTCCTATACCAAGATGGCGTCTGGCGCACGTCGCACAGGAAACGTGCGAGTACATCCAAGATGCCATCTTGGATGTCGGAGAGGCTACTCTGCCCAATTTAGCTCCCCATTACTTTAAGCCTTTTAATCATGTGGTATTTCCGTTCCACAGGGTAAGGGTTAAAATAAAACTTTTGAGGCAATTGCATCCTGTAAAGAAAATGTTATCTCTATTTTGTCAGTGTTTTGTAAAAATATTAGCAGTAAGTTTAAATTTTTGTTAAGCAATTCACTCTATTTTGCAGGGTACAAAAATGAATGATGCCTGTTTGATTAAAAATGTGATGGGGTCAGATGTGATGTCATGTAAAGTAATTTGATTGGCGTCTGTCTGAGCGTCTTGCGTTTAACCTATGATTGGCAAAAATAGGTTTTACATAACTAATTCAATTCAATGTATTTGTCATTTAGGAGTATCCCAGTGTGACTGTCGGCATATTCATTGAACGGCCAACACCGTTTCTTCCGGAGTTCCTGGAAAGACTACTGACCCTCGATTATCCAAGAAAGAAGCTTACTTTCTTTATTCACAATAACGTGAGTCCTCCATTAGTGGATGTGCACATCCCTTTTGCTCTCAACTCCCTATTGTTGATGAAATGCAAGTTGTAATAAACTTCAAGCACTCTGCAGTTCAGTTTAAGCCAACAGTTTTACATCTGTTCCTTTTTTTAAAAAGAGGTAATAAAATGTGAAAGTTAGCTTTCCACCCATAAGAATAGATTTTTTTTTTTGTCCATACTTTGGTGTACAGTGGTTTTGACTTAAACATTAATTCTGTTTCTTAAACTCTGTTCTGCTCTAGGAAGTTTACCATGAAAAACATATTCACAAGTTCTGGGAGAAACACAAGGATGAATTTAAAGTGAAGTTTGTGGGTCCTGAGGAAATCCTGAGCGAAGGAGATGCCAGGAATATGGGAATGTGAGTTTCTGCATTCGTGTACTGTAATTTTATGTTCAAATGGAACACATATCATGGGTGAGGTGGGGTGGGAGATAAGTTACACCGCGATTCATCTGCGATCATTAACTTGTCACCTCAAAAATTCCAAAACTTCACCTCAAAAATTCCAAGCATTTTAGTGTAACTGACTTACTGTGGGTAATTTTAACCTGGTTTTTGGTTGGGGGGGAGCTGTTTAAAAATCCAAAATTGGAAAACCTGACCCCAACCCACCTCCAACGTGTCCACGGAGGCGGGGTGGGGGGCAGGCGACTAACCTGCTCTCCGGAGGCGGGTCCCTAATTTAAATATTTTAATGAGGCTACGTGACTCAAATTTTAGCTGTGTTTCAGATTTAACACTGGCCGGCTGGGTTTCCCAGGCAGCTGAAGGGAGGCAAGTACGGCCGGTTCCAACGGGTAAGTACTTTTCCAGCACTGCTTGTGAGCCAGGAGGAGCACGATCTCTCCGACCCCTGGCCCACCTCTCTGGCCCTGATCAATCTTTCCGTGGCCCTACCCACCGCATCCCCCCCACCCCCAGTTGTCCCCCGCGACCCTCGATCTTCCATATGTATTTCCTCAATCGAGCAAATTGGCTGCTTTTTAATTGATTTATACAAGTACTTTTGAGAGGATTTCAGTGAATCGTTGCTATTTGTTTGCATTGGCAATTCGGAATCTATAAAGAAAAAGAAACGTATTATTGAAAAAACACATTTAAAACAAACATTAAGGTATGATGTATTACTCTGAAAAAAGTTACTGAAATTTCAAGACGCTTACTTTTGAAATGTAAATTGTAAACTCATTCCATTCACTTTTTTCTCCTGTTGATTTTAATTTTTCAATTTTTTTTTGTATTCCTCATTTTATTAGGATATCTGAAAGATCATACCATTTTTCCCTGTTATAAATTCTGGTTAAATTATATCACAATGATGTCTATGGAAAGATTGCTTTCATTTTATAAATATCTCTTAAGTTTTAAAAAAAACGGATGTCACATGAGGAGATGGCGGCAGACATTACACTGAAATCAGAGGTCTTGATTGCATCTCCTGCTTTTTAGAGGGAATAAAGTGACCTGGCAATCAAGGTTGTTTTAATAACAAGGGCATAGTCTCCTGACCAGTAATTAGAGAGAAGAGCATGTAATGTAATGGGAGGAACAACTTCCTGACTGTAATGACATCATTTCAGCTCACTGTTCCAGCAGAGCAAAGCTGCTTTTAGCAATAACTACATTGAATGTTAAACCAGCAGTTCACATCTCACTTTATCATTGGGATTCCAAACCATTATTTTGTCAGAACCTCGTGGTGAATATTGATGGAGAAATCTTTGGTATGTTTCTTCAACTGACTTTTAAATTTCTAGTTTTAGATCATGTTCTCAAAACACTGGACCAATGGGAATATCCACAAGTATAGGCTTTTGCTATTGGAGCATTTACTCAGAGGCTAATAGCAGAATTGTCATATTAAATGCTCACTAGCCATAATCCAGGATAATATGTGATGTTGTGATTGTATTTTCCCAATTTTTTTGTTAAAGGGAAGGAAAGTTTAGGGGATTGGAACAACCGGTTAGTTGTCTTTTGGAACAACAATGAATGTCAAGATATAGCCAGATGTGTTAGGGTAATATGTCTTCTCCCTCACACCCCTGAACGGCTTATTATTCAGTTATATGAGAGACAGATGTGACCTCATTTAGTACAGCTGAATTCAAACTTTGTTGAAGTTTGGTTGCCAGATTTTTTTTCTCTTTCCTTCCTTTGTCTCTCTCTTTCATTCCTTTCTCTCTCCTTTTTCTCCGTCTCCTTTCTCCCTCTTTATCTCTTTCTTTCCATTTCTTCTGTGCAGCTTCAAACATTTTGCCCCTCAAAGTGGCATCTGTGTTGATTAAAGGCAATCTGCCAGCTGGCTGTCGCAAGATGCTCCTAGGATTCCAGATTTTTAGGCTCCTTTTGAATGTGTCCTTATGATGCTTGAACTGCCCTCTGGCTGCCAAAGATTACCTTCTACTTGCAGCTGATCAGCAGACATTCTCAATACACATGCCCAGATTATCCTCTCTTGGATCTTGACCAGTATGACTGTAATTCCTGACAAGCTAGCATGAGCCAGGACTTGAGTGTTTGGAACTTTGTTTTTCCATCTGATGATCCAGAAGTTTAAAGTTTCCACGGTCTTTGCAGCATCTGTAAACTGACCAAGTGTCATGACAGGAGAAGAGAGTTGGTCATACCACACTGGCTTATACAATTCAGGCTTGATCTTGTTTTTAATGTACTTCCCCATTGTCATTTTTTAAAATCATAGTTATAAAATTACCATTTTTAAAATTAAAAACTCAAACTATGTACCACTGACAGAAAGCCACCCTTTTGGGTTTCCTTCCCTGTCGGGGTTGCCCCTACCAGGGAGGAGTTGCTGGTGCAGATCCATTCATGTCAGTGTGAGTTACAACATTGGATGTCATGAAAATTCTAAAGGGACTAGATAATGCAGACCATGATGAGCTGTTTCACCTTATCCAGAATAGTAAAACCACAAGACACAGCCTGCGCTTGAATCGGTGTAAATTCCAAAAGTAAGCTGCAGAAACATTATTTCAGTGAGCGACTGGTCAATCTATGGAACAGGCTCCCTAAGGTGACAGTGAAAGCAGTTAGTATTGCTTCATTCAAGTATAAATTGGCTAGATTTCTATCAGAAAATAACATTTTAGGATACAGTATATGAGTAATTTGAGACATGACATGTGGTAAGTTAGGATGCTTGGGAGGAACAGGTGACTTTGGACCTGTGGTTCCCAAAGCTCTCCACCACTGGGGTTTTCCTCGCTTCAAGTCCGTCTGTTGTAGACTAATTGATAGAGATTGATAGCTATGATTAATCAACAACTTCATTCTTGTATCATGCGACTACCAGGATAGTAGAAGGCAAACTAGACAGAGTCGTCTTTTCTCGTCTAGCAATTCCCATGTTCCTATGTACCAATAAATCATGTAGGGAAGAGAGAAACTAAAAATGACAGGTCTCTGGACAGGAAATATGACCAGTTATAAAAATATTCGCCCTTTTTATAGATTATATTTTTTTACAAAAGCATTGGGGGAGCAAATTCCTTTGAAAGATTTTTTTTTTTAGAAGTTCGTTTGTAATTCTTTTTCTATTTTTAAACCTGCCAAAATAAATATAACGACTTCAGCAAAAAAGGGAACTTTGTGATTATTTGTTTTACTAAAGTCAGTGATTTAAAGTAGGTCAGCGCTGTGGTTACAAGCAAAGTATAGTTTTTTGGTCTCTTACTGCCCTTTGCCTTTTCTTCATATAGGGATTACTGTCGCCAGGATCCAGGATGTGATTATTACTTCAGCCTTGATTCAGATGTTGTACTGACAAACCCAAAAACCCTGCAGCTTTTAATGGAGCAAAACAGGTAATGAGTTTACAAAGGGATATATATTTATGTTCTGATTAAAATTGATTCACTGCAATAATTATATCAGTTTATCTATTAATGGATTTGCTGAATGTAAACAGGACAAAATATTCATAATCCTAATCTTAAAAAACATCGCCATCTTTTTTGTGACTAATTCCGTGAAGTTATGATCCCAAACCTGGAAAGTGATTCTGAAGCTGTAAGCAGCTTATCATCTAATGATAAATTCCCCAATTATAGATAAAGAGGGGAAAATCTTATCTACAATCAGTTGAGTCTGATCAAATACTGAGGCCCCGATTTTAACTTCCTCTCCTCCCGCCTGGCGGAAATCAGGAGGGTGGCCGCAGTTAAAATGAGGGCAGTCACTTCCCCCCGCTGATCCCGCTGCCTTCCAATGTTAACAGCCAGAGGACAGCAGCACCCAGAGGGGTCCTGTTTAAATATGCAGATCAGGGCCCGATGATGTAATCCGGATCGGATCTGCAATTTTAGTTGGCGGTCTGAGCAGACGAGCAGTGATGGCTTCCCAGTCAGGCCAAACATGTTGGGATAGGGACCGTGGGCCAGAAGAGGCCCAGGCAGGTACGGTTTAAAAAAAAATGTAGGCTTCCTTATGGACCAGTGCTCCTCCAGGCCTCACAAAGAAGCTTTGGGCCTCCCTTCCCCTCGGACTTCCAAGCCCCTCCCTCCGATTGTATCCAGAGCCCCCCTCTCCCCCAATCCCTTCAACTGACTACCGGGCACCTTTCCCACGGGTCCCCATCTGTGGCTTCCTGCCACCGAATTCCCACTCCCGCCCACCGGCTAGGTAGTGGATTTGGCCAGGTTCAGGTGGGACACCGGGAAAATTTATGGAAATGAGGCCCGGCCTCCCAAGAGATTATTAGCAAAAATGAAAGCGGGCGGAATTGGTGGTAACCTTGTGACATGGTTTAATAATTGGTTGGGAGGTAGGAGACAGAAAGTAGAGATAATAAAGGGAATGTTCTCTGATTGGCAGGATGTGACAAGTGGTGTTCCCCAAAGATCTGTACTGGGGCCTTAGCTTTTCACCATATGTATTGATGATATAGATGAAGAAATAGAGAGTTATATATCCAAGTTTGCAGTTGGCACTAAGTTAAGAGGCACCAAGTTGTAGGAGCAGGAAGTTACAAAGCGACATAAACTAAGTAAGTGGCAAAACTATGGCAAATGGAATTGATTATGGGGAAATGTGAGATCATTCACTTTTTATCCGAGAATGACAAATTGGAATATTTGCTTAATGGTGAGAGACTAGGAACCGTGGAGGAGCAAATGGATTTGGGTGTCTATATGCGCAAATCATTAAAAGCTAGTGCACAGGTACAAGATGTAATCAAAAAGGCTAATGGAAGGTTGGCCCTTATCTTAAGGGGGTCGGAATACAAAAGTGAGGAAGTGATGCTTCAGCTGTATAGAACCTTGGTCAGACCCCATCTGGAGTACTGCGTTCGGTTTTGGGCACCAAACCTCAGGAAGGATAAATTGACTTTGGAGAGATATTGTGCAGATTCACCAGGCCTTAAAGGGTTAAATTATGAGGGCATAAACATGGTTTGTATTCCCTTGGGTTTACAAGGTTGAGGGGTGATCTAACTGAGGTGTTTAAAATGATAGAGATTCCATACTTTTGATACAGAGAAACAATTTCCTCTGATTGAATCTAGAACAAGGGAGGGATAATCTTAAAATTAGACTAGGCCATTGAGAAGTGAAATCAGGAATTTTTTCCACACAAGGGGTAATTGAAATCTGAAGCTCTGCTCCAAAAGGCTGTAGATACTAGGTCAATTGGAGCTTTCAAGACTGAGGTGAATAGGTTTTTGTTAGTAAGGATATCAAGGGAAATGGAACAAAGGTGGGTAAATATGCTTGAAGGACAGGTCTAAAAGAATGGAGGAACAGGCTCGAGAGGCTGAATGACCTACTTCTCTTCCTATCTTTCCTTTGAGTTTAAATAAATGGTTGGTACTTTTTTCCGAAAGTTCTTTCTAGATATACTGTTCCTTATAGTCAATCCCAGTTTGTGATGGTTTACTTTCCATATAGATTATAGATATTTACCATATAGGTTATAGATATTTACCATGTAGCATATAGATATTTACTTGTTATAACTATTTTGAAAAGATTGCAAGTGTTAAACTCCACCCAACCTTTGTAGTCCTTTCTTTAATTACTGATTGCTCCTTAAATTTGTGCAAACTCTTCCCATCTGTTTTTTATTTCTCTAATCAAATATTAAGCAGAAAGAAAGCCCAGTGGGACTAATATCAGTACAACGTACTCTCCATCTGCTCAATGTTGTTGAAAACTTGGATATTTTCCGTCTTATGTGAGATATCTTCATTTAAATCACGTGTTCCCTGCTGCACCCAGTGGAGGGCCACCATTTAGGTTTCTACTTGCTCCTGAAGTAGCTCTGTTGAATTAACTGAAATGCAGTGCTTCAGTGCTCAGGATGATCCTGACATGTCTGAACAGAGAAAAGCTATTACCAGTTTGGCCCTGCTTACTCAACTGGTGCAGCCTTTCCCTGGCAGCTCCACATCAGTCTGAAGTGCCAACTTCTGAGTAATTCAGTAGATCTGAATTAGGACACCTTCCTGGCCTAAAACAGCATTAGGCAGGAGTGGAGATTGAATTGGGGACACAGGGTGGCATTAAATTGAAGCAGTCTCCTGCAAGGTAAGAGATACGTTTTTTGAAATTAAACTAATGGCTATGTTATGCTTAAATTGAATAAACATTTAAAAAGCTTAAGGAGATTAACTTGGCTTTTAAATGTTGATTTAATTTAAGCCACCTGAGGTACAATAAACTTGTGTTGTAAAAGCACTCACGAAATTAAAAGCAGAATATTGGATATTAAACTACTCTCCTCATTGCCATGTACACAGGCTGTTTTGAATTAGCCACTCAAAGCTTCAACACAGTGTGGGTTACTGTACAAAGCTCAGGAGATCCCTGTCCTCAGTCTATGTTTAGCCCAATACTTATATCTACTATCATGCTATAGGCACTGACAAAGGATTACATAGCAATTCAGATTCCCATGGCCCATTTTTCAAGAGTGAGAGTCAAAATTGAGAATTAAAAACCAGTAGGTTAATGTTCCAATACAACAACAACAATTTACGTTTATACAACACCTTTAGTTTGGAAAAATGTCCCAAGACGCTTCACACAGGCATAGGGAAACAATGGACTCCGAGCCAAAGAAAGAGAGATGAGGAGGAATGACCCAAAAGCTTGCTCAAAGGGTTTTAAGGTGGGTCCCACAACCAGCGCCCAGCAGGGTCCCACAACCAGCGCCCAGCAGGGTCCCACAACCAGCGCCCAGCAGGGTCCCACAACCAGCGCCCAGCAGGGTCCCACAACCAGCGCCCAGCAGGGTCCCACAACCAGCGCCCAGCAGGGTCCCACAACCAGCGCCCAGCAGGGTCCCACAACCAGCGCCCAGCAGGGTCCCACAACCAGCGCCCAGCAGGGTCCCACAACCAGCGCCCAGCAGGGTCCCACAACCAGCGCCCAGCAGGGTCCCACAACCAGCGCCCAGCAGGGTCCCACAACCAGCGCCCAGCAGGGTCCCACAACCAGCGCCCAGCAGGGTCCCACAACCAGCGCCCAGCAGGGTCCCACAACCAGCGCCCAGCAGGGTCCCACAACCAGCGCCCAGCAGGGTCCCACAACCAGCGCCCAGATAAATAATCACATAATTTGTTTTAGTGATGTCAGTTGAGGGATAAATGCTGGCCAGGACACCGGGATAACTGCCTTGCTGTTCTTCGACCAGTGCCCTGGGATTTTTTATGTCTACCTGAGCAGAAGGGGCCCTCGGTTTATTATCTCATCCAAAAGACGCAGCGCTGGATGACGTCTCACGCTCTCTCTTTCTCTCCCCCCCCCCCCCCCATCCCCCCCGCCCCACTCGCGTTGCAGCTCCTGTCCGCAGCCAGCCTGTCAATCAGGCTGACTCCCGGGCGCAAAACCCGCAAAGAACTTTAATCACCATCAATTACATTGTGATCGCGTTGGGGACAGTAAGTTTTGATTATTCGGGTTTGCCACGCGCACCTTCACCACCTCCCCCCGCCCCCCACTGCTGCCAACCCGCCACCATTTCAAAATTAAGCCTGTGATCTTTTGACTCCGGTGAAAGTAGTACCACTGATCCAAAGCCGTAGCTATTTGAACTTCCCAAGTATACAAAAGTAGCCATCTGCCGACCGTAATATGGGATAGTTTTGCTTCCTTCCCCACCAATTGTGACATTCAGACCATTGTTTTAGCAGAATTTCTATTTGTTTTGACACAAGATAGTTAAAATAGCAAATATAGCTTTTATAGTTACAAAGCAGAATATGAATAAATCTGTAAAAAGGAAAATGACTTCTTAAAATGGTCAAGTGTCAACTTCTTTCACTGAATTAATTGCAGATTATTTTTTTGATTAATCATTTTTTGTCTCTGTGATCCTAACAGGAGGATAATTGCACCAATGGTTAGCCAGCATAAAAAGCTGTGGTCCAATTTCTGGGGTGCGTTGAGTCCCGATGGTTTCTATGCACGCTCTGAGGATTATGTTGATATTGTCCAAGGAAGCAGAGTGTGAGTTTTATCCACTTTCATTACGTACTAGAAATTGTCTGTAGTGTTGCCCATTGTCGGTTGATGATATAGAGAGAGTGATGGATATAACTAAAACGGAGTTGGGAGAGAGACTTCAGAAAATTACTCCAAACGGCTATCTAGTAGCCAGAGCCTGAAACTACATTGTGACAGTTGACACAGCAAAATTGAATGGAAATGTTGATATAGCAATTTAAAATGGTAAATGTTGACAGCAACGTGTGAATTGTCCTGCTTTTCAAATGGTTCAGAAAGGTTAGCTTAAAAGTTTTGAAGGGTCAATATAAATAAAGTGAGATATGCTATTTAAATGAAATGTGGGGACCATATATTTGTTGTGGGATCTTTTGGCCAATTTGCTCACCATTTGTGCTGAAGGCAGTGACTCCTGTTGGGCTATGGTTCCACAATTGCTGGCGGCCCTCCAGTACCTTGCCCTGGCAGCCGTTCTTCATTTGACAACAAATGCCTGCATGCTGTTCCGCCATGTGGAGCATCATCTTCAAACTCAGTCCTGCTCTCATCCCTCATCCTCATGCACTTTCCAGCAGAGTACACTGAATAGTCCTCCAAAACAGGAACCCTGATTGTTTAATCGACTTACTAGCCAGAGGTGATTGAGCTTTAACATAAATAGGAGTAGGAGTAGGAGTAGGCCACATGCCCCTCGAGCCTGCTCCGCCATTCAGTCAGATCATGGCTGATTTTCAACCTCAACTCCACTTTCCTGCCTGATCCCCATATCCCTTGATTCCCCTAGAGTCCAAAAATCTGCCTATCTCAGCCTTGAATCTACTCAACGAATCAGCATCCACAGCCCTCTGGGGTAGACAATTCCAAAGGTTCACAACCCTCTGAGTGAAGAAATTCCTCCTCATCTCAGTCTTAAATGGCCGACCCCTTACCCTGCGACTATGCCTCCTAGTTCTAGACTCTCCAGCCATGGGAAATGTTAAAAATATTTTAGCAGCATTGCTGGGAAAGAGCACTTGGTCACTTTGGAGGAGGCAGCACAACCAAATTATTGAGGGTGGGCAGCCTCAGTGCTTAGTTGAAAAGGCACATTTTGTTTTTTTTTTAAATAAAGCACAATTTAAAAACTATTTATACTTCTATGTTGGTATACGTTTCCTCCCTCCCATTTAGTGCAAGTTAATAGTTTTCTCCCTGTATTTTTAAAAAAATTGTAAGACTTAATAATGGCACATAGCCAAGTAGAAAATAACATGTCTGTGCTCCCAAGATAGCAAGGGGCTCATAGTGCTGATGCTACAAGTCCTTCTGGAGCAGGGCCTATAATCTTAGGGAAGCCCTACTCTTATTGCAAGATACTTTGCTTCACAGCGAGTGTGTGCTGCCTCTGGAGTATATATTTTCATGTCCGTAAAGATTGATGAAATGCTGTTAAAGGAACATTTGGAACAAATAGCTTTCTGTGTTTAGGACTATTATTAAACACTGTATATATTGTTTGGCTATATGCCAGCAGTATGTTTGACTTAGGACTTTTTTTAGAAATTGTTTTGAAATGTTCACATTCCTTATGATGTACCTTTTATAGAGGTGTGTGGAATGTCCCATATTTGGCCCATGTGTACCTTATTAAAGGAGCGGTCTTAAGAACAGAGTTAAAGGAGAAGAACTATTTTAACCTGGACAGGATGGACTCTGATATGTCACTTTGCAGAAATATCAGGGAACAGGTAAGGGATTGGGCATGTGTGTGTGTATTACTTTTTTACAAAAATGGATTCTTACCATATTCATTTTGGCAAGTTGTTTGTACAAGAATTGATCTCAAATAAAGCCCATATACAAGTAAGACAATACCCTGAAGAATTTGTAAATTAAACCTTTTCTTATAATGTCAATTATAAGGCCATACTGAATTAACTTTAATGAATAAGTAATTTAAATGCAGTGACAATTGCTATACCAATTTTGATGGCACACCAGTTATAGCAATGCAAGTAATGCTCAGAACCCTTCAGTGGAATGGGCCCTTAAACTAATTAGGATTTTGTATGTGTCTCAAAGTGCATGTTTCAGTGAAAGGTCACTGTTCTTTATACCTCTGAATGTATAATGCCCTGTATCAAAAATGCAAATGCTCTACCTAAATATAATATGAAAAAAAAACATTCTTTCAATGCTTAGTTGAATATTATGAAGTAGTATTGGGAAAAATCTATTGAATAATTGATTTTATTTTTTAAATCTTGTATTTTACTTCTTATTTTTGTTGTAACATTGTTTCTGCATTTCTCAAAAGGTTAAAACAATACTCTTGTAAAACTTGCCAACTTTTCTGTTTGAGTCAGCCAAAAGGGACTCTTCACTTTTATGAATAGGGAATAACTTGAAAGTAAATTATTTTTAAAGAAGCAAAATATTTCAGAAATTTGTAGTTTGTTGGTCTGTTTGAGTTTACATTGGCATACGGATTAATAATTTCAGCCAGTTTTATGTACACTTCTTTATGGACCCTGTTATGAAGGGGAGGTTATAACCCTCAATTCAAATGAAGAATTACCAAAAGAGACTAATATGTTAAAAGTCCTGTGATTCCTGTAAGAAAGTTACCAAGGTTTTGCATGGGGGCATCGCTCTCTCATTTTTGTTTCTAAAACATGTATTTTCTACTGTTAGAAAACAGTAATACTGTGACAGTTTATCATTTTTACTGTATCTATGTTACATTTGTTTAAATCGGAACTAAAATGTGCAGATTTCAACATTTTCATTCATGAGCAAATAGGTGGGAGAAAAGCCTACTGACCTCAAATCAAGAGAGTTGGCAAGTACTGTCCTACCTTTGATGTGGCACTGACTGTACGTGTACGTGCTGTACCCTATCAGGCACGATGCTCTTGTTTCTATTTAAGATATCTCTGTTGTCTCTTCGATTACCTGTTTGCCAATTTATTTTTTTTCCTTTTCGGTTTTGACCCACAACTGGAAGCGATTGATTTTGTTCTGTCTGTTTGCACCATATTCCTGAACCAATTGGATCATGTGGCTGATGTTGCACTTCACTTAGTTTATTAACCTTTCTTTGCCTGTATTAACCATCATTAACTATATTCCCGCATTACTAACTAGCCGAGTTTATGTTGCGGTGATCAGTTGAAGGGGCTGGGCTGTGTATTTTTTTTTATCAAGCTAGCAGGTTGTCTGTCACTTGTTTTCTGCAGCTTTGCTATGCACCTGCCTGTTGGTGTTAGCCAGGCAAGCTTTGTTAGTGACTGGTCCTGTAAATCTCTGGTGTCTACTCTTGTCTGTCTCCTCACAAGATATGTTCCCGGTGTTTTGTAAACAAGATGATGAATCTTACCCAGTGCTTCTCCTTTATTTTAGACTATAGAAAAGGAAAAAGGCTCCCCTACTCCGGAAAGTTGCCATATGTTCAAGCCCCCAAAGGTTTATGTTTGTTTCCTTCATTTTTTTTTTAAAACCTCGTGATTTTGATTTTTTTCAACTTGAAGGACTAGCTGTATTAAGTATCTGCTTAAATCCTGTACTTGTGTAAATGTATTTGGTTTATTGCCCATTCCTCAGCATCAGTTGCACAATGTGCTCATTGCCCCATTGTTCCTTAGATGATCGGTTTTGGCAAGCTACAGAAGACAAAAATGTAATTTGAATCGGATGACTGTTTTACTTAAACAGTGCAAAATTGACCCAAAAATATAAGAATTATACTTTTTTTTAAGAGGCCAAATGTTGTTGTCCTTTTGGTTTTGTCTTTCTTACTTCGCTGTATTTTGTTAAGTTAGTGATTAGAATAGCCATGTTGTCTGTGTTTATGTGTGTAATAAATAGGATACATAATGGAGAGCCCTGGAATCCGATCAGTTCACAAGTGAGGAAGACCTTGGTACACAGTAGAGAATTCTGGTACAGTGCTTTATTCTATGTGAGGAAGACTTTGAGGATACGCAGTAGGGAACATTGGGATACAGTGCCTATCCTATAAGTGAGAGAGAACATTTTTTATTCATTCTTGGGATATGGGTGTGGCTGGCACAGCCAGCAGTTATTGCCCATCCCTAGTTGCCTTTGAGAAGATGGCGGAGAGCTGCCACCTTGAACCGCTGTAGTCCGTATGGTGAAGTTAATCCCACAATGCTGTTAGGTAGAGTGTTCCAGGATTTTGAACCAGCGATGATGAAGGAACAGTGATATATGCCCTTGTCCTTCTATGTGGAAGAAGTTGCAGGATTGGAAGGTGCTGTCAAAGAAGCCTTAGCGAGTTACTGCACTGCATCCTGTAGATAGTACACACTGTAGCCACGGTGCGACAATGGTAGAGGGAGTGGTTGTTTAAGATATTGGATGGGCTGCCAATCAAGCAGGCTCTCTTGTCCTGAATGGTATTGAACTTCTTGAGTGTTGTTGCAATGAGAATGAAGAGGGGGAAATTCTGGGATACTATCACTTATCCCATCAGTGCGGAAGACCTTGAAGATGTCCTATAGCGAATCCCGGGATACAGTGCTTAAGACCTTGTGGATCAGTAGAGAATTCTGGGACACTGTGGTTTATCTATAAATGAGGAAGACTTTGAAAACACTCAAAAAAAAAAAAAAAAAAAAAAAAAAAAAAAAAACTCTAGGGTGCTTGTCATATAATTGAAGAAGATCTTGCAGATGTGCTACGACAAACTCTGGGATATTGTGCTGATCATGTAAGTGAGGAAGACTTTGGGGATACATGGAGAACACTCGGATATTATGTCTTATCCCATAAACAAGGAAGTCTTTGATTACATCATAACCAAAGACCTAGAGGATGTAGAACACAGAACTGTAGGAATACTATATGTCATCTTTTTGAAAAGGACCACACGCATACAGTAGGTCGGTCTTAGATACACCTTGGGATTCTGTGTTTATCCCACAAGTTAGGAAGATCAAGGTTACACAGTGAACCAAATCTATGTTGGATATGCAGTGGGAAATGCTGCACTGCTTTGTTTATCTTACAAGTATATAACACCTTCTAACGTATGGGATGATGTGGAGATGCTGGTGATGGACTGGGGTGGACAAATGTAAGGACTTGCACAACACCAAGTTATAGTCCAACAGTTTTATTTTAAATCACAAGCTTTCGGAGCTTTCCTCCTTCGTCAGGTGAGTGACTAAGGAGGAAAGCTCCGAAAGCTTGTGATTTAAAATAAAACTGTTGGACTATAACCTGGTGTTGTGCAAGTCCTTACATTTAACGTATGGGAAGTGATGTTACAGCTGTATTTATGAACAAATTATGAATGTGTATAAACTCAATTGTCTACTGATTCTTGAAGTGGAGTTTTGTTTATATTACACACCAAAATTTAAATACAGACTATTTTAAATTTCATTTTTATTGCATGTAAATTTGACCTCCACATATTATATGCAGCCTAATTAAATGATAACACAGACAAAAACCGTGAGATACAGTATATTTGACAAGTAAGGTGAAGTTACAGCCTGACCATAGAAGTCTTGTCGACTGAAGTAAAGTTCATTTTCCACAGTTTCTCGTTGTAGATGGCGTTTTGTCTATGGTATATAATTATGATTATGCTAACTAGTATTGCATTTATTTAAGTTATTTAGATTGTTCCAATTTATAAAGCCTAGCAATTCTCAATTACCTTAAATAAAGGGAATAGGCACGTGGCAGATTCTTAGTACAGTACTGTTATTGTCTTATAGCCATTCAGTGTTCAGGTAAATTTCCAAATGCAGAGGGTAGGGGAAAAGGGAATTATGTAGCTGGAGGTTTACAGAAAACCACTGATTTGATAGCTCACTACATAATTCTCAAGCTAAAAATGGAAACATGTTACACAGTCCAAAGCCAAAAGGCAACCTAGTTATGAGATCCTGTGTATAGTTTAGTACACATATATGTTGAATAGTATAGGAAAGGAGGCACGAGAAAAGATTTGAACGTCTGCTGTATTTTATATTTTGCATCACAACAGTGTAGAATTCTAAAGGTTTATTTTCAACGTTTGCTAGGAGATATATGCAAATATCAGTGATTTAACCAGACCTTCCCCCCCCGCCCCCCCACCATGTTCCCTGCGGCTGCTATTTACACACCCCTTTTGATCATTAGTTTTGAATCTCCATCCCGTAACATAGAATAAAACACTGGTTCAGTTATATTCTACCTGATCAGTGCACAGCTTTCATAAATTTGTTCCATTATCAAATTATATATTTCACAAATAAAACCAGTGAGGAGGGGGGATGGAGGGTGGGGAGATTCTCTTGCGTTTGCAATTCGTTGATGGTGTGACAGTAGATTTGGCCCTCCCCGTGGCAAGTGTTGCACTTGAAAAACAAAATTAACTTGCGCAGTAGTGTGCAACTGAGATTCCTGCAAGCTGTGCTTTAAATTGGTAGGATATTGAACTATTGTTAATGTCCTATTAACATGCTTCCCCTTTTATAGATTTTTTTTCTGCTAATCACGAATGCAAGTGTTCTCTAGAACCTTGCATAACGCCAAAAAATGCGCAACAGATGCATTTTGAAAAGAAATTGTTCTTGTTCTTAAACTTAACGACTGGGGTTTACTGCACTTGCCAGCCTATGATTCCCCCCCCCCCACCTTGTTTTAATTGACTCAAAACCAGCAGGCTGGCGCGCACACTAGCAGAAAACCCAGGTCAGCAATGTTTTAATGAAGATCAACAGGACCATTGTCAATGCCTCGGGTGATGCAAGGCCACTTGTGAAAGGATGACTTTAATTGTACCAAGGGAAGACTTGTGTAATTGCACCCCTGAAATCTGGTCTTTTATGCAATTGAAGTTATTATCACCCTCTCGATTCTTTCATTTCCAAATTCACAACAGGATTGAGTCCCGTTTATTTTCATCCTGCCCGAGTCTTGCCACCTGCAGTATTGTTCCGCTCAGCGGGGTAAGACTCTCAGAAGTAAATAGCAACTGTCAACGATGTTGCACAATCAGTGGATAGAAGGCACGACGACCTCAGTTCAAGGGATCCACCCCATGGAGTGTTGTAATGGAGAATTGTTTAAAATCTACCCAACTGAAACAGGCAGGTTTTTTTTTTAACAAACTGCTTCTCTGAAATCGAACCCTGCAACCTCCTATTACGAAGGTGGGTGGAGGTTGTATTGTTTTATCACCCAGATACGGTAAAGCTTTCTTGGATGTTTGTACAGACAGCCAATATGCACAGTGATCTTTCAACATATCTGGGATATCCCAAGCTCAGTAGGGATGCTCAGTGTTTCCAATATATAGGTTAGTATTATGTTTGCTTCAGTTTACACTGAGCTTCTGTCAAATTATATGGCAAAAAGGGTAAGTTCAAAAGGTCCTTTTTAAAAAAAAAAAAATGAATTACTTCTCCCCTCATTTTATTTCCAGAAAGTTGATCTTAATGTCTAATTGTCGTGCCATTCTTTTTTTTAAAAAGTTGTTTTAAAACAAGTCAAAATAACTGTCTATTTCCAGGTATTACTAGGTTGCAACGGGAATTTGGCAAAACCTTCAGGACCAAGTTCCCTCAAAGATGACTGCAGCGATCGATGTTCAGAGTGTATTTTGCATGAAAATGCACTGAATGTGCAAAAGATTATTTCCTATGCCTGAAATAATATTTGGAGAACAAGCACTAGCTAGGCATTCTCAGCGAGCACTATGTGAAGTGGGGTTGGACATCCATACAAGTTGGATCAAGCCTCAAAATTAATGGAGTAAGGAAGCTCTTTACAAAGGGCGCTTTAAGATGCATGTGACAGACTGGACATGCAGGCATCTTACCTGATCTGCATTGCCCCCTCCAGAACTGTTTGGTAATGCAACCTTGAGGGGGGGGGGCAATGCAATCTCTTGCAAGAATTCTGCTGATCAAAATTGCAAAAAATATTCAGTGTTGTGGAGAATAAAAGAAGTCTTGTATTTTTGTCTAATTCTACATTGTATGCTGAGTTAGCAAGAGGGTCACATTACCTCCAGTTTTCAATTGTTGGAACACAAAAGCTCATTCAAGAAATGCATAGATCTTTTCAAGTTGATTTTTTTTATAGTGCAGTTTTTTGTAGTGATAGTAACTTTCAAGTGGTAATTTTAAAATTTTTAATATTTAGGGCATTTTCATGTACGTTAGCAACGAACATGAATTTGGACGACTTCTTTCAACTGAAACTTACAATAGCTCACACTTGCACGGTGATCTATGGCAGATCTTTGACAACCCATTGGTGAGTCTTTGCAATGTATTAATAAAGTCTAGAATCTGATGTATACATTTTTAAAGTCTGTTTTTAAATGATGATTTTATCCTAACTATTTACAAATATCTATACTTGTCTTCTGAATTCTCTTCCGGTAACCAATTGTGTTCTGTTGTAAAATTTTCATTATTAATTCAATAATTTGAGAAAATGCCTTGATCAAGGTATAACCTATAACATGAATGTGTTGCATATATGATGATCAGTACTTATGAATTATGTAACAAGGCAGTAACTAATCGTGGCACTTTAATGAAATAATCAAATGGCATTGAGAGCTAGAACTCAAATGATTTATACCTCGAGATACATCAATGCCTTGCAACACCCTATTTGTTTTGACCTGTAACACCAACACACTGCTGTATGGCATAAATAGTGGCTAGGCTATTTTGATATTTAGTCATAGTTATGGTACTTGTAAAGCTTGCTGCAACTGCACAGTCTGCCAGTATAGTCTAATGATAATCCATTGTAGACATCAAGGTTGTTACGACAAGATGAGATTCCTTTGGTGTCTTGTGTCCTGTGTTAGGAAGGATCAATGCTAACAGTGCAATACTCTAGGCTGTTTAGCCACAGTATAATGTGAGACAGCCAAGCAACAGTTGGAATGTATTTATTATGGTTTGACGTACTGTCATATTGAGATCTAGAGTGCACATTCCACTTGTATTCAAGTGCTGAGAAAAGTCTTAAGTATCATACTGGAAAACCTTGCACATTGCAAGGATATATAGGATAGAAACATTTAAGCATTTGAAAATTGGCAGGAGTTGTATTTCACTCATGGCTCAGCACCTTTTTCTCTTGCTATCAGTTATGAAGCTGACTAAAAGACATTTTGTTTTACTGTAATGCGGCGATATTTATGATGGCATGTGAGGCTTGTTTCATGGTTCACTGGCTTTTTGTTAACTGTTGTATATTTTATGTTCTTAAATAAATGCTGCAATCTTGCAAGCCGGCTATGGTATGAAAAGAATAAGAAGGTGACAAAATAAAAGACAAACATGCATCATTTTAGCAGCCAAGCCTCCAAAACTGAGAAGTTATAAAATAAACTGCAAGGACCATCATCCACTAGATGAAAGCCAATGGGTAATGTGGTGTCTACAACTGTATTATGATGAAATAAAGTCTGGTAATTTTCATTGTTAAAAAACAGAAAATAGTTTTAACATGTGCATTACACAGAGGATACAGATTTACGGTAATGGGCAAAAGAGCCAGACGTGAGATGAGGAGAATTTTTTTTTTACGCAGCTAGTTATTGTGATCTGGAATTCACTGCCTGAAAGGGTGGTGGAAGCAGATTCAATTGTAACTTTCAAAAGTGAATAGGATAAATACTTGAAGGGGAGAAAGTTGCAGGGCTATGGGGAAAGAGCAGGGGAGTGGGACATAATTGGGATTGGGCTAGCTCTTTCAAAGAGCCGGCACAGGCACGATGGGCCGAATGGCCGCCTTCTGTGCTGAAAGATTCTATGAAAACAAGGCTACCAACAGACCGTTAAAAGGCATTTCTGACAGGTGGTATTGGAGAACTGGGGAATGGAGCCTTTTTACCCTGATTTTTAAATTTTAAATGTATAGTTCAATATTTGATGCAGTCTCTACATAAGCATATCGCCATTGATTAAAGTCTACATTGGATTAGAATTTTGTTATGCTTCTTACAGCAGAAGTGTTTGGTACAAATTGCTAGATTTTCAAAAATCTAAGAAGAATAACAGAAGTCTGAGAACTGGTGCAGGGTTTTTTTTTAAAGGATGGACAAACTGATCAGGGTTATATGACAGCCACATTTCAGGGGGTGACAAAGCTGTAACTATTATTGAGTTTTATGAGGGATTAAACCCCATGACGTAGCCTCTGAGATCATATTATTTTGTTAATATGTAGTTTTTAATTAATTATTATACGTCAACATTCCTGTGCAGTACTGTTTTTCAGCATCTGATAATTTGCCGCAAATAGGAAGAAGTTTTGTATTCACAAAATTAATTTTGTTTAATAGGCATTTGTCGTAAACAAAGTTTAAGGCATGAACTTCGATTCATTTTAGGAACAATTGTCTGTCTTTATTTCTCCTTTTATTTTATGTACTGGTTGCAATTTGCAACAGTCACTTTAATACAAACAGTTTTGGCCTGATGTGCTCCATTTAATCAGCATTTGTGGAGTGGAGCACAGAGAACAAAAACTTCTTCATAATGAGACAGGGTGGGAGAACCAGATGTGAAGCTGTAACAGTACAGTTGTGTGCTCCATAACTAGTTAATTCACTCTCCTGTGGGGTCTTACTGAGAAAGGGAGGAAATGGAAAAATTGTGGAGTTAAAAAGTAATTAATGTTAAAAGAACTGAGTTTCATATTACACCACATTATATTTTATTTACATGTATGATTTGGCACTATTTTAAATGCTTTGGGAAATGCCTTTATAATGTAAAACAACAACAACTTGCATTTGTATAGCTGGAAGTAGTGCTGGATATTAAAACTAGAGCAAAAATGGCATGGTGACACTGAAGAGTGATTTTAACCCTTTGCACCTGGCAGAAATCAGGCAGGTAAGCAGTTAAAATGCCCCGAGTTATTTTTCCCCCCTGGAGCCGCCAGGAGCACGCCATCCAAAATTTTAGCCTGCTTTCCTGGGAAGGGTCACCCATCCAAAGCCATCGGGATCCTTCTTTAAATGTGCATGTCGCACGCCGATGACACATTCGAGACACCGCTGTAATTTTAACAGCTCTGAGCCTGGGCAGAAGAGGCCAAGAAAGATAAGTCTTTTTCTTTCCGTTTGTGGGGCCAAGAGGGGCAGGAGTATTCCTTTAGGCCTCCCCTAATGAGGTGCCAACCTGGTGAAGCTACAACACAGGACGATATACATGCTATAGACAGAGCTAAGCGATTCCACAATCAACGGATCAGATCAAAGTTCTGCAGTCCTGCCACACCCAGTCCTGAATGGTGGTGGACAGTTAAACAACTAACGGGAGGAAGAGGCTCTGTAAACATCCCCATCCTCAATGATGGCAGAGTCCAGCACGTGAGTGCAAAAATAAGGCTGAAGCTTTTGCAAACATCTTCAGCCAGAAGTGCCGAATAGATGATCCATCTCGGCCTCCTCCCGATATCCCCACCGTCACTGAAGCCAGTCTTCAGCCAATTCGATTCACTCCACGTGATATCAAGAAACGGCTGAGTGCACTGGATACAACAAAGGCTATGGGCCCCAACAACATCCCGGTTGTAGTGCTGAAGACTTGTGCTCCAGAAATAGCTGCGCCTCTAGCCAAATTGTTCCAGTACAGCTAAAACACTGGCACCTACCCGACAATGTGGAAAATTGCCCAGGTATGTCCTGCCCACAAAAAGCAGGACAAATCCAATCCGGCCAATTACCGCCCCATCAGTATACTCTCACCTTCCATCACTTTGCTGATGATTGTCGTCGACAGTGCTATCAAGCGGCACTCACTCACCAATAACCTGCTCACCGATGCTCAGTTTGGGTTCCGCCAGGACCACTCAGCTCCAGACCTCATTACAGCCTTGGTCCAAACATGGACAAAAGAGCTGAATTCCAGAGGTGAGGTGAGAGTGACTGCCCTTGACAACAAGGCACCATTTGACCGAGTGTGGCACCAAGGAGCCCTAGTAAAATTGAAGTCAATGGAAATCAGGGGGAAAACTCTCCAGTGGCATACCTAGCACAATGGAAGATGGTACTGGTTGTTGGAGGCCAATCATCTCAGCCCCAGGATATTGCTGCAGGAGTTCCTCAGGGCAGCGTCCTAGGCCCAACCATCTTCAATTGCTTCATCAATGACCTTCCCTCCATCATAAGGTCAGAAATGGGGATGTTCGCTGATGAATGCACAGTGTTCAGTTCCATTCACAACCCCTCAGATAATTAAGCAGTCTGTGCCCACATGCAGCAAGACCTGGACAACATCCAGGCTTGGGCTGATAAGTGGCAAGTAACATTCGTGCCAGACAAGTACCAGGCAATGACCATCTCCAACAAGAGAGAATCTAAACACCTCCCTTTGACATTCAACGGCATTACCATCGCCAAATCCCCCACCATCAACATCCTGGGGGTCACCATTGACCAGAAACTTAACTAGACCAGCCACATAAATACTGTGGCTACAAGAGCAGGTCAGATGCTGGGTGTTCTGTGGCGAGTGACTCACCTCCTGACTCCCCAAAGCCTTTCCACCATCTACAAGGCACAAGTCAGGAGTGTGATGGAATACTCTCCACTTGCCTGGATGAGTGCAGCTTCAACAACACTCAAGAAGCTCGATACCATCCAGGACAAAGCAACACGCTTGATTGGCACCCCATCCACCACCCTAAACATTCACTCCTTCCACCACCGGCGCACAGTGGCTGCAGTGTGCACCATCCACAGGATGCACTACAGCAACTCGCCAAGGCTTCTTCGACAGCACCTCCCAAACCTGCGACCTCTGCCACCCTAGAAGGACAAGGGCAGCAGGCACAAGGGAACAACACCACCTGCACGTTCCCCTCCAAGTCACACCCCATCCCGACTTGGAAATATATCGCCGTTCCTTCATCGTCGCTGGGTCAAAATCCTGGAACCCCCTACCTAACAGCACTGTGGGAGAACCGTCACCACACGGACTGCAGCGGTTCAAAAAGGCGGCTCACCACCACCTTATCGAGGACAGTTAGGGATGGGCAATAATTGCTGGCCCTGCCAGCAACGCCCACATCCCATGCACAAATAAAAAATCTCAGACTCCTGCCCCCCCAACCCCCCCATCACCACCAAACACGGGACCCTCCCCCAGGCGAGACACCCCCAGAACCTGTGTTACCAGTTACCTTGTGTCAGCAAGCATCCATGAGCTGCCCGATTTTCGGCAAGCCATTTTGGAAGGTGGACTGGTGCCATGTTAATGAGGCCTGGGACTTAAAATGCCCCGGGCCTGGTTTCTGCAGCAGTGGGTAAGTTTCCAACTCACCCCTCCACCTACCTAGAGTTAAAATCCAGGCCCTTGTAGTGGAGCCCCACTACATTGTAAAGGCAGTACCAAGCCAAGGTTCATTCTATAGGTGCAACCACTGGGGGAATGGAGGTTATGGGAAAGAGTTTTTTCCTCTTTTTTTTCCCACCCCACCCAACACCAAAATTTTTTTTTGGCAAGGCTTATTTCCCCTCAACTCCAAATCATGGAATTGGCCCTAATGTCTACATCCTCTTTCTCTCTTTCCCCCCCCCCCCCCACCCCCCACTGTCAAACTCTTTGTATATGGTTGCACCTCTAGTTTCTACCATTGTTATATTATGAGGCTCACAATCCATTAATTTGCTGTCCTCTGGGGTTTTGCTGAGAGATTGAGTGATGAGCTGATCTGGGGTGTTAAGTGATGAAGAGGCGCCTGATACAGACTAGGCACTAACCTCCAGCGAGGGAAAGTTGGAGGGAGAATCACCTGCCTGCTTAATCAACTGAGATGATGCATGGCAGATCAGACAGAGAGAATGAGGAGTGGGGGAAAATACTTCGAAACAGGATGGCACAATAATACCTGTTGTGTAACTCTGCCATTTCAAAAGCATGAGCTGGCTTTATCTTTTGCTTTATCCTGATGATCACTATTTTTGTTTTCCAGGATTGGAAGGAAAAATACATTCATCCAAACTATTCAAAGATATTCACAGGGAATGTGGTTGAAGAGGTATGGAATGGTTCCCTGATAGTAATCAAAGCACTGTCCATTCAAACATTTGGTGCTCTTTACAGATCGCCAGATGGTAACATTGAAAACTGTTGGAACTTTTCCACTTGCTAAGGCAGTGCCCAGTTTATCTGTATACACTGAGGCACACGGTCCTTTCCTCAGTGCACGATATATTCCAGACACAGAACCACTAAGCCTATCTCCAGCAGCACATTGTAAAAGCTTTCTAATACGCCCGTCTTGTCCTTGCAAATTATATCCCTCTTATCTGAACATTCTTGTCAGAAGATGGTTACTATTTCTCTGTCACTTCTCACATCCAGCATCTCTCACCCATTGTGATACTGCAGCTAAGATGTTACGGCTGGGGTTTTCCACTCCAGCGCTTCTAGCAAGCGCCTGGATTGCAAATTGCAAAATTGCCTACACCTAGTTCATGATTATCCGTTCACTAAAATTATTAGTCGGAATACCATGGACTTTGGACTGCGCAGTTTTATGATATGTGCTCGGAACGCTGAAGCAGAAAATCCGGCCCCACACGTCCATTGTTTTTCACTATAACCCTGCTGTATATCTGAAGTTTCTTTACATTAACAAACAGTTGAACATTTTGGTAAAGGAAAATGGTCATGAGCGGGGGAAATAAAGCCTGTATTTTTGGACAGAAAAACTTGTACAGTATAGTGTCTGTCACATAATGCCATAGATCTTCAGGCCACAAATCACTGTCCTTTTTATTATCCTTTCACGTATGTCACACCATCTCTACTGTGCTTAGCATCCCTGCTGCATTTCAGTAAGAAAACTGCAGTTTCTTTAAAATATACTCCAGATATTACAGTTATAAAAAATGACTCATACCCAGCGGCAAGCTTAGGCAATAATTCGGTCTTACAGATCTGATTGCAAACTGTTGTTGCTGCATTGTAACTTGCCCACTGTATGTGTTCTGCCATTTTGATCTGAGTGGTTGCTTGAAGGTTAATTTGTTTCTGCATCCAGTGGGGAATGCAGCCTGTATTTCCACTCCACCTATTTAAGAGCTGATTAATGTAGTCTTTTTTTTATTTATTTGGCAGCCATGCCCAGATGTCTTCTGGTTCCCCATATTTTCGGATACAACATGTGATGAACTCGTAGAGGAAGTAGAGCACTATGGCGATTGGTCTGGTGGAAAGAATGAGGTGAAACCTTGGATTGGTTTGCTACAGTTCCATTAGGCTACACTGCTCTTCCTCCCTCTCTCTCTCTCTCCCCCATTTTGTCTATATATTTTAAAAAGCGAATATCGGAGTGGGCAGATTTCGCTTCTAGTTCCTAACAACTACTTTGACTTATTAAAAAAAGGAGCACTTAGTTTTTGTGAAAGCTTTAATCTTTCTGTTCCTCCCCTCCCCCCACACCCTTGTGTCTTGCTCACTTTACAGTATAATCACTAATTCATATGAGCTCTGGATATAGATTCCAATTTTTAGCAAATTTTGAGCTTTAAATAACAAGTCTTACGCACTTCCAGGTCAGTTATAGCACAGCTGTTTGTAGAAGAGCAGCTCCCTCTTATCTGCCCCAACAACATGCCAAAGCCCCAGTCTCAGGACAGTGCAGTTGTGTAACATTTCGATTTCCCACACAAATGGGCCTCTCAGAATGAGACAATCTAATTAATGCCTATTTATGATGTGAGCCAATGCACACCAAGAACTGTGTTGCAACTGTCCAAACTTATTTCACATAGGGCCCTAAACAGTGGTGGAAATTTTCATCTCCAAGTATGAAGATTCAAACTAAGCTATCAGAGGTGAAGGGCGAGAGACTAATCCATAATTACATCACCCAGTCCGGCTGCCTGGGTGTTGATCATGAGCCTTTACTGTAGAAAACAGATACAATTTTTTGTGTTCATGGTGATGATCTCTGTATTGTCTTGTTACTGTTCTGTGAAATAATACGAGAACAGCCTTTTGGGACTATTTTTTGTTTAAATTTGATGAGGTGAAAGGTGACTTCACCGTGTTTTAAACCAGGCTATGCAAATCCGAAATCCAGGGTCTACGGTCTCATCTATCTTTACAATATGGCCCTATTTATCAATGGTGATGATCAAAAGAGAAAGCAAGCTTTTAGAAATTACTGACTGGTAAGATCACAGAAACTGAGGATTTTTTTTGGTCCCAATTTAATCGTGGATCTTCCTGCAGGAATTCAGAGGTCTTGGCATGTTTGCTTTTTTCTGTGTTTTTCTTTTAACTTTCCTGAAGCTGAAAGATCTCAGCCTATTGGCACATCTGTTCTGTTTTAGGATAAGCGGCTGGTTGGCGGATATGAAAATGTTCCTACTGATGACATTCACATGACCCAGGTTGGACTGGATCACGTGTGGCTGCACTTCATTCGGGAGTACATTGCACCAGTGACACTAAAGCTTTTCTCTGGTTATCACACCAAGGTACGGCTCAACCTTCACAATGTTTAATGTTGACAAAGCAAGTGTAAATTGTGCCTTGTGCCAACTCCTAGTTTTTGCTCATCAGTTAAAATAAACAAAATGAAAGTGTGACAATCAGTCTGTGCTGCAGTGGAATGAGCTGACAGTGCATGGTCGAGTAAGCTAAAACATTTTCTTATATTTGTATGTTATTCAGATGTTCTAGGGAGTGATTTCTTATCAGTAATTTTTACACCAATTTACCATTCAGACAGTGGTATTCCAGGTGTTAATTCACACTTGGCTGGCATGGTATTGTCATCCAGGTGTTAAGTCACCCTTCGTGGGTATTACTGCTCATTCATGGATTCAAACGTAGTTTAACACGTTGCAATAGTGGAATCCAGAATAACTGAAATCTGATTTTCAAAACTACATAACTGCAGTTGTTTATAGTGATCAATCCAGTTTGGTTGCACTAATCATTACTGGCTGATCCCATTGTTTAAAGACCGTTCTCTGTTGTAACTTTGTTAATCTGCAGAAGTTAGTATATCAATGGATGCTGAAGATCACTTATTGACTGTACCACTGAGCAATGCTGTCAACTGTTGATTTATCAGCTGCTCAGCCTGTCCCCCCAACCCCCAATGTGTTTCCCAGATCCTCCTTCCCATCGAGCTGCTAAGCATGATAGTACTTCTGATATTGGTGCTTTTCATTTCCCCATTCTAAAACTTGTCACTCTTGCGTGGAGCACTGCTTAGACTCACTGGCCTTTAAACAGGTGAGCAGGACATCCAAGAGGAGAGGTTGATTAATCAGCTGGTTACTGCTCAGCTGTTTAAAGTGCAAGTGAGCACTGAGGAGGGTTGCTCCACAGTACAGTTTAGGATCGCCTGTACTGATCAGTCAGTTATAGTAATCCTTTGGGCTACTGACCACATCGACCACTATAACTGAATTCCAGTCTAAATATTTTATTTCAGAGGAGTGGACCCAGTTAGGTTAGGTAATGCTACAAATTCTGAATTCTACAAGAGGGTCATAAATTGTACTTTGATCCAACCTTAAACTAGTTCAGCAAACAAAAAGGTCCTTGATGGAAGACGGTCAGTATAATCTAGTGCTGTAGCCATTGTACTCTTGGAAGTTGAAAAGTATGAAAGGGAGGTTTAGAAACACAAAGAGAGAACAAGCATGGGATGGTATTATCCTAGGGCAGTGTTGAATGCCACAATGCCAATCAGTGTCTTGCCCAAATGTCATTTTTTAGAATGCTGCAACGTGCTAAATTATGGAGTGATGGGATAAAGTCAGCACCTGTGATTTCCCCTTGCAGTGAGCTCTTAATTTCAATCATACCAATGGGCAATTGCCAAGTTGATGGGCATTTCTCTACAGGAAGAGAAAGGGAAAAAATAAAGCTATAGGACCAATAGCTACATTTGCTCTCAAGCTACGAGAGTAGTCTGAAACACAGAAGCCAGAAATACCTCGAATAGAAATTTTCAAGAGTTGCTCTGTTTGGAAGTTTTTTTTTACTGGTATAACTTGCTGCCTCTCTTTGTTGCCTGCAACTAATCATTCTTTATTACTGGAACTTACTAAAATGCTTCCACATGTTTGTTAATATGGCCCCCAACGAACATATTGCCGACTAAAGCATTGTCAATAGAGTTGTAAAATTGACTCTGCTCACTTCCTGCTTTCTAGGCAAGAGGCAAGAGGGAAGAGGCACATAACACAATCCATTTCAAAATGCTTATTCCATTGCCCTTCATGGATTTATAGGAGACAAACCAGTATCAACCTAGAACTGACTAACAAGGCTGGGCTTTCCAGTTGATGTTATTTTAATGCCAGTGCTAATCCATTTTGCTTTACAGGTTATGTTAAAATAGCGCTCAGCAGAAAATCTAGGCCACATTGTTAATGTTTAACTCACAGCTTGTGGGTTTTGATTGTTTTTTCAAATGTATTTTCACATTTTTAGCAAGCTAGAGGTTTTAAAAAAATGAATTCTGTTTGGACACAACTAAAGGGTGATGGAAAGGCAGTTGATGTGAACACCAACATCACAAAAAAATGGTTAAGCAGCTCGATAGTTTTCATTGCCATTGGTTTATTTTCTTTCCAGGGTTTTGCCATGCTGAACTTCATTGTAAAGTATACACCAACAAGACAGCCTTCTCTAAGGCCTCATCATGACTCCTCGACATTCACTATAAATATCGCCTTAAATAGAAAAGGAATAGATTTTCAGGTGGGTTAGTCATGTCCCTTGTATTATTTGATTTTTGTCTGTGAGTCAGCTAGTGTCTTTTCACTTAAATCTTGAGTAAAGGCCTTACTTTTAAGTACGTTTAGGTCTCTACTTTAATTTCGACTGCTGTCTAGTTAGGGAAAGTTAGAGAAGGAGTTGGATTAAGCTTTTTATCTCACTCTTTAACACACTGTTCCTCCTTAAATGAGATCTGGGAATGATGTTAGATGCAACATTTACTCCTCCTCTCTCACCTCCCCCAACCTCCCACTAATTTTTTTTCAGCAGATCTGGGATGAATAATTGAGGAAAAACACTCCGAAACATGTGTCACCAAGTCCCTGCCACTGAGCGCCCCCCCCACCCCAATTTCCCAGGGACCAGTCTCTTCAGCACACAATACACCCGCCGTTGTATGAACATTGTGGAAATGGAGGCAATATAGCCTCCGCCATATTTACCGACATTTGCTTTGTGTGCACTCGAGGGCTGCATGTTTGGCCCAATCCTCCAGCTTTCAACAGTAGGGGGAAGGGGAGTTCCTAGCAGCCAGGACCTATACATACTCAGAGTCACGACCTACCGCATGGGAACCACCCTCTTTGAGGTGAGATTTCCCAGTAGAGGCCTGGAAGCCTTCCTTCAGTATGCTAATGACCCCAAAGCCAGAAAGTTGGTTGGGGACAAGGGCACATCTCCATCGAAGGCAAAAGTCACACTCTGTCCCCACCCCCACTGCCTTAAGATGTGTCCCAAGGAGGTGTAAGGCAGAAAGCCTAAATCATCGTGTTGAATCATTGTGGAGTAGCAATCAACATAGCAAACAATACTGAGCAATATTGCTAAATCAGTAGAGCATAAATCCTCCTCCAGTGCTCTGGTCAGGTTGCACTTTGAATGGTGCTTTCAGTTTTTGGCACAACAGAAAAATTCAAACTCTAGAAATGGTGCAGAGAACGGTCAATGAGCTGTTCCCTAGTGTCAGAGATTTGAATTGTGAGGAAACTGAGATAGTAAGTGGAATAGAAAAGCTTAATTTGGAGTACAGTTTCAAATTAATTCAGGAGGTCTGGGGGCGTGGGTATAAACTGATGAAAGGCAAGTTGCGGACTAATATCTGGAAGTACTTCTTCACGTAAAGAGTGATTTAATACCTTGAATGATCTTTAAGGTAGAATAGTCGAATCAAAAGCTCTGGGACCATTTAAGAGGACAACAGATGATGTGATGAGGAGGAGGTGAAGGTTTCCATAGAAAGATGAGCTAGATGGGCCAAATGACTTTTCTTATTGATGATTACTTTATAAATGTAGATAATAAGGTGTTTTTGCAATCCCTGTGCCTCTTGGGTGCTGTTTTTTAAAGTAATTCCTATGGATATGTAAGAAGCTGTTTGCGGATGTGCTTAAACTTACAGGTCACTTTGGAGCCTCCAAGCCATGACTCAAAAGGTGTTCTTATGTTACACACGTGTAGTCAATTGCAGATGTGTTGGTCTCGATCTGCTATACTCCGTAGTGTAAAATAACTCAAGGTTCCAGGAACCCCCAAGCATTTGCTTTCTTTGTTCTCCATTTTAAAGGTGGAACCTATGTGCTTACAAAATCCAGCCATGATTTTCCAATCATGTTGTTTTAAGGCTGGCATTAACCTGTTTAAAAAGACTTCTGGATCCTAATGGGCAATGTAAAAGCAGAAAAGTGGTATGTGGATGTCATTCTCCTGAAGTAGAATTCTAAACCCAATGGTTAGAAGCAAATGGTGAAAGAGCCTCTTCCCTCATGTATAAAGCTCTGGTAGATTGCCAGTGACAGCCATTAGAATTTCCTGATTATCAATACATTTGCAGCATTGATATCACAAACTTTAGGCATTATCCCTGAAGAATGTGGAGCTCCAGGATAGTTGGCATCATCTGCTAATGGTATAAAGGCTAAATCAACCTGTAAAGCCTTCAGAACCTAGTCAGATCAACTCAGTCTCCTGCCAACAATAGCTAACTTCTAACTAATGTTCCAATGTGGTTTATTTTTGCTTGTATAAGGGGCAAAGCTGATCCTCATAAAAACAGTTTATTCCAGCATTAAACATTTATTTCTAAGGTCGATATAAAGATATATTTTATGCATTGTGTCCACTACACAAATGGTCACATTTTGTTACAAATACAAAATAGTCTTGGAGAAAGACAGAAACTTAGTGCTTGGTTCTTCTGACCATATGTACGTACGATGCTTTACACAGACTCTAGTAGTAGTCTGTTTTCAGTATTCAGTGGGATAATTTTTAGCTGTTCAAAAACATAGAAAAATAAATCCTGTTCTCATTCCAGGGTGGAGGCTGCAAATTTCATCGATATAACTGTGCCGTTGAGTCCGTGAGAAAAGGATGGAGTTTCATGCATCCAGGAAGACTAACTCATCTCCACGAAGGGCTCCCAACTACAAATGGAACAAGATACATTGCAGTGTCTTTTGTTGATCCGTAGAACTTTAATGACCATGCACCCTAATGAACACACAAAATATGACTAGAGGCTTCTCTTTTGAACCTTTCGACCTCCAGTTCAAGATATAATATTTTTAAAAAACAGGCGTTAAAATTTCCTTTTGATGACCCAGATATGAGTTTTTTTTTAAATCACAAATTTCTATTAAATTTGAATGATTATTTGTTGCATTAAAGGCAAGTGTCAATGAGAAGAGGTACTTGGCGGAAATGTTCCGGCATGTTGGTTATGAATTGCCTCTTGCTGTTGAATAATCACCTGTTGAAAGGCTCCTTATAGAGCTCTATGGGCCAGTGTCGTGTTAGAGTCTTATGTTAAGATAACGCCAAGGACAGATGTCCTGAAATCTGCATAGTCAGTCTGTTTACAGATTGAATAGAAGTATTTTATTCTCTTTTCCTACTAGTTTATTTTGACTGCTAACTAGCAGCTAAACTTGGAGAGGACAAGTATGACAAGATGCTCTCAATGTTGATGTGTAAAACAGACCAACCAGGTGCAATTCAGCAGCAACAGGTAGGCCCCTCACCACTATGATCAGAGGAACACTTGTATCAAATATCAGCCTGCATCGGACACCTTAAATAGAGAAGACTGCTCACAATGAATGTGCAGGCACAGAAAAGGCAAGTATCTTGTACTTAAACTGCTTCCCCCCTCCATTCTAGTTCCTTTAAGTGACCTTCTCAAGTGACAACCTGCTCCAATATCACCAAACTAGAAAGTTGCTTTTAAAGGCTGTTGCAGTGCCACATATATTGTACAAAAGAATTGTCTTCATTCTTGGTCTTTTACATGTACACACAAAAACAAATTGTACTGTTTGAAGAAATAAATCTCCGTGAAGTTCAGCTTCTGTCATAGTGTTAGACTGGTGATAACAAATCGGAACAAACCTGCTCAGTGGAACTACAAAATGCACGACAGCGGCCACAGTTCAGTGTACTGTGTGCAACCTGCCTGTGGAGGGCAAAGTTAACTTATTCTGCCAAGTGTTTTTAAGTTTAAATAAAAGTAATGTTTTGGAAAAGTAGATCTGGCTGTGTTGGTTGATGAATCGAAACTGCTCAAGCAACAAGTGATTGTGTATCTGTGACTGTCACAGTGAAAGCTGTATAAAGTACACAAAACTAGTGACTAGCAAACAACAGATTGAGGATTTAGCATGTTATCAGTATCATGGGCACATTTTTAATATGCCGGCGGGAAAAGTCCGGGGTTGGGGGCGTGATTTGTGGGCACCAAACCCGGAAGGGAATGAGGCCAATCAAAGCCCCTTCTGGGTTTTGCGCCCGGCAGCCACCCTGATTGACAGGCTGACTGCCAACAGGAGCTGTACATCCGAGGGGGGTGGGTGGGTGGGGGAGAAAGAGAGAGACACCTCACTGGCAGTTAGGATAGAAATGTGGGGGGGGGAAACAAAGATCCGAGGGCGGACATCGGGATCAGAGTTGGGGGGGGGGGGAGGGGGTCCAGGCAACATTGTTTTTAAGGTACGTTTATTTAATTTGTTTGCAATGGGAAATGTAATTTTATTTATTTAGTTTATCTTTCACTGATCCGGCCCTTGCTGCTTGCGTTCACCAGGCGTGAATCGGAAGCCGTGGGAAAGCCGCCCAGGTAATGTTAAAATCTTTTTAATTATCCAATACACAAAAAATAAACTATCTTAAGTACCTCAATGAGGTACATTTGCCCCTTTATCAGCCAGTTGGATTTAAGTGGGGTGGGACTTCCTGGTGACTGCTGCACGCACACAGATTTGCCTGCACCTCATTCAAAAGTGTGCGGGTTCCAGCCAGGATATCTGGCCGCTCCCAAAAATGACAATTTTGATTGCCCCCTGCCCCCAACCCACCTGTTTTTCCCTTTTTAAAATCATGCCCTATATGTTTACTTCAGGAGTCTATAGTGTCTTTAACTGAAACTTTGCATTGCGATCCTAATCTGTCTGAATGATTTAGTTTAATAGAGGCTACATTGGAGACTTGGTGGAGCAATGGATTTGCAAACTGTTCTTTCGTTTCTGGGATCTGGGTTTCACGCTAGCCCCAATTGAAGGGATTAAAGCCTTCCCTATCAGACTGCTATAAAAACCTCGAGAAGTTAGCCTGAGCAAGCACCACCCACTAAATGGTGACCACTTGTCTACACCACAAAACAACCCATAATGTAGGAGGAATTGGTGGTCTCATTTAGGTCACAAGGATAGCTGAGGTAATGTCATATTTGCACAAAATAAAAGTACTCTTTGAAGATTGGGATAAAGATAGCTTATTGGTGTACTTTGCATTTCTGAGCCCATACTATATATGATCTGAAAATGCTTGATGTTGACGTCAACAAAAAGAAGTTTAACAGGCGGCCAATGTGGTGCCACCCGTTTTACGCCCCCGCTGAATTTGAACATTCTGCCCATTTTCTTTTCCACAGAGATGCCATTCCTCTTGATAAGCACAAAATTACCCCCTCCAAGAACTTCTTTAATCAAATCTGCACAATAAATATTCATAGATCACCCATCTTAAACTGCAAGACTGAAAAATGTAACTGCTAAGTTGGTGCATGGCCAGTACAAGCATGGATCAGTTTGTGCATTGGTGCCAGTATCTATCTGTACACATGCTACATGCACACAGAAAGATGATTAAATTCATTCGAAGGTTAAAATTTGTTGATGGGATTTCGTCCAAACTGAAACTGATGTTTATAAATACGAGCCATTGTCCTGTTTCTCCACACGATTTGATCGTGTCTACACGCATCGGGCCAGGTATTTCTGAAAGAAGCCGTTCAGACCAATGAAAGAGTCTTTGTTCACAGTCTCCTGTGTGCATTCAGTAGGATTGGCATGATAACTGGCACAGTTTGTCCTCTGACTACTGAGGTAAACTTTCAGGTTTGTGGCAAAGTAATTTCAATTCAATCTTCAGGGCCTGTGAAAATTGCCTGAAAGGTAGGTCCTTGAGAAAATGGAATAAAAGATTAAAGGTCACATCTTTATTCACTGACAGTTTTGTTTTCTACCTTTCTACTTGCAAACGTATCACCAAGATGTCATTCAGGCTAGAAATTCCTGGTCTCTGGCAATGTAAAGTCGCTGTTGTCTGGGAAGACGGGAGAAATCTGGGGATGGGAGCTGGTCTTGCTGGGTCTTCATGCCTTTTTTTAATCCTTTGTAAAATTCTGATTTGGGGGGGAGGCGAAACAGTTACTTGCATCTGCCTCTTTCCCCCCCCCCCCCCCCCACTATGTCCCCATCATTCATCACTACTGGAACTATTTTACCAGGTTACTGGGCAAGCCCTAATTATTGTTCACATGCTAGCTGATGGTTGATTTGCTTTTTAAATGTATCTTTTTATTCAAAGAAGCTACTTATTTTATTAACCAGTTTTCAGCTTGAGTTCCTGCATTACTGGGAGGAGACTTCTCTGACTGTTGGCAGTAAACTTTCTTTATCATTTTAAAGAATTTGGTAGAGGGAGAATTAGAAATCACATCTCTTTTACTGGCATTTTATTTATTTTAAAAGATGTTCCTGCGTCCTGGTAAATTAGCCTGCCACGTCTTCCAGCATTTGAAAATACACTTACTGTGGATTGTACCTATAATATAAGGACATAAGAATTAGGAGCAGGAGTAGGCCATATGGCCCCTCGAGCCTGCTCCGCCATTCAATAAGATCATGGATGATCTTCGACATCAACTCCATTTTCCCACCCAATCCCCATATCCCTTGATTCTCCTAGAGTCCAAAAATCTATCTATCTCAGCCTTGAATATACTCAACCATTGACCATCCACAGCCCTCTGGGGTAGAGAATTCCAAAGATTCACAACCCTATGAGTGAAGAAATTACTCTTCATCTCAGTCTTAAATGGCCGACCCCTTATCCTGAGACTATGCCCCTTAGTTCTAGACTCTCCAGTCAGGGGAAACAACCTCTCAGCATCTACCCTGTTAAGCCCCCTCAGAATCTTATATGTTTCAATGAGATCACCTCTCATTCTTCTAAACTCTGGAGAATATAGGCCCATTTTACTCAATCTCTCCTCATAGGACAACCCTCTCATCCCAGGAATTAATCTAGTGAACCTTTGTTAGACCGCCTCTACGCAAGTATATCCTTCCTTAGGTAAGGAGACCAAAACTGTACACAGTACTCCAGGTGAGGTCTCACCAACGCCCTGTATAATTGCAGGACTATAACCTGGTGTTGTAAGATTCCTTACATTTGTCTACCCCAGTCCATCACCGGCATCTCCACATTCTGTATAATTGCAGCAAGACTTCCTTACTCTTGTACTCCAACCCCCTTACAACAAAGGCCAACGCTCCATTTACCTTCCTAATTCCTAGCTGTACCTGCATGCTAACTTTTTGTGTTTCTTGTACAAGGACACCTACATCTCTCTGAACACCAACATTTAATAGTTTCTCACCATTTAAAAAATATTCAGCTTTTCTATTCTACCTACCATAATGGTGCACTTTCTCCTGTGCTGGTGCTACTGGTGATTGTTGTGGTGCTACTGGTTCTTCAGTTACTCTCAGAATCCTTGATGGTGTCGGCTGATCCCAGAGAAAAAGTAGTAATGCAGAACTGTCTAATAAAGTTAAGCTTTTGTCACCTATGTATGAACAATGAAAATGCACTTACACAGTCGCACGTTACATGTTATGCATTTAGCAACATGCTTTAATTGTTTGTACGCTTGTGTACAAAGACAAAACAGAGTTAATGCAGTCAGGGTTCAATAAGTGGGTTTCACCAATGCCATAGCCACTATATCTCCCTTCAAAGAATTAACTGTGAAAAGTTTTGCTACTCTTTTCTCTGTGGAAATTATGGGTCTCAGGTTATGAAATCTTTCTCCAATGATTTCACCAACACAAGTTGTATTATGTGCTGATCTTTCCATGCTGTAAGGTACTGGAGAGGGGCAGTCAGGACTCTTACTTCCAGCTTGTTAAACTGTTCGAAGTTATTATTGAAAATAACTTTGATGACTTGACTGAGCAGCAATAAATTGTCACTTGAAACAGCAGAAATTAGCATTCTAACAGTAAGCAGTAACTATTATTGTGCAGTTACTGAAAAAAAACTTTGACGCAAACAGACAAGACAATCCCACTGATGTGTAATTATGTCAATGTGAAAACGTGAGTTTATTTCCAATTTGTAGGGTCATGTGAGGTCTTTTAGGTATTCTCTCAGGGTGCGTTTATACGCAACATTAAGCATTGCGATGAAGTGGTTTTCACTTTGCAGCAACATTAAAGTTGTGCTCTGACTCCAGAACAGAACAATATGAAATCTCCAGAAGGAAGCAGTCTCACACCACTTGGCAATGCACTCCAATGCTGTGTCGAACTGGATTTTACAGTGTCATGTGACATCAGCACTCTTTCTGGGTCTAGCTATGTTGCTTGCTGCATTTCCTTTCTCACTGGTATAAAGTAACATTTCTATTGTGATAATGGAGACTTTGGAACTGAAAATTAGGCAATTCGAAGTCTGAATCCCATCTGGTTAAGAAGTATCTCATCTTAACGACTGCTCCAAACTAATGCCTCAATCAAATAACATCAAGCATTAAAGAATAAGGAAATTAATTCTACCAATCCCACAAGAAGTGATTGCCATGCCAATTCTCCCCCCCCCCCCTTGAATTTCATACTGCACAGCTGTTCAACAAACACCCCAACATATCTCATCAAAGTGGTCGTTATTCACATATGTGCAGGCGAATCCATCATTGTCAAAGCTATCCCCGTACGAACTTCCAGCAGGGCTTACTGGATAGCATTGAGAGGCTCAATTATCTTATATTTTCTTCCATCACAGATGTACTAAGGTTAATTTTAGCACCTCTACTGCCAATCTGGCTGAATCAGCTCCCTTGGCATAGGCTGGGCATTGAACCTGGTACCTTCCTGCTCCATATGACTCAGCAACTCACTGAGCAAGTCCTAGACTTATATCACTTATACCATGAAAGTGCCATGAAGTGCAAGCACTTCTCTGATGTATGTATCTTTTGAGGGGGAGGACAGAAGGAGATGGTTACTTGCGCTTAACTGTTCGAATGGGCGTTCTATTCCACGGCTCATTTAAAGCTGAATTTTAATCGCAGTAGTTTGTCCACTGCTGCCATCAGGTGGACAGACTAAGTATAACAGATTTAATATGATTCATGATTAATATGTACTAAGACTATCAAATGATTAAAAAATTAATCACAATTAATCGCGCTATTAAAAATGTTAATATTAGATAATCTTATACTTAAAGTGGATTAAACACCAACTCCCTTCACCACCGACGCACTGTGGCTGCAGCGTGTACTATCCACAGGATGCACTGCAGCAACTCACCAAGGTTTTTTTGGCAGCACTTCCCAAACCAACGACCTCCACCATGTAGAAAGACAAGGCCAGCAGGTACATGGGACCACCACTACCTCCAAGTTTCCCTCCAAGTCACACACCATCCTGATTTGGACATATTTTGCCGTTCTTTCATCGTCGCTGGGTCAAAATCCTGGAATTCCCTACCTAACAGCACTGTGGGAGAACCTTCATCACACGGACTGCAGTGGTTCAAGAAGAAGGCTCACCAACACCTTCTCAAGAACAACTATGGATGGGCAATAAATGCCGGCCTCGCCAGCAGCAGCACTCTAACTGCAGACCATGAATGGGGATCCATGGAGCAGCAGGCCCATTGGAGCCTATGGCTGATAGAGAGACAGCCTGCAGCCGGCATCAGGCTCTATGATGAACACCACCGACAAACAACGCTGCACTCATACTCTACTGCCACCCTGACAATGAAGCACATGCGTAGAACATGACTTATGCACATGCGCAGAAAAGGGATAATGTTCGCACATCTGCAGGATATAATGGTCGCACGTGCGCAGAAGAAGATGAATTTGGCACATGTACAGAAGCTTATGGTAAGGAATGCAAGGTGTACTAAATGCTACAGGTGGCTCCGAGGTAGTCTCTGCATAACGTCTACGATTAACACGCATTAAAAAAATTAATTGTAGGAGTTAACTGCGATTAACTGACAGTTCTAATATGTACTCAGAAGTCGTTTAAAAAAAATCATAATTATCTCATGTGAAGTGGAACTTATTTTACATTTATTTTTTTTAATTCTCTTAGTTTACGTCCTTCTTCCTCTCCTGAGTCGTTCTCGGGTGCAGCCCCACGGGCAACAGCAGTCTTTCGGTACTGCCCCCAAGTGGCCATTCTTTGGGTGTGAACCTTGACATTGATTGCTGGCAGGTTACTCAACCATTGAGAACATCGTAGCTGAGACCAATCCTGTCCTCATCATTCACACGCATGTACTTTCCTTTTTTGAAGAGGGTGTCACATTTGCCAGCCTCCAAACCTCTGCCACCATATTGCTTTCCATAGAATTTTGGAAATTTATAGTCAGCGCCTCCATTATTTCTTTCCTTGAATGTAAACCAACAGATCCCAGATCCTGGTGATTTATCTCTTCAGACTATTTCTCTTTGAATAATAACCACCATTAACATCCACCTCTGGTGATTCCACAATCCCAGCATCCACTTCCTTTGTGAAAATTAAGGGAAAGTACTTGCTTAGTATCTCTGCCATTCTCCCAATCTCCACAATAAACTTGCCTCCTTCACCTCATAGTAGACCTACCCCTACCTTGACTGACCTGTGCCTGACGGAAGCTGTTTTATTGACCTTTATTATTCTTGCTCATTTTCATTGATACTCCCTTTTAGCCCACTCTTAATCCTCTTTCTATGTGTTGACGTGGATTTCTGTCCTTTCCTTTTTTGCCTTCCCAAAAATGTAATTTAGTTTGTGTGCTGGAACTTGACCGATGTTTGTTGATGATGCTATTGGCAATGCTGGCTTGCCATACAGATCTATAAATAATTCTTCAATCACAATACCGTCGTCCTGTATCACTTATCAAAGTTACTTTTCTTGTCTCCCCAAACCATTAACCTGTCTTTTTTTTCTTTTTATATGCTGATGGCCATGTCATGCATGTCCAGCATTTTCTGTATGTGCTTCAGATTTTCTACACTTGCATTTTATTTTTGTCTTCGTGACTTCTTGCGGGTAATTTTCACCTGACCCCCCTCCAACGGGAAGCTGACGGGATCAGATTGGCTGCCCGTTTTACACCCCGTCCAATGTTACTTTCCGTTGACTTCATGGGCAGGGTGTAAAATAGGCGGCCGATCCCATCCCATCAGTTTCCCAGGCAAGTCCCTGTCTGCATTGTAGGCCCCCTTTTAAGGTAGTGACTTTCCTGTGCAGAACTGTCATAACCAATGCAGTGCAGCAGTGCACACAACCAAGTGGATACAGATGGCACAACTGAGATATTAATAGACTGGACACAGCTGCTTTTTCACAGATGGCACAGCAGCTGGTTGGCACCAATCAGACATGAGTTGCAGTTGCCAAGGCTATTATACATGCCAAAGTAAGCACGATCGGACCAGAAGGCACATCAGGCTGTGCTGATGAAGGTACCATGATTGACACAGACAACCACAAAGTAGCTTTTGTACATTGAGGAAAGCTGACAGACATGGTATAACAGCAGTATTGTAGAGAGTTGGTCTCTCGGTTTGGCCAGTGGAGATTAAACCACCAGTTCAGATTAACCTTCTTGCTCTAGCACCTGCTGGAGGTCTAAAGGTGGAAGAAGAGAAAATAGACCCATAGAAGGAGACCATCCTTTCCTGCCCATTCCATTTAGGTCCTCATTCAGAACCTACGTACAGGCCATCTCATCTCCTTCCTAACTCAAAAAACTTCCAGGACAAATTTTAAAAGTATGGACAGTTAGTACATCAATTTCTTTCAACAGGATATCTTCAACATATACTCATTTGCATAATGCAGATTAATTCACTATTTTAACTCTAGCTCTGTTCACACAAACCTAGGTATTCTTTATTTCTAGTCATTTATTTGTTCATCAAAGAGTGCTAAAGGCTCAATGATAGAGGAGACTGAGCTGAATGGAGTGCAACTCAACAGGTCACATGGAACTGGAAGATTCACTAAGATGGAAGAAAACCATTATTTTTTTGCTTTTAGGAGGTTCTGATTCGCAGAGCTGCTGTCTTCATAAAAAAAAGTTATTGGTTTCTTTTTTGGTCAACTGGATATCTGACATATTCAGAAACCCATCGCCATATTTAAGAGTCTCCAACCAAGAGATCTACCATTGTAAAATTTCTGCCTGCCTGATATGAAGTGCACGCTCCCTCCCTATAGGGTTACATCCCACTTATCTACGTCCAGAGAATGTAGGCGTGGGTTGGCAGAGCCAAGTCTTGGAGACCCCAAATGTGTGTAGGAGTAGTGCTAGAGATTAACCAGCTAAAACCACTCAGTTTACTAGTGCAGAGCTCTGGTAAGCTTCCTGCTGCTTGTCTAACCAGGACCTGTTAGTGCATTGGCCTGCAGGGTTATCTGGAGCTAAGTAGGAATAATCCCACACGCAATGGCAAATCTAACCCTCCAGATTCCATTAGTGAGCCAGAGTTGCTGGTCAATCATCAAAGTGCCCTGGAGTACTATGGCCCTGCCTGGTTCAAGTATGGGATTACTGAGTCTAACACAGAATTTGGTTTCAAACTTCCATCTCCAGGCCTGTCATCTGGGAACCAGCTGGACACCAAAGAGACCATGTTTACCGCCCCTCAAAGAGGATAATCACCAGTTCATCATAAAAAAAATCACTGACAAAATTCATTGTTCTGTCCACAAATACATAGTGAAATTATGCTAATTATGTCAATATGAATCATCACATAATTTTCATGCAACATAATCATCATTAAAATTATGCATTACTCTTCATTCTTCCCAAAGAAAATGGTTTACCAAACATTTTGTCTTGAAGACAGTACTCCTTTTGGTATCACCGATAAATCCTTCCCATGTACACACACACACACACACACACACACAGCTGTGCACACTCACACACGCACACACCTTGCTTTGTGCTTGATGCACCCAAAGTGGAAGCAAAAATATTATTAAGAAATTCAAATCTGTGATTAGTTTACAAAATTAAAATCATGTAATCACACTTCGTTAAAATCTAAGGTATTGAAAGGTCACACTTATCTAAATCTGAATTCTTTTGCTAAATGAGGGCATAGTGTACCCTTTTCCATATAACTCAGGACTTCTGTCTGAGCATCCCTAACCAGACTTGCCTCTCTTTATATCATCTAGACTGACAGATGTGCTAGTGATATTGTTGCGTCTGTCTGTGTCTCAGGCAGCCTTTGAAAAAGGGTCAAAATGCAGGTGGGTGGGAAAAACAGTCTGTTCAAAGTGTCCACATTGAACATGGCAGTCCCGGCAAACGAGCAGGAGTGGCATTCCGCTGGAAATTGAAATTCAAAAAAAAAATTGAGTGACATTTCCCTTAGTGGAGTTTCAGAGGTTGAATTACAATATTAGTGTTTCTACTGCCAATGATCACTGATACAGATACAGATACAGCATAATTTTTGAAATTACTGTTCTCTTTTTCGTGTCTTCATACTTGAGTCTTTTGCTTCCATCTTATACTTGACATAATTTGAGAGCCAAGGTCGATTCCCTACAGAGCCACAATCCATTCACAATCTGCATTCTTGTCTTAGAAAAGGAAAATAAGTGCAAATGCTGGAATTCTGAAATTAAAACAGAAAAATAGCAGGTCCATCAATAGACAAAGAGTCTCTACCCAAGGATTAGCCTTCTCTCTTGTCAGCACTACGGCATTTTCTGTTTTTATTATGTATTCATTATGATCAGCGCCCTTCTGAACTTTCCCCTCTTTCTCCTACTAAGCTGTGAGTGTGCTATCCTATATGGTCACTCTCCTCCCTGCACCCTCATGTGTTGAAATCATGATTTAGCACGCTGAGGCAGATTCTCCTGTTCTGCGCCCGGGGCTAATGGATCGCCCGGGGGCAGCAAATACAGGAAAATCAGGTAGGGAGGAGCACACCACACCCCTACCTGATGACAGTGACTATACTTCAAAAGTACTTCATTGATTGTAAAGTGCTTTGGGGCATCCTGAGGTCATGAAAAGCGTTGTATAAATACAAGTTCTTTCTTTTTACTGGAGCTTGTGTAATTTTCTGTCCATTAATGGGAATGGACTGGACATCAGGTCAGTCATGAGGGCAGGCTATTGAGCTCCTGTGGAGGAAATTCACCTTGAGTGTTGTCAAAGGCGAGGTCAGTGGACCAGTGTCAGCTGCAGGTGAGTGGCTGCAAAGCAGAACCTGCGCCAGTAACAATACTCTAAAGATCTAAGTTGCTATAAAACTCCAAGCGGTCTCTATCTCTGCAGCCTCTTTGAGTGCTGCACACCCACTCTTACCTCATTTCCTCTTCTTCCACATCTGTAGCACACCAAGGGGGAACCTGAAAAGGAAGAAGATAATGATGAAGAGGAGGAGGAGGAAGGAGATAAGTACTTTTTGGAAAATGGGGATGAGGAAAATTCACCGGTTAACTCACATAGCACGAAGGAGCCAGAGGAATGGGAGTGGATGAGGACTCGTCCGTTCCCCAGGAGATGCTGTGGAGATGGTTCCCCTGAGTTGAGAAGACAGCAGACTCAGATCTCTTCAGTCCTGCTATGAAAGGAAGGAAGTTCAGTGAATATCATACCAATGTGCAGGCTTTGAGAAGCCTTTTCCAGGATATGGAGCAGATGACAGGAGTCATGGAGAAGATGTGAATAGAGCATGTGGCAGTTTCATTGGAATCTGCAACTATCCCCAGCCTCATCGGAACTACACACTGCAGCCCTGGGGGATAGGCTGGAGAAAGCCCTGCATTCCAGCTTTCCGACACTTGGGGTAGGCTTCTGGGAGAAACTCTCTCGGGGCTTTCAGGATCTGGTGAGGAACATTAGATCTGCCGTCCCACCAATCAGTGGCCATCCTAAACCAAGTGGCTGCTGCGTTTCCTACAGTACAAGAGTGACAGTACTTCATTGGCTGTAAAGCGCTTTGGGACATCCTGACGTTGCGAATGGCAAGTCTTTCTTTTCCCTCTTCTTTCAAGTGACGCAGCTGGAGTTACCCAGCATGAGGCTGCTGTTTCTCAGGATAGCAGCTCATGCTAGGCCTCCATCGCATCCCCTCAGAGACCTGCTCAACAAGCACATAGGGTGCAGGACCCAGGCTGCCCTGGCAGTCGCGCGAGAGATGAAACCCAAAGCGAGGCCTTCCCAAGGCTCAGCTGTCATGGGATGAGACCCACCTCAGTGCCAAGAGTCTCTTGTACCAATTCAGCAGCCAATCACCTCTCACTATACTGGCCCTCAGCTGGTTCCTCGGCACAGTAGCAGGGTCAGTGTGAATAAACCATGTCCAGGCACCGAGGGGAAAAGCAGTGATCAGAAATAGGTATGAGCACTTACTGTCAAATAAATATCGGGGGCAACTTTAATCTAACTCACCGGGCGGGTTTGGGTCAGTCGTCTGTTTTACACCCCGCCTGATTTTACTCTCCACTGACTGTGTGACCAGAATAACTGAAACCCTGGCCATGCCTTACCCTTTGTACAGTATATGTACAAAATTCAGTGTTTAAATAGTCACAGCTCCTATTAACATAGGCCATAAACATCAGGGACACTACATTTTACTTTACACAGTAGTATGAATATTCAGCTCACCGTTAACTCTGTTTCTTTCTCCACAGATGTTGCCTGACCTGCTGAGTATTCCCAGCATTTTCTGTTCTTATTTCAGATTTCCAGCAGCTGCAGTATTTTGCTTTTGTTCAAATAACCTAACATTGTTTGCACTTATTTATGTGCTTCTAATGATTTTAACTCAGTTTCCACAAATCCAAATACAGATAAAGAGACTTTCAGTCAATACGTGCTTAATTTGTTATTTTACACTTTACACACCTCAATGAGAGAATTATTGTGTTTTAGTAGAATGTAGTTTAATTATCAAATTAAGCACAAGCCATACTATTTTTATCCTGTAACTCAGGAAAGAATTCTTGAAGGTTGCAATCATCTCAGGAATGTTTTAAAATTCAGGAATGCCACTCTGAAGTCGGGACAATGGAACATGATTGAAAATGACCTGCAAAATCAGGACAGTTGAGGGGTATGGATGTGGCAGAATGTTAATGCACTTCCACCTCCATAGAAAACACAACAGACAGCACACTGGAACTCATTGAGAGAATGTGAAAGCAGCAAAAGTTCCGAGCTCTGGAGTAACTGGCACATTGAAGTGTGTGGATTTTAGATAAAGTGGATTAAACTGTTGACACAAGATCAATTCTGTGGTTGAACTTGCATTCATGTGGACTAGTAGAAGTAGCCCATGCCCTCGGGGTTCCTGACACCAGATATTGATGTTTTGTGATGAGAGCTGAAATTGGTCCAGAATAGTAAATCTGCTTTCTAATTCACCGGCTTTATAACACTTCATTGTTAACGTAATAGATGTTGGATAGTATACCATGGAGGATAAAACTAATACAAGACAATTTAAAACAACATAATTAACCAAAAGGGAATAGATTATTTGTGAAATTAATTTATTTTGTTTGATCAATATTGTTGTACAACTCAATATTGTTATACAACTCCTCCCCACACATTAAAGAGGTACATTCACCATGGACTAAGTGTCTTCCAAGACACATAATGATGTTTATGTAAAAGAGGGCATAATTATGCCATTACATGATCAATCATAGCTGGTACTACACACTAATCCACACCCAAACCTTGACCCCTCTGTCCTTACAAACTACTGCCCATCTCCAACCTCCCTTTCCTCTGCAAAGTCCTTGAATGTGTTTTTGCACCTTTCTCGCAATTCCACGTTTGAATCTCTCCAATCAGGTTTCCAGTCTGCCAACCAGTCTGTGTCGGCATTTACCACCCTTGTGAACAAATAGTTCTACTCACATTTACCCACCCTGTTCCCATAATCCCTTCAACCCCTTTTCCTTCATCCATAATTTCTCTACCTCCCTGATCTCTTTGCAACCTTTGACACAGTTAACAACAATATCCTCCTCCAACGCCTCTCCTCCATTGTCCAGCTCAGTGGGACTGCCCTCACTTGGTTCAACTGTTACCTATCTGATCATAGGCAAAGCATCTCCAGCAACGGTTTCTTCCGCACCTACATCGTTACCTGTGGAGTTCACCAAAGATCTACCCTTGGTCCCATCCTCCTCCTTACCTACATGCTGTCCTTTGGAACATCATTTGAAGACATAGGGTTAGCTTCCACATGTACACCGACAACACCTAGGTCTATCTGTCCGCTACCTGTCTCAAACCCTCCACGGCCCCTGTGTTGCCAGACTGCTTGTCCAACAGCCAGTCTTGGATTAGTCACAATTTCCTTCAAGTAAACATTGGGAAGACTGAAGCCATTGTCTTTGGCCCCTGTCACAAACTCTGTACCCTTGCCACAAATGTCAACCTCCTCCCCAGCCATTGTCTCAGGCCGAACCAGACTGTTTGCAATCTTGGCATCCTATTTCAATCCCAAGCTGAGCTTCCTACCCCATATGCTCGCCATCACAAAGACCGCCTACTTCCACTTCCATAAAATCACCCACTTCTGCCCCTATCTCAGCCCATCTGTTGTTGAAACTTCAACCATGCCTATGTCAACTCCAGACTTATTTATTCCAATGATCTCCTAATTGGCCTCCCATCCTCTACCCTCCATAGACTTTAGCTCATCGAAAACTCTGCTGTCCGTATCCCACACCAAGTCCTGCTCACCCATCACCCCGTCTTCACTGACTTACATTGGCTCCCAGTCCATCAGCGCCGTAAAATTCTCATCCTTGTGTTTAAATTCTTTCATGGCCTCGCCTCTTCCTATCTCTGTAGCCGCCTCCAGCCCTACAACCCTTCCCCAAGAGCTCTGCATTTCTCCAACTCTGGCCTCTTGTGCATCCCCCTCTCCCTTCATCCCTATTTTTGGTGGCCATGCCTTTAGCCACCTAGGCCCCATGTTCTGGAATTCCTTCCCCACCTCTCTCTCCTCCTTTACAACACTCCTTAAACCCCATCTCTTCGGCCAAGCTTCCGGTCACCCCTCCATATGTTTCCTTCTTTTGTTTGCTGTTTTTTATTTCAGTCTGGTTACGTCACTTTAAACGCCTTGGGATGTTTCTCTGCGTTAAAGACGCTATATAAATGGAAGGTGTTGGTACCGATGTAATACAAATCTAAGATTAAGAAGCTGAAAAACCCACAATGGCATGGCAGCTTTGTAACAAAAAAGCTCTCAACAGTTCTTTCACAGCAAATGTGGAACAAGAGGACTGCTGGGACCTAATGCAGAATCTCCACAGTAGGGCAGATTAAATAAAAATATAACATGCTGGAAATACACAGCAGATCAATAAGAATTGCCTAATTTCTAGAATATGCATGGCCTAATTTGGTTGGCAGATCATTTATGTGAGAAACTTTAGTACTTTGATTGACCTTGCGAGAATGATTTTGCTGGCGGTGTGATTGGATCATGGAGAGGGTCAATATTTACAGTCGAAAAAGAGGATAGCTTGCCGGAAATCCCAAGAAAACTTACATTGAATCGGGGACAGGGACTCGATAAAATTAACATAAGTAAAGCAACAGTAATGAAGAAAATAATAGCACCTAAGAGTGACAAATCCCCAGGACCAGATGGTTTCCATCCCATGGTTTTAAAGGAAGTAGGTGAGCACATTGCAGATGCCCTAACTATAATCTTTCAAAGTTCTATAGATTCAGGATTTGTCCCTCTGGATTGGAAAATTACACATATCACTCTGCTTTTTAAGAAAGGAGAGAGAGGGAAACCAGGGAATTATAGACCAGTTAGCCTAACATCTGTTGTGGGGAAAATGCTGGAGTCTATAATTAAGGATAGGGTGACTGAACACCTTGAGAATTTTCAGTTAATCAGAGAGAGCCAGCATGGATTTGTGAAAGGTAGGTCGTGCCTGACAAACCTGATTGAATTTTTTGAAGAGGTGACTAAAGTAGTGGACAGGGGAATGTCAATGGATGTTATTTATATGGACTTCCAGAAGGCATTTGATAAGGTCCCACATAAGAGACTGTTAGCTAAGATCGAAGCCCATGGAATCGAGGGAAAAGTATGGACTTGGTTAGGAAGTTGGCTGAGCAAAAGGCGACAGAGAGTAGGGATAATGGGTAGGTACTCACATTGGCAGGATGTGATCAGTGGAGTCCCTCAGGGATCTGTCTTGGGGCCTCAATTATTCACATTATTTATTAACGACTTAGATGAAGGCATAGAAAGTCTCACATCTAGGTTTGCCGATGACACAAAGATTGGTGGCATTGTAAGCAGTGTAGATAAAAACATAAAATTACAAAGGGATATTGATAGATTAGGTGAATGGGCAAAACTGTGGCAAATGGAATTCAATGTAGACAAATGTGAGGTCATCCACTTTGGATCAAAAAGGGATAGAACAGGGTACTTTCTTAATGGTAAAAAGTTAAAAACAGTGGATGTCCAAAGGGACTTAGGGGTTCAGGTACATAGATCATTGAAGTGTCATGAACAGGTGCAGAAAATAATCAAGAAGGCAAATGGAATGTTGGCCTTTATATCTAGAGGACTAGAGGACAAGGGGGCAGAAGTTATGCTGCAGCTATACAAAACCCTGGTTAGACCGCACCTGGAGTAGTGTGAGCAGTTCTGGGCACCGCACCTTCGGAAGGACATATTGGCCTTGAAGGGAGTGCAGCGTAGGTTTACTAGAATGATACCCAGACTTCAAGGATTAAGTTACCAGGAGAGATTACACAAATTGGGGTTGTATTCTCTAGAGTTTCGAAGGTTAAGGGGTGATCTGATCGAAGTTTATAAGATATTAAGGGGAACAGATAGGGTGGATAGAGAGAAACTATTTCCGCTGGTTGGGGATTTTAGGAGTAGGGGGCACAGTCTAAAAATTAGAGCCAGACCTTTCAGGAGCGAGATTAGAAAACATTTCTACACACAAAGGGTGGTAGAAGTTTGGAACTCTCTTCCGCAAACGGCAATTGCTACTAGCTCAATTGCTAAATTTAAATCTGAGATAGATAGCTTTTTGGCAACCAAAGGTATTAAGGGATATGGGCCAAAGGCAGGTATATGGAGTTAGATCACAGATCAGCCATGATCTTATCAAATGGCGGAGCAGGCACGAGGGGCTGAATGGCCTACTCCTGTTCCTATGTTCCTGTAACAGCACTTTCATCTCCTGCCTCCACCCTCCGTAAACTTGAACTCATTCAAAACTCTGCTGCCCATCCTAGCTCGCACCAAGTCCCGTTCTCCCATCACCCCTGTGCTCGCTGACCTACATTGGCTCCCGGTACGGCAATACCTTGATTTTAAAAGTCTCATCCTTGTTTTCAAATCCCTCCACGGCCTCGCCCCTCCCTATCTCTGTAACCTCCTCTAGCCCTACAACCCTCCAAGATCTCTGCGCTCCTCCACTTGCGCATCCCCAATTTTCATTGCTCCCCATTGGCAGCCATGCCTCCAGCTGCCTAGCCCCTAAGCTCTGGAATTCTCTCCCAAAACCTCTCCGCCTCTCAACCTCTCTTCCCCTCCTTAAAGATGCTCCTTCAAACCTAACTCTTTGACCAAGCTTTTGGTCACCTGTTCTAATATCTCCTTATGTGGTTCAGTGTCAAATTTTGTTTGATAATCACTCCTGTGAAGAACCTTGGGACGTTTTACTACTTTAAGGGCGCTATACAAATGCAAGTTGTTGTTGTTTTAAATATCATAGGCCTATAATCAGGGCCATTCTTGAATTGTCATTTTTGGGGCCTGTCAGTTGTCAGTTTTTGCTAGTTTTGTATGGGAGGGGAAAAAATCACAGAGCGAGAGAGAGAGCTAAAGAACAGCAGAGGCCTGAGAACAGATGTCCAATCTCCTCCTGTGAGGGGTGTGTGACATAAGAGATCCTAAGGGGGAACGAAATAACTTCACAAATTAAAGGTGAAAGAAATAAGCAGGAACTAATTATAGTTTCCCAGCAAAATACAGGCATCTGCTTGCTGGAGTATAATAATGCAGATCAGTTCTGTTTAACGTCATTCAATACAATGGGGAGGACAGTATAGAGATTTGATTTGCTCATGCTTCCCCCCGTGTACCCCACCAGTATCCTCTGTTTTGGCCACAAGGTGGCAGCAGTGTGCTGTTATGTTGGAATCTCCTCCAGTGTCCTATTTCCCTGCAGCATCATGATTGCAAACTCTTAAAAATTCAAGATTTATTCTCGTGGTCAGGTTGCTGGTAAAACAATGGTTCTGATTGGATGAGTAGTGTTGCAAAGCCCAGACTAACTGCCCATTTTCCCCAATATGCCGAGTAATTGGTTTACATCTGAGCACCTGTAAAATTGAACATAAAGGCAGTTTAATACGATGTCTCCATTTTACCTACATTTTACCACAAGGTCAAGAAGCAACATTGATTTGATGATTATAGAAAGCCCTCTTCTAGTTATTTGCTCCCCTTTTCTCTGGTCTGTTCAGTTTTCGTACCAATTGCAGCCTCCGGAGATGCACCCTCAGGCCTCTGACACTACTACTGCTAGGACATCATCATTCTCCTTCTGATCTTCCTGTGATCTTTAAGACTATATTATATAATTACATATGTCTCCAATAGAGAGACCCTAGCCTTGGGGTAATGCTATTGTTCATTTGGTAAACTCTTGGAAGCAAGGGAAGATACAGAGGTCTGGGAAGAGACAACAACAGTAGGATTAGTTTTGGATTGCTTTAGCAAAGAGCTAACACAGACACAATAGCCTCTATGGTTCTATGGATTAGAAAGAACAAACAAGCTAGAACATGGCTGCTGAATAAAGAAAGAACTACCTTGCATTTTTATAGTGCCTTTCACAACCCCAGAATGTCCCAAAGCACTTTACAACCAATGAAGTACTTTTGAAGTGTAGTCAGTGTTGTAGTGTAGGAAAATGTAGCAGCCAATTTGTGCACAGCAAGTTCCCACAAATATCAATGAGATAAATAACCACATCTTTTTGGAGATGTTGATTGAGGGATAGATGTTGGCCAAGACACCGGGAGAACTCCCCTGCTCTTCAAAATTGTTCCATGGGATCGTTTACGTCCACCAGAAAGGGCAGATGGGACCCCGATTTAATTCTCACCTGCAAGACAGCACCTCCAACAGTGCAGTGTCAACCTAGATTATGTGCTCAAGTCTCTGGAGTGAGGCTTGACCCATGACCTTCTGACACGGAGGTGAGAGTCCTACAACTGAGCCAAGGCTGACACCAATTGACACACAGATTGTGTGATCCTGTAAAACAATTGACATTATCCAACGTAACATTATGCAAACCACACACCCCCACCCCCCCCAACGAGGAAACATCTTGGTTGAATTTACATATCTGATGGCCTGAAAGATTGCCACCACAATCAATATCTTAGCACCCTGGGCCACATTGGTAATCAAGCACTCTGCAACACCATCACAATGGCAATTAAAACAGTACTTTCTAGATAGAAATACAGGTCAAACAATACTGGCTGAACAATGTAGAACAATCATCAATGTGAGGGGAAAATAAATGAAGTAAGTACTGACGCCACTGTGTCAGCCAGCGAGTTGGAGGAGGGGTGGGACTTACAGCAAACAGTCTATTTACTCAGCAAACAGCAGAGTCTATTTAAACAGAGTATCTACAAACTACAGCAAACAGAACTCATAACCCAAACTACAGCAAAGTCTCCTGATAAAAACAGGATTATTTCTCCAGAAAAATGCAGAGAGTGGAGGATAGTTACATGATACAAATTATGTGCGTAAAATCAATCCCAGGCATTCACAACAGTGCGGGCTCCAGGCGTGATTGACAGGGGAATTATCTCCATTCTGGTCGGGACTTGTGGTGTCACTATAAGCAGCCAAAAATAAAAGCAGCTTCTGCTCAGAAACTGAAAAAACAAGTGAACAGAAAGCAGATATAAAGTTGGGGGGAAAATCTCCTCACTCTGTCAAAAGGCCCCACGTTCATGGAAAATAAAAATAAAAGGAAACTGATAGAAGAAACCAGACATTAGTTTAAGTTGGATGCTGCTATAGGATACTTGCCATTCTAGCTGTGGAATACAACACAGGAACATGTCAGCAGGGAATAGAAAGAGTTTGCCTGCACATTACAGTGCAAATACAAAGTATAACATCACTGGAGAAATCAGAAGCTTAAAGAGCTGTCTGTACAACATGACATTCAGAGCAATCCGGGTGGTTTTAATTAAATAGACAGTAGAGCGCCTTGCCTGGGTTGCTGAGGTAGATGAACCTGTCTTTCAAAAGCAAACTCCAAAATAAACTTCCATCTAATACACCGAACACTCCATAAGTGTCTGGTTCCTAGAGGTAACTCTTTATCATTCCATCTACACAAGAAAGATGAGTCTGAAAGGGAATGTTTCCATTCAGTGCTTTAGGTCGACAGGAATGGATAACCTGTTGTAGCTCTTATCAGGCGATGATGTCACGCTGATTGCTGATAACATAAGAAAACTGTAAATGTCAATACAGAAGGGTTACTGCTGATTAAATGGAAGGCCCTTGTGTGTTCGTGACTATCCTGTGCTGCGATGAAAGGAATCGTAGAAAGGGGGAAAGAAAACTGAATTAAACACAATGTGCCCAGGATTCCGTGTAATTTCAGCTCACGGCAAGCATCACAATCTGTTGACCAAGGGCTTCAGCAATCTCTACACAGCAACAACTTGCACTTCTATGGCACCTTTGATGTCGAAAAATGTCCGAGGAGCTTCACAGAGGTGCAAGGGAAAAAATATGAATACCCAGCCAAAGGAGATATTAGGAGGGGGTGAGCAGAAGCTTGGTCAAAGAGCTGGGTTTTAAGGACGGTCTTAACTGAAGAGGGGAAGGTGGAGGGGTTTAGGGAGGGAATTCCAGAGTGTGGGGTAGGGTCAGCTGAAGGCACAGCCGCCATTGGTGGGGTGAAAGGAGGGGGGATGTACAAAAGGCCAGATTCAGAAGAACAGAGAGTTCATGAGGGGGTGGTGGGAGGGATTGTAGTGCTGGATAAGGTTACGGAGATAAGGCAAGACCATGGAGCGATTTAAATAGAAAAAAAGGTACAATCTGAGGCTTTCAATCACTGTGCAGATGAAACATTAACAACAAATCTTTGCTAGGAACTGGGTAATCACGAGGAGCAGCATTAAATGTGAGTTTAAATTAAATTAAATGTATGCGTGATTCAGCCAGTAGTGTCACGGACAGATCAGGCACTTTAAGGGTGAATTTCCATGGGGTCCTTCTGCTCATCTGCCGTAACTTTGGCAAAAGAGCTGCAGAAACCTGGGGGAAAAGACAGCACCAATGATGCACAGGCCAACATTCCAGGATTTCTGTGGCTCTTAGAATCACAGGAAGGAGGCCATTCGGCCCATTGTGTCTGTGCCGGCTCTTTGACAGAGCTATCCAATTAGTCCCATTCCCCTGCTTTTTCCCCACAGCCCTACAAATTTCTCCTTTTCAAGTATTTATCCAATTCCCTGTAGAAAGTTACAATTGAATCTGCTTCCACCACCCTTCCAGGCAGCGCATTCCAGATCATAACAACTTGCTGCCAAAGTTATGACAGAAGAGCAGGACAACCCCATGGAGATTACCCCCTCTGACGTCCCATTATGAATTTGGCTGGTTCTAATGGATGGTGTGTATTATATCTTTTCCGTTCGTTCCTCTACTCTCTTTTTGTCTCTTTGTCTCTCTCTCTCTCTCTCTGGGCATGATTTTGACCTCGAGCCGGGAAGGGAATGGGGGTGGAGGGGGGGGGGATTTTCAGGTGCGAAACCCAGAAGGTAAGTTGGCGGGTCGTGATCAATAAATTTTACTTTCAGGCTTCGCGCCCAGCAGCTAGCCTGACTGACGGGCAGGAAGGCCTGCAGTAGCAGGCCGCAGTCAGGGTTCAGAGGGAGTGAGGGATCATTGGCCGGGGAGGACATTGGTGGGCTAGGGAGAAGATCGGGGGGGGGGGGGGGTGCGGGGAGAAGATCGAGGGGCCAGGGAGAAGTACAGGGGCCGGGAGGTGGAGGTCAGGGGGTCTGATGCCAGGACTTGGAGATTGGAGGTCGCTGCCGGTCGGGTGAAGACTCAGAGGTAGGTGGGGGGGCACCAACTATGGGGGGGATCCACCATTGGGGGGTCCACCATCGGAGTGGGGGGGGCGGCCGATCGTGGGGGCCCTGTCGGTCAGTTGAGCTTGTTGGGCCTGCTCCTCCGGGCCCACATGCAATGCAATAAAGGCACTCACCTCATGGATCTGGCCCTTCCTGCCTCCTTTCACCTGACGTGAATCAGAAGCAATGGGAAACCCAAACAGGTACAGTTAAATTAATTTAAATTTTCCAATACACAAAGAATTAAGTGCCTCAAATATTTCAATGAGGTGCATTGCCCCTTTAAATATTGACCCGTCGGCTTTAAATGGGGGTGGGACTTCCTGGCGTCTGTTGTCCACACCCATACAAACCTGCCTGGGTTAAACCCAGAAGTCGGCAAGTTGGAGTCCCGCTTCAAAAAGCTGTAATTTTAACCTCCCACCCACCTGTTCTTGGGGGTTATAGTTATCCCCTCTATCTCTCTACGTCTCACTCCCTTTGTCTCTGTGTGTGTCTCTCTCTCTGTCCCCTGTCTCTCTGTCTCTCTGTCTCTGTCTGTCGTTTTCTCTTTGTCTCTTTCTCTGTCTCTGTCTCTTTCCCTTTGCCTCTGTCTCTCATTTTGTCTCTCTCTCTCTATTAAATAAACAGACTTACAAAATGGGCATTTTCTCAACAAACCACAAGTCACAGATAGTAAATAATCTGTCTTACTGCTTCCTGCATGCTTAAAGATTCAAAATACAATGTTCTGAAAAAAAACTCTTTATAAAATCAAATCTCTGAGTTAAAGCTAATAAACAACAAAGGCTCAATTAGAGGAACAAAGCAGGAGTGAATAGCGAAGAACAGAAAAAAACCCAAATATAGCTGCAATTCTTCTCCCATCAGGAAAGACTGGAGAAAAAGATTCTGACAATATGTTGAAAAGCAAGCATTATGTCCCCAGGGAAGGTAAAATAACAGAAAGAAAACACCAAAAAAAACACATTTATATCTGAATGTGATGAAGCGGCTGTCCTGAAAGAACAATTGGCGGATGGTGGGGTGAATGAGGGAAGATATAAGGTGCATGCTACTCAAGTGGATGACACATGGGTTAGTTTTAACACATGATCAGACTAACTCCAATGGTCTCCTGATCTGGGGGTATTCATGAATGAAACTATTAATTGGAACAGAAGCTGCTGCCACATGGGAATGGTAACCAGGTATCCATCTGGAATGCAAACCTCAAACCTCAGCCTAAACAGATGGACTGTTAAATTAAGAGCAGAAACGACAAGATTAATTAGGTAGAGGTAAATTAAAACTGTCGCAACAAATCGGCAGCTTTGAGAAAAATAAACTGATATGCATACAAGGAAAGTGAAGGAATGTACATCCTTTAAAGATAGACTTTACAACAGTTGGAAGAAAGAACAATGAGTTCTCTACGTAAACTCAGATTAGACCAATCAGTAAGATAATTCCAATAGTCAAAGGCGATAATTCTTACTTTCATTCTGGGCACAAGCTGTGCCAACTGGCCTAAAGCCATTGGAGCTCAGTGGGAAAACTCTCCAATTTGTGGAGTCATACCTGGCACAAAGGATATTGCTGCAGGTGTTCCTCAGGGCAGCATTCCAGGCCCAACCATCTTCAGCTGCTTCATCAGAGACCTTCCCTTCATCATAAGGTCAGAAATGGGGATGTTCGCTGATGATTGCACAGTGTTCAACTCCATTCGCAGCCCCTCAGATAATGAAGCAGTCCATGCCTGCATGCAGCAAGACCTGGACAACATCCAGGCTTGGGCTGATAAGTGGCAAGTAATATTCATGCCACACAAGTGCCAGGCAATGACCATCTCCAACAAGAGAGAGTCCAACCACCTCCCCATAACATTCAATGGCATTACCACCGCCGAATCACCCACCATCAACATCCTGTTGTTGGAGCTGCACTCATCCAGGCAAGTGGAGAGTATTCCATCACACTCCTGACTTGTGCCTTGTAGATGGTGGAAAGGCTTTGGGGAGTCAGGATGTGAGTTACTCGCCGCAGAATACCCAACCTCTGACCTGCTCTTTTAGCCTCAGTATTTACGTGGCTGGTCCAGTTAGGTTTCTGGTCAATGGTGACCCCCAGGATGTTGACGGTGGGGGATTCGGCGATGGTAATGCCGTTGAATGTCAAGGGGAGGTGGTTAGACACTCTCTTGTTGGAGATGGTCATTGCCTAGCACTTATCTGGCGCAAATGTTACTTGCCACTTATCACCCCAAGCCTGGATGTTGTCCAGGTCTTGCTGCATGCGGGCACAGACTGCTTCATTATCTGAGGGGTTGCGAATGGAACTGAACACTGCAATCATCAGCGAACATCCCCATTTCTGACCTTATGATGGAGGGAAGGTCATTGATGAAGCAGCTGAAGATGGTGGAACTTCAAGGAACTTCTTCCCCACTAGGCATACAATAATGTTATTAATCAATGTTATCATTTGGTTCTAAGAAATCTGACCAGCAGGCTTCCAACCTTTCTTTGAAATGGAGACTTTGAAGAACTACTAGGTTCTTTGCCAGTAGGTCAATAATGAGCATGTTAATCGTTTGCTGTTCAAGTGAACAAGGCATAATCAGCGATTCATGGTGACAAGTTCTGTCTTCTCCCATTTTTGCATTCTTACATACAAGAGCCCAATTTTTTTTTTGTGGGCTGAAAAGGGCAGATTTCCAGTGCACTGGCATCAAAGGGGTCAGAATTTGGGACAGTCCCCAAATCCGCCAAAGTCCTCCCCCTTATTAGCCTTGTTGGAAATCCTGGTACTGGTCGGTGCATAATATGCCAGCACACAAACATATAATGTGACAGAGGGCAATAAATCGCATGACATGTTTTCCTCATTGATGCCCTTAGCAACGCTGGATGCCAGTGATGCCTATGAGTTCCTGGTCTCAGTGCTGCTAGGCCGATGAGGGGGAGAAATTTTAAAATTCAAAGGCTGGATTCAGCCCTGAAGAGCATTGGTGAACCTGCCAGATTTTTAACAGTTTTTGCCCTCACTTATGGGCAAAGAGCAGCAGTGAAATTCCTCCCCCTGCCCCCCACAGTTCAGATGAGCATCCCTGTTGCATCGGATGCAGATGGGCGCCCAGCCAAAACATTAAATGACCCTGTCCCCAAGATGGGGTCAGAGATATTGGCAGTGGAGGCACAGAAGATCTCTGCCCCACCCCAGTTTACCCCAGGAAGGGCTGTTGTGATTTCAATCGAATGAAGTAGTGGCCAAACAACCTTGACCTGGTTAATTTCTGGATGGACAATCCAATATAACGGTCCCAGAAATGCCGGCAGCCTCCAATACTTCACTCAAGTGGCCTGGGCAGTGAGAGGTGACAAATTAGTCAATCATAGGGAGCGTTACACTGAGCCCAGATATATCTTCCTCCACCATTCACACATACATTACACTGAGTCCAAACATACCTCACCCAAGATTCACATATACACTGAGTCCAAACATACCTCATCCAAGATTCACATATACACTGAGTCCAAACATATCCTCATCCAAGATTCACATATACACTGAGTCCAAACATATCCTCATCCAAGATTCACATATACACTGAGTCCAAACATACCTCATCCAAGATTCACATATACACGGAGTCCAAACATATCCTCATCCAAGATTCACATATACATTACACTGAGTCCAAACATACCTCATCCAAGATTCACATATACACTGAGTCCAAACATATCCTCATCCAAGATTCACATATACACTGAGTCCAAACATACCTCATTCAAGATTCACATATACACTGAGTCCAAACATACCTCATCCAAGATTCACATATACACCGAGTCCAAACATATCCTCACCCAAGATTCACATATACACTGAGTCCAAACATATCCTCATCCAAGATTCACATATACACTGAGTCCAAACATATCCTCACCCAAGATTCACATATACACTGAGTCCAAACATATCCTCACCCAAGATTCACATATACACTGAGTCCAAACATATCCTCACCCAAGATTCACATATACACTGAGTCCAAACATCCCTCACCCAAGATTCACATATACACTGAGTCCAAACATACCTCATCCAAGATTCGCACATACATTACACTGAGTCCAAACATACCTCATCCAAGATTCACATATACACTGAGTCCAAACATACCTCATCCAAGATTCACATATACACTGAGTCCAAACATATCCTCATCCAAGATTCACATATACACTGAGTCCAAACATACCTCACCCAAGATTCACATATACACTGAGTCCAAACATATCCTCATCCAAGATTCACATATACACTGAGTCCAAACATACCTCACCCAAGATTCACATATACACTGAGTCCAAACATACCTCATCCAAGATTCACATATACACTGAGTCCAAACATACCTCATCCAAGATTCACATATACACTGAGTCCAAACATACCTCATCCAAGATTCACATATACACTGAGTCCAAACATACCTCATCCAAGATTCACATATACACTGAGTCCAAACATATCCTCATCCAAGATTCGCACATACAAACAAAAAGGGTTGTTGGGTGATGGGAACCCTGACTTTTTTTTTTGCTCCCTAGCCCAGCAATGCTGAGTCCAATTGTAGCATTGTCATCAGTCAGCCATATCAGATTCTACGCTGGCCATTATTGTTGTGCTTGATTCCATTTTCTCCTGCTTATTTTACTATTGCACCTCTCTGCACTGTGTCAACTCTGCTTTTTAAATATTAATTTACGAAATCAAAGGCACGGACATTGAAATTAGGAACTAATTCACGAATAATACAACAAGAACAATAGTATCATGCGTGGGAGGTCCTAAAGCAGCTTACTAACATTGTAAGAGCTTGCACTAGTAGGTTTTATCTATTTTACAGTGTAATTACATGATAAGAACTGGCCTGGATACACTTAACATCGTAAAATTCTAAAAGCCATCTGTAACTGAAATTCAATGTCAATACTGCTGTCTTAATTAAATAAACTGCAGTGATAACTGCATGAAAGGAAACTGTTACTATAATAGAGCTTCTTACCATAACAGAAAGAGCTATTATATTAACACACACAGCCTTTGCGATACTGTACTCTGTGTAGAACATTCGTAATTCCATGTTAATTAGAATTTGAAAACAAAATGCCCCACAGGGGGACTATCTCTTGAACAATTCACCATCTTTTGTTGCTGTAGCAACACCTTAAAATTTGCAACCTTGTTATATTCTGGTGCGCCACACTGCAATGCAAGTTTCTGCGACACAAGTACAAGTGACAAAGGCTAGACAGCTGATCAATTGCTCTTTGATAAAAAAAATGACACGCCAATTGTATGCTGAGTATTCGTGGGCTGGGCTGGGCTGTCTGCCAGCGGTGCATGTACAGCAGTGTCAAAAGCTGAAGAACCAGAGGGAGATGAAGAGAATTTTTTTTACTCAGCAAGTTGTTATGATCTGGAATGCGCTGCCTTAAAGGGTGGTGCAATCAGATTCAATAGTAACTTTCAAAAGTGAATTGGATTTATACTTGAAGGGGAAAAATTTGCAAGTTTATAGAGAAAGGGTAGGGGAGTGGGACTAATTGGACAGATCTTCCAAAGAACCGGCACAGGCATGATGGGCCAAATGGCCTCCAGCACTGTATCATTGTACCGTTCTATGATTTGTGACATTTTACATTCAGTCTCAGTTTTTGACGCAGGAAGTGGGAATTCTCGGATTGACAGCTTTCAAAGCATCCACTGAACCCACACAGAGACACTGTGTGCTTGTTATTAGAGCATCTGAATTCTTTTAGAGAGGCAAGATCAGTGTTGGCACGGTGGCCATTTTGAGGAAGTTAGTTTGGGTGATACAAATTTAATGGCAGTAAGTGCATGCATGTGGAGGTGGATCGGATGTGGTCCTGCTGCTCGATAAGCCCACTGTCTAGGCTGGCACATAAAGAAAGTCACTTGGGCTGATGAGTCAGTAATGGGCGGGGGGAGGGGGGGAGCGGGAAGGGTTGCCAACTCTGGTCGGACATTTTCCTGGTGGTGTCATCAATGACCTCCTGTCTCCAACCGCCCCGCCCCCACACTCCTGTCATTGGTCACCCGACACGTCCATCCTCACAGTGCACTGCCTTCTCCCGCCAACCGGAAAGCGAACAGACTCTTCGTTACCCAATTGGATGATTCTTGACTTTTCATCAAACAGCCTTTTTCCCCATCTCCAATATTTTTATAACTAATAAACAAAAGTGTTCAAAGAATTTATTTTTAAAAACACAATCTATTTTACGCCCCTATGATTTTTCTCCCAGGTTTTCCTCGCAGCAGAGTCCTGGAAATTAGTCCTTAATTCCTGGAGACTCCAGGGCAATCCTGGAGAGTTGGGTTCTTGAGGGGGAGAATACAGAATCCAAACCAAGGTCCCACTGTGTAATTTAGAGTGATAGAATTTGATATTAAATGTTAATAAATTAGAAAATTCAGCTACATCTTAACAATGGGATCAACTGAAGTTTTTCTTAAACCTAAAACAGCTCTGGCACTATGAGACTGAACTGATGTCAAATATGCCACTTCATTCACACCCACTAAGTTAGTTTTGGGTGGCACTCTGTCGCACATGGAATTTCACACTGTCACACATGGAAGTAAATAATTGACTGGCCGGAGTGTGTGGAGGAAAATCAGGATTTACACCCAAAGAGGAACCTGCCTGATTTTCTGTCTACTTTAATGAATGGATGGAAAATCAGGTGGGCTCTGTCAAAGGGTGTGCGATCCTCCCTGCCTGAATTTCCTCTCCGTGTCCCATCCAGGTGGTTAGTTACCTCCCCAACCGCAATAGAGGAAAACCTGACCCCGTTCTTTCTGATATTCAGAGCACCACTAGACATGTGCAGCCACTCATTCCTGTGCATGTAGGTTGGTGCTCCTAATTTCAGAGAGAGCCAGACCAGCCAGTATGTGCAGTCTGGGGATCCGAACCGACATCTACTTACCCAGTGATGTCTGCAGGTCTGGGGGAGGGTCGGACTTGCATCATTAAATAGGTTTGATCAGTGGTCGTGAACACTGTGTGAATGTCAGCCGTTATACTCTGGCCAGCACTATGTGATCATGTAATTAGACCATGAAGGGGTAAAGGGACATTGGTTCCAGGTGAAACAGCGAACCCTGGTGTTATACAGCTGTCAGCCGTGGCTCAGTGTTAGCACTCTCACCCCTGAGTCAGAAGGTTGTGGGTTCAAGCCTCACTCCTGGGGCTTAAACACAAAACCTAGACTGACACTTCAGTGCAGTACTGAGGGAGTGCGACACTGTCGGAGGTGTCGTTTTTCAGATGTGACGTTAAAACTAAGGCCCCGTCTGTCCTATCAGGTGAATGTAAAAGATCCCATGGCACCATTTCGAAGAAGAGCAGGGGAAATTTCCCTGGTGTCCTGGCCAATATTTATCCCTCAACCAACATCACTAAAACAGATTATCTGGTCATTATCACATTGCTGTCTGTGGGACCTTGCTGTGTGCAAATTGGCTGCTGTGTTTCCTACATTACAATAGTGACTACACTTCAAAAAGTACTTAATTGGCTGTAAAGTGGTTTGAGATGTCCTGAGATATGATAAGTCTTTCTTTCGGTCTTTCCCACCAGGATTAATGTTAATTCTAAACCAAAGTGGTAGTTGAACAACTGGATAAAGCATTGCAGCCTTCTCACAAATCATTCATAGCACGACACAATGGTTTCAAGACCAAGATCAATATCTGGCTAGGTATGAAGTGGTGCGTATACTACCTTACTTGTAGGTTTTACTTAATAAATGGCTGAAACACAGCTCCACCAAAGTATACCAGACAGCTGTTGATGTTTTTCGCACATCCTTACATGAAAGTTCCTCAGGGGAATATCCATAACATCCTACCTTTTGAAGGAGAGCTGAAAAATACAATCACCAAGCAAAATTAAGCAGTACTAAGTTGATAGCAGGACTGTGAATGAATGGGAGCACCAACATCTGAAAGTCAAGAGAATGCTGTTCCCCCATCCTGCCAGTACAGCTGCTCTTATATTGGTCTAAAAGCCACCCTAGTGTCGTCAGATCCCAACACATGCAGCCAATGGCAACAACCAATGTAGACTAATCAGATTCTTTAGGCCTGCGGATGGCAAGTTCAATGAACACAATGATTCAGCAGTATAAAAGCAGCCATTATTATGAATGTATAGAAAATCATGGCTACGAGTCCACAAATTCCCAAGGTGCACTCTCTGTGAGCATTGCTCCTTACAGTGAGCACCATGTCACAGGATCACCCTTACCTCTGGGACCTGGCTTTGAACACAGACCAGATTGATGGAATGACAATGTCCTGTCTGCCAGCCTTTAAAAGTTCGACATGAAGCATGAGTTTGGAGCTGCCTCCACCCATTGCTTAGTGGGCATGAGTGCAGAGCAGAAATATGTGCTATAATGAAGCAGCAATTGGCAGTCTAACACAGGGAGGCCACAGGATGGCTGAAATTAGAACTGCAAATGTCACACTGGGTACGGTAACAGGGTGCTCATTTGAGGTACATTGTTGGGATAAATTAGATGGAGCACTACCAAAGGTTGAAGTGTTCCGTTTTCCAGCATTGATATCTATCACCTCAGGGAACTCAAATTCCACCCCGCCCCCCTTCCCACTTCTCCCCTCACCCCACCCCCCGCCCTAGATGTATATTTTGTGATGACTTTTTTCTGTGCGTCTTTGTGATTGAGGTTGGGACTGCTGTGGAATGGAGCACTATTCACTCTGGGCACCTGGTGTCAGCACCAAGCACTTACGCAGAGGGCTCATGCCCACCTATAAGAACTAGTGACAAAGACAACCCTAAAATTTATATTTAAAGTCTAGATTCTTGCTGATGTCACGTGGATGTGAGTCTTTAGCTGAGCTGAAATCTGCCTTCTGCTTATAAAGGAGGAGGCAGGGGAGGGGGATTGCTTTGAAAGGCTAGTTTACAATTCAAAGTTGGTCCTAATATAGGATATTTCTAAAACAATATCTCGAAGATCCAAAGCAGGGTTTCTATTGTGTGCTGAAAGTTTTTCCAAAATGTCAACATGTCTAAAAACATATATTTCATCTGACACCCAAAGGTCAGTGGGAGCTGCCTGGTGGATTTAATTTAACACATTTATTTTACTTTCCAGCTCAAGTAACAATTTAAATGATCTGTTTTGTAAACAGTGCCGAAGGCTGATCCTGTCCAAATTGCACACAACAGTAAATGATCTACAGTAAATTAAATTCCATTGGAAGGGTTATATTGATTTTAAAACACTCTGCAACTTTTTAAACATTTCTAATGGAAACTGCTTATCTCCACATTTCCTCTCTTTACACCAATCGTTTGTTTTACATCGTCTCATTTCCCCCCTCCCCCTGTTTTTAGAAACTTTTTCTTTCTGGTGCATTCAGTGGCCCTCCCCTTTAAGTGAGTTCAAAAAAAAACTTTGTTCCAAAATGTCAGCATGTCTGAAAATGTACATTTCATCTGACACCCAAAGGTCAGTGCAAGCTGCCTGGTGGATTTAACTTAACTCATTTATTTTACTTTCCAGCTCTAGTAAGAATTTAAATCATCTGCGTTGTAAACAATGAGGACCGCTCCTCCCAACCTGGCTCCACATTAAATTCACGGGCCGCTGAGGGCCACCAACCCCCCTTCCCCGATTGCCTCCTTCTTTCCCCCCACACCCCCACCCCGAACTCTGAACATAAGAACATAAGAAATAGGAGCAGGAGTAGGCCAATCGGCCCCTCGAGCCTGCTCCGCCATTCAATAAGATCATGGCTGATCTGATCCTAACCTCAAATTTAAATTCATGTCCAATTTCCTGCCCGCTCCCCGTAACCCCTAATTCCCTTTACTTCTAGGAAACTGTCTATTTCTGTTTTAAATTTATTTAATGATGTAGCTTCCACAGCTTCCTGGGGCAGCAAATTCCACAGACCTACTACCCTCTGAGTGAAGAAGTTTCTCCTCATCTCAGTTTTGAAAGAGCAGCCCCTTATTCTAAGATTATGCCCGCTAGTTCTAGTTTCACCCATCCTTGGGAACATCCTTACCGCATCCACCTGATCAAGCCCCTTCACAATCTTATATGTTTCAATAAGATCGCCTCTCATTCTTCTGAACTCGAATGAGTAGAGTCCCTAACTACTCAACCTCTCCTCATATGTCCACCGCCTCATCCCCGGGATTAGCCGAGTGAACCTTCTTTGTACTGCCTCGAGAGCAAGTATGTCTTTTCTTAAGTATGGACACCAAAACTGTATGCAGTATTCCAGGTGCGGTCTCACCAATACCTTATATAACTGCAGCAATATCTCCCTGTTTTTATATTCTATCCCCCTAGCAATAAAAGCCAACATTCCGTTGGCCTTCTTGATCATCTGCTGCACCTGCATACTAACTTTTTGATTTTCTTGCACTAGGACCCCCAGATCCCTTTGTACTGCAGTACTTTCCAGTTTCTTGCCATTAAGATAATAACTTGCTCTCTGATTTTAACTGCCAAAGTGCATAAACTCACATTTTCCAATATTGTATTGCATCTGCCAAATCTCCGCCCACTCACCCAGCCTGTCTCTATCCCTTTGTAGGTTTTTTATGTCCTCCTCACTCTCTACTTTCCCTCCCATCTTTGTATCGTCTGCAAACTTTAATATGTTACACTCGGTCCCCTCCTCCAAATTGTTAATATAGATTGTAAAGAGTTGGGGACCCAGCACCAACCCCTGCGGAACACCACTGGCTACTGGTTGCCAGTCCGAGAATGAACCATTTATCCCAACTCTCTGCTTCCTGTTAGATAACCAATCCTCCACCCATGCCAGAATATTACCCCCAATCCAGTGATTCTTTATCTTGAGCAATAATCTTTTATGTGGCACCTTGTCGAATGCCTTCTGGAAGTTTAAATACACTACGTCCACTGGTTCCCCTTTATCCACCCTGTATGTTATGTCCTCAAAGAACTCAAGCAAATTTGTCAGACATGACTTCCCCTTCGTAAAGCCATGCTGACTTTGTCCTGTTAAATTATGTTTATCCAAATGTTCTGCTACTGTCTCCTTAATAATAGACTCCAAAATTTTACCCACCACAGATGTTAGGCTGACTGGTCTATAATTTCCAGCCTTCTGCCTACTACCCTTTTTAAATAAGGGTGTTACATTAGCAGTTTTCCAATCTGCCGGGACCGTTGCCGAGTCCAGAGAATTTTGGAAAATTATTACCAAAGCATCCACAATCCCTACTGCCACTTCCCTCAAGACCCTAGGATGTAAGCCATCAGGTCCAGGGGATTTATCCGCCTTGAGTCCCATTAATTACTGAGTACCAATTCCTTAGTGATTTTAATCGTATTTAGCTCCTCCCCCCCTAGAGCCCCCTATTTGTTCAGCATTTTTGCCATCTCCATGTTTCCCACCATTAATTTCCCGGTCTCATCCTCTAAGGGACCTACGCTTGCCTTTGCCACCCTTTTTCTTTTTATATAACTATAGAAACTCTTGCTATCTGTTTTTATATTTTTTGCTAATTTATTTTCATAATCTATCCTCCCTTTCTTAATCAATCCTTTAGTTACTTCTTGCTGTCTTTTGAAGACTTCCCAATCTTCTATCCTTATATGTCCTTGTTTTTAGTTGGATACTATCCTTAATTTATTTACTTAGCCACGGATGGCTGTCATTTCTTTTACACCCTTTTTTCCTCAGTGGAATATATTTTTTTTGAAAGTTGTAAAATAACTCCTTAAATGAACACCACTGTTCATGTACTGTCTTAACTTTTAATCTATTTTCCCAGTCCACTTTAATCAATTCCGCTCTCATACCATCATAGTCTCCTTTATTCAAGCTCAGTACGCTTGTTTGAGAACCAACCTTCTCACCCTCTAATTGGATATGGAATGTAACCATGTTATGGTCACTCATTCCAAGGGGATCCTTAACTAGGACATTATTAATTAATCCTGGCTCATTACACAGGACCAGGTCCAAGGTTGCCTGCCCCCTTGTAGGATCATTTACATACTGCTCAAGAAATCCATCCCTAATACACTCAATAAACTCTTCCTCAAGGCTGCCCTGCCCAATTTGATTTGTCCAGTTAATATGATAGTTAAAATCCCCCATAATTATAGCTGTTCCCTTATTACATGCCCCGACTATTTCCTGATTAATACTTCTTCCAGCAGAGTTGCAACTATTAGGAGGCCTATATACTACGCCCACCAGTGTTTTTTTCCCCTTATTATTCCTTATCTCTACCCAAACTGTTTCATTGACCTGATCTTTTGTCCCAATATCATTTCTCTGTATTACCGCTCCATGCCGGAACCGGCGAACTGCCACTGGCGCTGCGATTGAGGCTGGTGGCCTCACCCCTCCCTATCTCTGTGACCTCGTCCAGCCCTACAACCCTCCGAGATCTCTGCACTCCTCCAATTCTGGCCTCTTGCGCATCCCAGATTTTAATCGGCCCACCATTGGCGACTGTGCCATCAGCTGCCTAGGTCCTAAGCTCTGGAATTCTCTCCCTAAACCTCTCCGCCTCTCTCTCTCCTCCTTTAAGACGCTCCTTAAAACCTATCTCTTTGACCAAGCTTTTGGTCACCTGTCCTAATGGCTCCATATGTGGCTCGGTGTCAAATTTTGTTTCATAACGTTCCTGTGAAGCGCCTTGGGATGTTTTATTACATTAAAGGCGCTATATAAATGCATGTTGTTGTTGTTGCAGCGGGCAGCTAATAAACAAATTGCGCCCCACTCAATATTCAGTCCCATTGACTTCAGTAGAATTGAATATTGGGTGTGTGGTATAATGGATGTGATTCCAGCTGTTTTGCGTCCATGCCCATCTTCAATTTCACCTGCAGTAAATATTAGCCGTGCATGTGTTAGGGACAGTAAATACTAGTAACCTGTCTGTTGACAGACAGCAAATACTAGTTGCACATGTGTTAGGGGCAGTAAATACGAGTGGCCTGTGCGTTTAGCAATGTGAATAAAAAATACACAAAGGAGCTCTGATTGTGATGTAGTAATTGGAGCTGCAATGTTACTGAAAATTGAGGCAAATTGGTTGAACATCTGGTGAGGTGCAGTCTGCCGAGGCAATTCACCAGGAGCCTTCATTCCGGATTAGGGCCGGGGATCATGATGACAAATGTAAAGTAGATGCAAAAAACTAAGTGCCAATTCTAAAGGGAGTTATTAAATTCTGTCTCGGTAGGTATTTGCTTTCCTTGTCTCCTGTTTTTCAGAATCTATTCACTTGACGTCCTAATCCCATTACTCCGCTTTTGACATTTATTAGGTAACAACAAAGAAGGGTGAAAAACAATCAGGAAGGAGCGAGTGTAAACAATTATTAACAGCGCGTCAAGGCTAACTTTGATGCCTTTATGTATTTATCCACGAACATCCTTTAATCTAATATTTATGCAAACTGATCCCAGCCTTTTACCAACGGAGACTTTTTTATCATGTTGGGCTGAATTATACATTTCATCACCAAAGCAAAGCAAGTAAGAGAGGCCTAAGACACAGGCTGCAATTAGTTAATGGTGAAAGGATGACAGATTGTCAATTGGAAGAGGACAGATATTTAAATATCTATTTATCCTTCAGTATGGGTTTATATTCTGGTTGTGGGTTACTTCATATAGTTTCTTTTTTTAAAATAAGGCATAAAGCTGATATTGAGGCTTGGAGCTAAATCAATTGATCTAAAGATGAATTAAAATGCAAGGCACATCGCCCGGGAGCAGTAATAAATACCAGCGTTGTCCCATTCATCCACTCGGTGATGCAGGCATGGGAAAGGCTCGACAGCACCTTGCTTTCCCCAACTCTACCACACTCAATTAGTCTTTACTGCGTCGCTTATTTGGCATGAAATTGTATACACTCACAAGGATCCCTGTAAATAAATAATATAATGTAACTGATGACCAATAAATGGAACTATTCTCAAGGCTTCTTTAATTTGGCTGTCTAAAGTTTGGCCTACTTAATAACTGTTGCAATCTTTTCACATCCTGAATTAAGAGTTTTTTTTCTCTTGTGTCCTGTGTATACTGTGAGCTGCAAATTAACATGCGAAGCCAATTTTCAGCTGCTGCAAGTGAGAGATTCACGAATGCAAATAGTCCTGATAGTAAGTAATGTGTTTGTTAACCCCCAAAGAGTGGTGTTCTGTCAGTGTGAGCCTCCTTCCCTCCCCCTCCATATTTGTTGTGATTTAGCTCTGATCCTATCTGTGTAATGTGCCTAACACGGCATCTTCTGTATGTAGATTAAATAGAGCTAGGTCATGGCTAGCTGTGAAATGTAATTTATAAAGTGAGATTGACTGGATCGGGTACAAACTGCAAATTACAAAGTCAGCCACACAAGTGGAATATAAATCATATTTTATGGCTGGCCGTGACATTTTCTTTTCACACTCTATGTTTAAGATTATCATAAAACACATCGTTGCTGGTTTTAGAACATTATTTTTGTATTGAGTCACTTTGGCTCAGTTCGTAGTGCTCTGTCTATTGGGTCAGAAGGTTGTGAACTCAAGGCCTTGCACCAGAATTGGACTACACGGTCCAGGCTGGCAGTATTATACTGAGACAGTGCTGCACTGTCAGAGATGTCGTCCTTCAGATAAGATATTAAACTGCCTGTTTAAGTGAATTTTAAAAGCTGCAACAGGAAGACTGTAGGGTTGGTATTCTGAAAGGATGAGATCAAATGAACTGTGGGGCCCTCCTCATCTGAACCGATGTTATAAGTTGATCTTAGCTGAGATGTAGAGGTGCTACAACTATCCTCAGCAACAGTATTCTTTGATGAAGTAACAGAGAGGGTTGATGAGAGTAGTGCGGTTGATGTTGTGAGTATGGACTTTCAAAAGGCATTTGATAAAGTACTACATAATACTCGTTGGCAAAATTAAAGCCCACGGGAGTAAAGGGACAATGGCAGAGTTGGTACAACATTGGCTAAGGGACAGAAAGCAGAGAGTAGTGGTGAACGGTTATTTTTCAGACTGGAGGGAAGTTTACAGTGGTGTTCCCCAGGGGTTGGTATTAGGACCTCTGCTCTTTTTGATATATATTAATGACCTGGATTTGGTATACAGGGTATAATTTCAAAGTTCGCAGATGACACGAAACTGGGAAATGTAGTAAACAATTTGGAGGATAGTAACGGACTTCAGGAGACATATACATACTGGTGAAATGGACAGACACATAGCAGATGAAGTTTAATGCGGAGAAGTGTGAAGTGATACATTTTGGTAGGAAGAATGAGGAGAGGTAATTTAAACTAAATGGTAAAATTTTAAAGGGAGTGCAGGAACAAAGAGACCTGGGGGTGTATGTACGCAAATCTTTGAAGGTGGCAGGACAAGTTGGGAAGGCTGAAAAAAAAGCATGTGGGATCCTAGGCTTTATCAATAGAGGCAGAGTACAAAAGCAAGGAAGTTATGCTAAATCTTTATAGAACACTGGTTAAACCTCAGCTGGAATATTGTGTCTAATTCTGGGCACCCCACTTTAGGAAGGATGTCAAGGCCTTAGAGATAGTACAGAAGAGATTTACTAGACTGGTGCTTTAGTTATGTGGAGAGACTGGAGAAGCTGGAGTTGTTCTCCTTAGAGCAGAGAAGGTTAAGGGGAGATTTGATAGAGGTGTTCAAGATCATGAACAGTTTTGATAGAGTAAATAAGGGAAACTGTTTCCAGTGGTAGAAAGGTCAGTAACCAGAGGACACAGATTTAAGGTGATTGGCAAAAGAACCAGAGGGGACACGAGGAAACATTTTTTTTACACAGCGAGTTGTAATGATCTGGAATGCACTGCCTGAAAAGGTGGTGGAAGCAGATTCAACAGTAACTTTTAAAAGGGAATTAGATAAATATTTGAAGGGGAGAAAATTGCAGGGCTAAGGGGAAAGAGCAAGGGTATGGGACTAATTGGATAGCTCTTTCAAAGAGCCGGCACAGACATGATGGGCCGAATGGCCTCCTCCTGTGCTGTACCCACTGTGACATTATGAACACTAAGCTAGAGATGGAGAAGAAAAAGAAATCAACCCAGGTTCCTAATCCTAATTGCTATCCAGTGACCCTAGTTGGAAAGTGTGCATGAGTGGATATCAGGTGAGCTCAGCTGTGGTGCATTCCAAGATTAAATAGCCTGCAACATTCACTGTGTGTGATGACACATGAAGAATGTCCACTTGGGCAAAGTACTGGAGGGTTTGCAGCAGCTGTGGAGCTTTTCCCCTGTATGAATCGGCACCTTCAGGAGAAGAGGGGAGAGACTGGAGCTGAAACTATTTTAGTCCCTCTCTCCTTTTTGTTCTGTGTATATTTTTTGAGGATAGGTAAAGACTGCTCTTACTCCAGTGCCAGGCTCTCCTTGAGCAATACATCTCCTAACAGGATGGACAGGCAACCTGCAGTCAAGCGCCCATCAATATTGCATTTGCAACCAACAGCAGGTGATCAAGAACAGGTAAGAGCGAGCCTGCTGCCACAGAAACCAGAAGTAGCACTAAAACTGTCCAAGCTGACCACTTGTTGGGGATCAGTCCTGGGTTTTTTTTTGGCATTTCTTTTTCATTTGTTGGTATTGCAAAATTGCTCGGTTTTTTTTGATTGACTTCAATTTTACTGCTGGCGCTCATGTTCAAAGCATTTCGCCTGAGATAGGCTGTCCTGCCCATCCTCCGGTTATTATCAGTCTCCCATCTCATCTCATCTCAGCATAAAAAAACAGCAGAATACGCCCAAAAGCACCAGCATATTTCAGCCCCTTTCAGAGGATGACTGCATCTTAACAGTAACAGAATGATGCAGAGGGGGGCAGGGTGCAAACAGCAAGTGATACACAATGGCAAGAAAATACCACCCATTTAATTGGCCACTCAAGTATCAATAGTGTTTCAGAATCATTGGCTAATGTAACAAATGGACAAAAAATGTAAGGATTTTGCAAAAGTTTTTCTGTATCCCACCCAAAATCCTGAAATGACTTCTCAGTCAATGGTGTTTTTATAATGTTGGTAGGGTTTGGTTTCAATTGCTTTTTTTAATGTTCAGTCCAAAAAGTTGGATGAAATATTTTGGTGATTCAGTCATAGAGGCACTCACTTTGTTCTTAAAGAAAAAGCACTGGCAACATAAGTGAGCGTTGAAGTGTTATTCTGTGTGAAGGCCAACGTACACTCTCGGATGATAATAGTTCTTTTGCGACCGATTGAATATTTAGCTCCACAACCTCATGATAATCTGAAATTTCAACATTGCATAAGTTACCACTGGCCATGGAAAGAAACAGGAATTCTGCTGCTTCAGTTCTGTACAGCCAGCCATAAAAAACAACCAATTGTGACAGAATTTCTGAAAAGGAAATGTACATCCTGCTCTGATGGTACTGTGATAAGTTTCAGACCATGCTGCAATGAAGTGTATGAGAGTATTTAGATCTGACATGGTTTATGATAACACACATGGGATACATTTAAAATAATATTTGTAATAAACATTCCAACTATTACCAACAAATCCTTCATGGATCCCTTACCAATATACAACCCATATAAAAGCATCTTTCGATGTTGTGTCTTTGCTAGAATACATTTTTTGGTACGACTCCCAAGAAGAGTCTTAGTGAGTTGGTCTTCTGTAATTTAATTTATACAAAGAACAAAATGTAATTCTTTCTTGGTAGGAATAGATGAGGTAGAAAGAAAATCTGTTGCACAATGTATCCATTCACGGAGAGTAATTGCAGCTGTCAGTGCGATTATGAATTGCTTGTTCGCAAATTAAATGCTAAGAAGAATGTAAAGGACAATTTAATACTGCACAGCATTAAACACAGTGGGTTGAAATTTAAAACAGATTCTATTCCATAAAAAGGAAAAATTGTATTCTGAGTTTTATATATAAGAGATAAAAGCATGGAGATGATGATAAATTTGTACAAGGCAGTGTTTAGACTGCAGTTGGAATACTTTGTGCAGTTTTGGGCATCCTATTAAAGAAAGGAGATTAAACCCATGAAAATGGTGCAACATAGATTCAGTGGGATGATACTAGGGATGAAAGGGTATAGTTATGATGAGAAACCTAAAAATTTGGACTGTATTCACTGAAGGAAGCTGGCCACTTGGTCTTGCAAGAGCTAAGTAGAAGGTAAGCATCTTTATAGATAACTCTTGGTCCATGTGATCTCCTGGACTAGTTTTGATCACTTGAGGGGTCAGAGAGGAATTTTCCAGAGCATTTTTTCCCTTATTGGCCCTGTTTTTTTTCTCTGGGTTTTTTGGTAACTCCCAGGAGATTACATAGGAACATAGGAACAGGAGTAGGCCATTCAGCCTCTCGTGCCTGCTCCGCCATTTGATAAGATCATGGCTGATCTGTGATCTAACTCCATATACCTGCCTTTGGCCCATATCCCTTAATACCTTTGGTTGCCAATAAGCTATCTATCTCAGATTTAAATTTAGCAATTGAGCTAGTATTAATTGCCGTTTGCGGAAGAGAGTTCCAAACTTCTACAACCCTTTGTGTGTAGAAATGTTTTCTAATCTCACTCCTGAAAGGTCTGGCTCTAATTTTTAGACTGTGCCCCCTACTCCTAAAATCCCCAACCAGCGGAAATAGCTTCTCTCTATCCACCCTATCTGTTCCCCTTAATATCTTATAAACTTCAATCAGATCACCCCTTAACCTTCGAAACTCTAGAGAATACAGCCTCAATTTGTGTAATCTCTCCTGGTAACTTAACCCTTGAAGTCTGGGTATCATTCTAGTAAACCTACGCTGCACTCCATCCAAGGCCAATATGTCCTTCCGAAGGTGCGGTGCCCAGAACTGCTCACAGTACTCCAGGTGCGGTCTAACCAGGGTTTTGTATAGCTGCAGCATAACTTCTGACCCCTTGTACTCTAGTCCTCTAGATATAAAGGCCAGCATTCCATTAGCCTTCTTGATTATTTTCTGCACCTGTTCATGACACTTCAATGATCTATGTACCTGAACCCCTAAGTCCCTTTGGACATCCACTGTTTTTAACTTCTTACCATGGCTGAGGAGGGGGAGGGGGAGGGGAAAGGGAGAAGTGCTAAGTCATGATCATGGTATGGGGCAGGCTTGATGGACCAGCTGGTTTTATCCTACCCTTCAATTTCGTATGTTCATATGTTCATAACTGGAAGAAAACAAAAGTCCAGTCACTGAGTGACTTTCTCCCAAGTCTCCTCTATCTGGAGACTGCAGGTGAGACTGTGGAATGCGTGGAGCAGTTTACATATCTGGGATCTCTGACCCGCAAGTCACGTCAAAGCACCCCAGAAATGTGGCGCAGAATTGCGCTGATACACCAGGCGATAATGGACCCGGACAAGAATGTATGGTCCATTGCATATCCTGCTTCCAACAAAACCTCACCTGTATAATAACTTCCATCGCTCCGATTCTCCTGTATGCATGAGAGACTTGGACTGTCTCGCATTGGACCAATGGTGGTTCGTTGCATCTGCCGCAGTCAATGATATGACTGTGTCACCAATAGTCAGGTCAGAAAGATGAACCGCCACCTCCCCCCACCCCCCCCACACCCCCCAAATGTCACAATTGCCAAAAGGCATTTGTTACTGTTTGGGCAGTTTGCCAAGTTGTGAAACTGAATTTAATAAATCTGGCAATTTGTGGGTTAGTACCAGAAAAGTGACCATGAAAGGTGCTGGGTTGTTGTAAACACTCTACTGGGAAGGGAAGCTTCCCCCCACCCCCCCAATCAATCTGGCCCGCATGTGACTCCAAGCCCCTATGTGGTTGATTCTTAATGCCAATGTTGCCCACATCCCAAGAACAAAAGGGGAAAAAAAATAATATTTTTGCTGAAGCTGCTTTAACACAGTAGTTAACCAGTTTAAATTAAATGGGTTATGGACTCTGCATCTGGCCTCTGCTCAATCCTTCCCAGAATTCAACAGTGTGAACAGTTACAGGCACAAACCAGTGCCACATCATTCATAGTCCACATAATAGACCTCCAGCACATGGCTCAGCATCGTGGAGTTTTATTTCTCTTGCGTTGGTTCAGAAAGAGAACTTGGCAAACTGCCCAAACAATAACAAATGCCTTTTGGCAATTGTGATATTTGGGGGGTGTTGGGGTGGGCGGTGGGGGGATATGGCTCGTTCATCTTTCTGACCTGACTATTGGTGACACAGTCATATCATTGACTGCGGCAGATGCAACAAACCACCATTGGTCCAATGCGAGACAGTTCAAGTCTCTCATGCATTCAGGAGAATCGGAGGCTTCAATGAATTGAAATTTCCTTCGATGCAACATTGCAAAGTGAGGTCATTCTAGCTCCAGCTTTCAGCTACAAGTCTCTGGCACTGACTCCATCAACTTCCCCTGGCTGCCTTCTACCTTTTGTATTCTGTTTGACCCTCAGCTGAGTTTTCTACCCAGTTTATTGCTGAGACTGCACTGCTTCACCTGCAGAACATTACCAGCTCACACTATTTGAGGAGGTACCAAGGCATTCTCCTGCATTGAGAAGGGATAGCAAATCATAGAACATGATAAGCCCTGCCACTGTCCTACCGGTCTGCTCTCAGGTGGCGAATGATGCACAAACTAGAGAATCTAAGCAGGCTAGAGATAATAGAGTGTAAAATGGGACTCTGGGGTGAATTTTATTTCAAGAAAAGAATTAGGTGAAGGTGCAGTCATTTAAGGAAGAAAGATATGCTTACTTGCATTTACATAGCGTCTTATCACATCGAAATATTTTAAAGCAGTTCACACAGAGCCTGAAATATTAATCTGTTTTTCTTTTTATAGAAGCTGACACACTTTCTAATTTATTTACAGCATTTTCTGTTTTTATAAAGAATTTCTTTTGTATCTCAACAGAATGAAACACGTGCTTTGAAAAATCAATATTCCTTTCAGCTTATTTAAACCTTGAAAAACATTTATATTCCTTTCTGCTCATTTAGACCCGATATACAAATATAAGAAAGCTCCCAATGTGATTAGCTTGCCAGTTTGAGATCGTCCCTGTGGAAGCAAAGTATTATACCTTAATTGTATTTTCAGCATCAGATTGCACCCTGGCGACAGCTAGGCACTGCTTCCTTCTCAGACGGGTTTTCTTGCCAACTACTATGATTTATTGCCTCCTTAAAGAGCAATGCTCTGAAATCTGTCATTAGGAGGCAAGGACTATTAGGGTTTCAACTGCTGGAATATTCTTGCTGAGGTTCAGTCAGAGCTGCCTGTAAATAAGTGAATTTTGCTTTTAGATAATATGCCTATCAGTCTGTTATCATATAATAAATTAGCCTGCTTCATTCTTCTTCCATTTAAGACTTATAAGAGGCGATTTTAAACCCTAATCGTCCGATGGAAGCTGGGCGGGTGGGTAGTTAAAATTGCCCAGAGGGAGACATACCCGCTGTCATCCTACTGTCTTCCCAAAGTCTTCGATTGTTATCTAAAAAGAGATTGTTATCTAAAAACAGAATTCACTTATTTACAGGCAGTGAACTGGAACTGGAGCTCTGAATGAATCTCAGCAGGAATAGCAAGACATTTCGAGTATTTTAAACTCTAATAATCCTTCCCTCCTAAAGACAGATTTCAAAGCACTGCTCTTCTGAGCAGGTGGGAAGGACGCCCGTTCGAAACAGTAGGGTCCTTCTTTAAATAGGCAGATCTGGCTCCAATGACACCATTGGGTCCCATCTGCTATTTTAACCATGAGCTTGAGTGAGGGATGTTGTTGTGGCTTTCCCACCAGGTCAATCCAGTGGGAAGAGGAGCCGTGGCCAGAAGAGGCCCATAGTTAAAAAGTCTTTTTAACTTTTTTAAAAAACTTTTCTTGTGGGGCCAGAAGGAGCAGGAGTGTTCCTCCGGGCTCCATAAGGAGAGTTTAGGCCTCTCCGCCTCCAGGCACCCGACCCTCGGTTGCAAGGCCCTCCCATGGGCGCCCTGCTCCGTAAAACCTGGCGGGAAAGAAGAAGAGGCCCTCCAAAGTAAGTAAAAACTTTTCCTAAGTGGGGGCAGGAGGAGCATGAGTGCTTCTCTGGGTCCCACAAGGAAAGTCTGGGTCTCTGCTGCCCCGGGCTCCCCCCCTGCTTCCCACCCATGAAACAACTCTGATCCTCCTCCACCCCCACCGTGACTTAACTCACTACCGGCGGGCGGCCTCTGGGGCCCAAGATTCTGACCTGCCCAAGGCCAGCCAGCTGCTTCTTTCCATTCATTTAGGGAAGGCTGCTGACCTGCGGGTTGCAAACGAGGCCTGGGAGTTACAATATCCTGGGCCTCAAACTGGTGACATTGGGCGGGTTTAACGCTTGCCCCGCAAACCCCTACCCTCCTGAAACCCGCTCCCAGTTAAACCGCCCCCCTCACCCCCCCATCGAAATTGTGTTTTTGAAAAACTCTCAACTAGGTACTTTTAACTGAAATATTAGTTCTATTGACATACGTATTGTGCAAAGAGTCAGGCACTATTTTTAGCCTGTGCAAGCTGAGTCAAAGAAAGACAGCACAGATCTAGCTGTTATTTCACAGCTAACAGTATCTGTTAGCAATTGTCGTATACCTTTTCTCTTTATTGCTCATCTTCATCATGCTACAGCTTTGTGAAATACATATGAGTTGCCAACTAGCCATGAAAATGCAGTTGTAAAATTATTAATGCTCTCTTGTTGAAAACAAATAATCTCCTCTTCACAGTATCAGTGACAGTTTATGCTGCTATTATGTGTCTGTTGTAAGCTGGTTGCAATTAAGATGATAAGTTTGCTAATTCATTTCTTGGGAAACAAAATATTTTTAGAATGGTAACTTTGTACCTGTCGAGATAGTTTGGTTTCCTGAAGAAACAATGGCGATTATTAGTACCTGCTGCCTCAGCTACATTGTTTGTTCCCCTTTGACTATGTAAGGAGCTTAGATGAGATCTCCATCATGCAGCTTAGGATGCATGGGAGACTGGAGGGGTTATTGTAATCAGTTTACTTCACTTAAAATTAAATAAATTATATCTTGACCTGCTTTAAGGGTTTGCTCTCTAAGCTAACATATAGAATTACACAGAGTTTACAGCACAGAAGCAGGCCAACTGGTCTATGCCGGTGTTTATGCTCCAAAGCAGCCCTCTCCCACCCTTCTTCATCTAACCCTATCAGCATATCCTCCTATTCCTTTCTCCCTCATGTGTTTATCTAGCTTTCCCTTAAATGTATCAATGCTATTTGCTTCAACTACTCCTTGTGGCACTCCTTGGATTTGTTTATTGAGTTTCTCCAACTTTGATCTCGACCAGTACAGGAGTCACCTGATTGTGACCCCCTCTTGAAGAGAACAACAGCACATGTACAGAATGGGGCTGTAACACTCGACTGCCTTAGAATGAAGGCACCATGGGATCTTCCAGGGCATTGGGCATTGTCATGCATCATGCAATGTTGGTGATCACAGTTGAATATTGAAGGAGTGGAACCACTTTCTGTTCATACATGATGCCACATCAGTAAAAGGAGGTCTTATAGTAATGCGGGTTCTGTTGATGGCACCCTGTACTCCGGGAAAGCCAGCCACCCTGTAGAAGCCGAAAACCCTTTCATGTTATGAAAGTGGGACACCCGTGAGCTTCTCCCTATCTATGCAGAGATTTGATGAAGTAACCAGCATGTTACTTCATCACTACCAAGCTGCAGCCAGAAGATAATCTTCCTTAAGACCAGAATGTAATGAGAAACTTGCCACAACCAATCCCTGAGAATAATGCACAGAAGAACATTATGGGACAACCTGGGCACAGTGCAGGAAGTTTAAATACTGATAAGTGTACACCAGATCTGAAACACTGACTGTCAGCGCGAAACATTGACAGTGGCATGTATGTGAGGTGGCCTGACTACATGGCCTATCATCATTGTCGAATGGTCCCACTGAGTTCATTTTCTCAATATCCCACACAGCGATCTCCTGAACTTGATGAGGGAAGTGGCCACTAAGTGTCCTGTTTTCCTTTTAACCATATTATAGTTCACTGTACTTCCTCTCTCATATGTGCATGGATTATTTTCCTCCCACTTCATTTTGTTCTTTTCCTTTTTAAATGTTGTTCATGTTTAATTTTTCTCCAGTTCTGAGAAAGGGTTAGACCTGAAATGTTAGCTTATCCGTTCTCTCTCCAGATACTGACTGACCTGTTGAGGGTTTTCAGTATTTTCTGTCTTTGTTTCAAATTTCCAACATTTGCAGCTTTTTGCTTTTTAGTCATCTCATTAATATGGGTTGGGTCCAAACATAAGTCCCACAGTTAGAAGAGTGTGCTAACATACTGCAAATGTTATGTTCTCTTAACACAAACTGTTCTACTTCTCTTAGAGGTAACACTGTACCTTACAAAGTGTGTGGTTCAGAGCTTGGTGGTAATATTTTAAAAAGCACATTATAGATGGTGTTTTATATGATTTGGTAACTAGTGGTGGAATCAGAAATATGTATTATATTTTAGCCTATAGTGTACAGTACTGCATCAAGAAAGTTTTATATAAGTCTTGGTTCTTTTCTAATTGCTTTTTGGTATGAGCCTAGAAATAAACATAGACATGCTTGAGAACACGGACAGCACTAAAGAATCCTTTTTACTCACCCCAGATGGTTTCTTTACAAAAGAAACTTATGTGCCATGAATGCGTTTTGAAGGCAAAAGCAGCGTATTCAATAAATGTTTATGAAATTAGGGGATACGCATTGTCACATACATCATGTTTAAGAATGTCATGTTAAAGATTCAAGACTAGGTAGGATGATTATTCAGTTCAGATGAGTCTTCAGTTCTAATGAATGTCATTGCCCGCCTTTATTCTTTACAGATGCTGCCTGATCTGCTTCCAGCATTTTCTGTTACGATTTTCAGCATTTGCTGTTTTTCCTTTTTTATTTTTCGGATGATTATTGTTCTGTTACTGAAGGAGCTGTAAACAACATGTGTTGTTGGTTTCTCAGATTTACAACTGAGAGGAACTATTGTACGTCTATATCTAAACTCTCAGATGGGCAGCTGCTAGGAGTTGATATGATGTAAAAAAATGATTCTGCTTCTAGACTACCTCCAGGAAACTCTTCTTTGTTTTTGGTATCTCCTTTATAAACATGAGCACCAATATGGACATGGATTATGAGGCAGTTCCATTATTCAGTAATGAGTTACAGGTATCCTTTAGTAATTAGATTTATTATCTCCCCTAGTGCATGGGTAATGATATGCCCCCCTCTTCTCCCTTCTCAGCCGCGATCTCGAACCATGTATACATAAGTGCAGTCATTATGGAAAAATTATTGAAGCCTTACAAAGTAACACTGTGAATAGAATTTATTTTTCTGTGCGGAAACATGAAAGAATGATCTTAAATGTGACATGACACTTACATTGTACTTAATAATGGGAACAGGAAAGGTGAACTCTCTCAAGTAAATTGAAACAGGCAGCACATAAAATCTCCTTTTTGGCAGAGTCAGAGAACAGCGTAATTATTTTTTGCAGTTATATTTTCCATTACAAATGACAAAATATTCATAAAGCCAGATGGATATAATTAATACAGCTTTTCCAAGAAATTACAGAGCTAATTAATATTTTACACAGTGCATATTATGGCAGATTAAATTCTTTTTCTATGTATAATGTCATTATTGCTTTAAGGCTTTACTCGTAGTGACATAAGTAACCTTAGGAAATGAGTCAATAATATCCAAAACTACAAAAATAGACTTTCACCAGCCGAGGGTTACATTAGCCTGGTAAGTGTAAAGGATTTTTAGCTTGAAATGAATAATGTGTTTAGTTAAAAAAAAATTATGCAGAGCAAATAATGCTCAGCAACCAATGCCCATGTCTAAATGTCTGTTAATCCCTTGTTCACATTATTACATGGTGATAATAAGTTATGTTTTTATTTGCACTGTTTTGGGATTTAAATGGTGCTTTTTCACATGACTTTATTGATGAGCATGCCCAGTGGGAATTATAGAAAAGTGGCAAAGGAAACTACATCAAGCAAGAGTTCCAAAATCAAAATATCGGCAGCTTCAAAATGTCTGAATTAAGCTAATTAAGAAACTTACATAAAGCTTGAAGATAAAGATGGACTTAAAGGAATGCCAAAACCTCAAAAAACCAAACGGTTCATTGGGTTTGCACAGTATTGCACTTACACAGGCTCAGCCTCTTGCCTATGTTGAATTATCTGCTCCGAGGTAGCTAGGAAGCCCTATCATAAAATAGGTAGAAAGAATCACTGTTCTTTTGTCCATTATACCATGCAGAATGAGTAGTTTGGATTGATCATCAGTCTAGTGAGTACATTAATCCTCAAGCAATTGTACTAATGGACAAACATACAAAAATGCCAGGCAAGAAAAGACCAGCTGGTCTATCAAGCCTGCCCCACGTTCATGATGACTGGAGCATCATGACTAGACACTTCCTACCACAAATGAATGATGTACTTGAGTACTGTTTGTTTTGTGATTTTATATGTAAAAATGTAGCTATTTTCCCTAAAATTACTTCATATTGTGCTCCGAACAGCAATCGATGGATAGAGTTGGCACAAAAATGTTTCAATCGGGTGCTGGGGTAATTTTAACCTAACCCACCCGGCGGGAAACCAACGAGATTGGATTGGTCACCTGTTTTACGCTCGCCCAAGTTTATGTTCCATTGACTTGAATCAGGCGAGGTGTAAAATGGGCGAGTTAGGTTAAAATTACCTGCCCCCATCCGTTGTGTACAGAGCTCTGACTGGCCTTAGAAAACTTGGCTACAAAAGAATAGCTGAGCTGATACAATCTTTCTATATGAGACAAGGCTCATCAGTTGCTCTGCAGCTTATGAGTTTCACCAAAGCTAAGAAGCTAAGATGAAAAAGGAACAAGAATATATGAAGTGGACAAAGTGAGTGAAGGTGGAGAACGGCAGCGATACTCCAGGGAAAGGGAGGACAAGCCAGGAAGAGCAGTGGAGCAAGAAGATAAGCCTAGCATTAGAGCAGAATGAGTGGCAGTTATAATGGCCCAGGATTTACTGGAGTGAGGCATGTCCTGTTAGTCAGACTCCTTCCCTCACCTTTCAGCTCGAAATTTTTTTGTGCTGCAAATTACTGGAATTGCAAGCTGACAATGGCACGACAAGGTCAACAGGGCATCTGGGACCTTGGTGAACGATGGGACTCAACAGTCTATCTCCTTAACCAAGGAAATTTAAGGGTTGAGAAAGAAAAAGGGACAATGGAGAAGGAAATAGGGTGAATTAGAGTCAAATCGGATACAGAAGAAGAAATAAAGAGGGAAAGAAAGATTGGATGAAGAGAGAGAGAAAAATGAGTCAGAAAGGAAATGTAAGAAAAAATAAATTTAAAAAAATCTCTGAGAACAAGGGTGGGAGAGGTTGGATGGCATTGCCAGAACATAAATCTCGTCCTTAAAAGGATCCTTATGGTGTTAAGTACCAGCCCAAACTTTCTGCGGCGAGTTTAATTAGCAATCAATGTGCAAATGCAGCAATTTCTCGAAACTCATAGGGAGGTCGAGGGCAAGATGCCGTTTTCACGAGGCTAACGGCAGAGCGACGCAATTAGTCCAGCAACATGTGGAGATTCACAGCTCACGGGTATCTCTTGCTCGCCACAGGTTGCTGGACGATTTACACACTAATAACAGCGAGTGCCATTAAACTCGTCATTATTTTGCCAGCAAATTCTGGCCTAATATGGTTGTCGAAAATTGGAAGGAGAATGGCGGCCAAGGCTTATGATAAACAGTATACATTAAGAGTCAGAGTGAAAACTTCTGACACCTCCCATAGAGAGGGGGAAACATAACTTTTTAAAATAGAAGAGGATTATAATGCAGGATTAGTCAGGCACTTCAATGGCTCAATTCAAAAAGGCATTGCTCATGTAACACTGATGGTTAGAGACGAAGAAGATCCTATCTTTGGTCACCGTGTCTGTGCTTAGTTGACTGATCTCCGCCAGGGCAATAGTTGGCACAACGAGGTTCCCGATCCTGACTGTTATCCAGTGAACCCTGCTGACACTGTTTGGTCAGTATTGGGTTAAGACAGGGTCAAGTTGAGCTGTGATGCCCCCACAGTTGAGCAGCATGCTTACACTCACTGTCTTGGCTGAAGAAAGGCCATTTGGGTGAGGTACTGGAAAGTATACAGCAGATTACGGCAGGATGCTGTAAAACAGAGCAGAGTCTCATAATAAAACACACAGAGGTGTAAAGAGAACAAAAATGAGAAACAGGGGAGAGATACAAAGTAAAGGAACAAGCCAAGTCAAAAAATAATAATCAGAAAGAAGTAGCAGATGGTCAGGATGGTGGGGGAGGGGGCAGAACAGAACAAATTGGGACAGTGAAGGAGACAGTAAATGAGAACTGAACAAGGAGAGAAAGGTAATAATTTAAACAGCGCCAAAGTTATCTTTATTTATTACCTTTAGCTATTTATTATTCCCTTATGCACTGCAAAGTACTTCAGCTGAAGCAGCTGAACTGTTACCATTTTATTTTTAGCTCAATATTTCTCGAAGGGGACATGGCATTTATTTGAAATATATGTTGATTTTTACCATCCGTGCCCTCCATGAATTATAGCTGAAATGTTGTTGGAACCTGGTTGTGTGGAAGAGGCCCAGGGAATAGCAGTCAAACCAGAGATTGCATTACCGGGACAATTTCCTGAATGTGAGCTCCAGGCACGGAGCCTTGCCCGTTGGGAACGCCCATCTGAAAATCGTGCGAGCATTCCTCATGATTATCCATCCAATCATTTCCTAGTACATGTTCCTGACGGAACCACATACCGTTCACTTACCCTTGCACCATGGTCAATTTGTATAATATGCAATATCCATGTTCTTCAATAACAATGAAAAAAAAAGGTTTTTGTCCTCATTACAAGGTGCATTAACCATGAATCAGCTGTATTACAATATCGGGTAACTCCGCCTATCTGCTCTATATAATGAAAGCGTCACAGTCTATCAAGTAGATACGTCAATTTTTAACATTTGTTTTGGGGAATTTTTCTGGTTATCAAGATGATGGGTGTTATAACACTCTCAGTTCAGGTACATCACAGTGCCAAAAGCTCTTTCTGTTGAGTTCCAATATTTGCCTTAACCTCAACCTTAATAGATCACCAGTACAGCATTCCTGTTCCGCCACCAACCACCCTTGTGTTTTCCCAGCCAATTAATTGCCCTTTAGTGCTGAAATATAGATAGTTTATGATGTGGACACATGCCCATAGCACTGAGTTGAAGCTGTCTAAGCTCATTGTAAAGAGTGACCTTACCGTGGCAGAGAGAAACTTTTATCCCATAAAACTGGCCTTGATTCTAAGCCAGGTTTCCGAGGAGTCATCTGTATTACAATATTTCGTGAGAGAAGCTTACCGTAGTTAATCCTGCCTATTTTCTCAGTATAGTGAAATCATCAGTGCAAACCACCTGTGCCACTCATTTCCAAGGACATACAATTCACTTAAAAGAAATTGGAGAATCCAGGTAAGTGACTAGTAGGATTAAACCCTGTTAAGAGACCCACAGTTGCCCAGAATATGATTTAAACATCAATGGGGATCATGTGCTATGGAACACAGAGGGGGTAAAGTTCAACTTCAGCGGGAGTGCAAAACAGGCAGTAACTGATTGGCTACCGCCTGTTTTGCGCCCCTGCCAACGTTGAATTCTATCCCCGTATGGGACAGTTTCAGCCTGCTCCAGTGGGTGAAAGTGGTGCAGTACCGCCCTGATGGCACAGGCACGGTGTCTGCCGCAATTCTGCCTTTATTTAGGACCCAAACGGTTATTGCATTAGGCAGCGGTACTATTTAAATATTTAAATAGGGGTCCTATCATGCAGGTAGGAACCCGGCGGCGATTTTAACAGGAAAACACCAGGCAGTCGCTAATTGCAGGACCTGCCCAGGAAACTGGACAGTACAGGAAGACGAGGGGCCACATTTTAAAGGGGCACTCACATGAATTTTTTTGGATCACTGCAACTAGCTGGAAGCTAGTTTATTCCACATTGTTTACTTGGCATAAATTTAAATTTGGTTGGTTTTTTGAACCATTTGCAGGCTTCTCAGAACCTGCGAGTCTTCTTGACAATGGGAGCAGTTCTTGCAACACCTATCTGAGTGGTGGAGGAAGAAGAACAGGAGCAACAGCAAAGAGACCAAGAAGCTGCAGGAAAACTGCCATGGGCGGGGGATGGGGCAACGAAGGTATCCTCCAAACGGGGTCTACAGAAACCAGGTCACGTACCTCAGTTTCACCAAGGGACGATGTTCTAGGAGGCTCTGGTTCAGCAGCGAGACAGTCACTGCACTGTGTCACCTGCTGCAGCCAGACCTGGGGCCTACAACGAGAGGTGGCCGTACATTGCCTGTGGCCGTCGAGGTCATGAAAGCTCTGAATTTTTTCTGCCTCTGGGTCATTCCAGGCAACAACAAGTGACATGGCACACTTCATGGCAAACTGGTCAACCACTTGCCTGTTATAGGGTAATGAGGCCCGACCATCAAAATTGGTTTGGGCCTCTCGCACATTTCATCAGATCACCCCACCCTCGGTGCCCAAAGTTAAAATCGGCCCTATAGACTCTATCCTGGAATAAGGATCCTTGGGGGTTAAATTGGTTAACCCCCGAATCCAGGCGCGGACATTGCGGTACGTGATTAGCCTGCGCCCGGTGGTTCTGAACCAGGCGGCACGTTAGATTCACGCTGCCTCCTCATTTACCTGATCGTAGCGCAGCATCGAGGCCTAGCTGTGACGTTCTCTCCAGCTTCGCACTTCTCACCAGCAGGGGAGCCCAAATCTCACGTGAGCTGCTCGCACCTCTTAAAGGTAGCCTGCACCATATATATAAGTGCAAAATATAAGATACAGGTCTGCACAGAGTCTGAACGGAGATCAGACATCGCACATGTAAAACACAGATGCAGGTCCCGTCCCTATGTTTACAAACTGATGAGTTATGTTAAAATATTGAATAAAGGTTGCAGACTACTAAATACCACATCCTCCAATCTGCGTGCCAGACCTCACCAATCTGAGTTTGTACCAGGCCTGCGAGAGAGCGTGCATCAAGGTTCTCTGATGATGCACTGGAAACCTTGGTGCAAGATGTGGATAGAAGGAGAGACGTCCTGTATCTGCAGGGGGGCAAGAGGCCCTCCAGGCATATGCTCAAGAGGCAGTGGGAGGCAGAAGGGGAAGAAGTCAATGCCAGGCGCATAGCACCACAAACATGGATGCAGTGCAGGAAGAAGTTCAATGACTTGACACAAGTGGTCAAGGTGAATGAGGTCAACTGTCAAGTGGCATCTCCTAACAACTGCAATACTAGCTGCATCCACTGCACCACGCACTACACCCCCATCATACCAACAAACTCTTTCAATCAGTACTCAACTCTTCCAATCAGATGCTTCCTCTCACTCTCACACATTGCCACTTTTCAAGCCACACACCCACAACTCACAGGTCACACACACTGGCATCTATTCAACCATAACAGGCACATTACCCAAACATTCTGAAGGACACTCACTGACACACTTTCTCGCGAGAGAAGGTGGCACACAACAGGAGGCAGCAAGTGGCAGTGGCATTTAGCCCCTTGAGCCTGTTCCGCCATTCAATGAGATCATGGTTGATCTGTGACCTAACTCCATATACCCGTCTTAGCCCCATATTCCTTAATACCCTTGGTTATCAAAAATCTATCAATCTCAGACTTAAAATTAACAATTAAGCTATCACCAATTATCATTTGCGGAACAGTGTTCCAAACTTCTCCTACCCTTTGCGCATAGAATCGTTTCCTAACTTTACTCCTGCTAGTCCTGGTTCTAAATGTTAGGCTATGTCCCCGCGTCCTAGTATTCAAGAATAGGAGACCTCCAAAAACAGGTAGAAATGCATCAGCAGCCAGAAGCAATAATCCAGCAACTAACCTGTAAATCCTGCATGGTCCCTTTAAATAGCGCTGGTGGGGGATCCTCCAGACGGTCTAGGACATGTTTAGCTGGTCGTGGTTAAGACAGTGCACTGGCTGCAGCTTTAAGTGCCAAAATGGTGTCTATCCCTTTAAATCAGCGACGCACACTGATCTAAAGCATATTCTCCTTACTTTACATGCAGCCAGCGTTCATTATCAGCACCTGCGCGAACCGCTTAACCAAGATGGCATCCTGCGCATATCACGCTAGAAGCAGCATGTGCATCCCGGACGCCATTTTGGAACTTCAGGAGGCCGCAATAGCTCCGAAACAACGGGCGCTACACGGCCGAATTTCTAGCTCCTTAGGTTTTAATTACTCTCTGTGGTTTATTCCAGCAGGAGCGAGGGCATTCCACTGTAACCAGCCAGTTCAATTCGTTGTTCCTCAGTTGTGGTTTTCTAACTCAGCCCCACTTAACCGAGAAGACCCCTAAGTGGTTATATTTTTCCATACTTTACATTTTATAAAAAAAGCTGCCAATTTTGTTGAGGGAGAAGGGAGAACAGATTACTGTTAGATTGGGCATGATTTTATCTCGGAGCTGGGTACCCCACCAGTCCATAGATTTTCACATGGGGAACTCGGAATGCCAATTGAGTGCACCGCAGTCTGCAATCGCAACTCAACTGAAGGTAAGTATTTGTGCGTCCGGGTTTCCCACATGTCAGGTGCCATGAATCAAAGAGGGAGGCAGGAGGGAGAGAGAGGTTGTGGACCCTAGAACAAATTGGAGTGGGGGTGGTTTAAGTGGGGGTCGTGGAGGACATCGTGGGTCTAGCCAGCATCGGGATTGGCGGGCGGGGTTGGGGGGTGGTCAGCCAGCATCAGCATTGGGGGCGGTCAGCCAGCATCGGGGATTGGAGGGCGTCCAGCCAGCATCGGGGATTGGAGGGGGTCCAGCCAGCATCGGGGATTGGGGGGGGTCCAGCCAGCATTGGGATCGGAGGAGGGTTCCAGCATCAGGTGGGGTCCCCCTTGGGGGGAGGGTGGCTGATCATGGGGGTCCTGTTGGCCAGGTGAGTTTGTCGGGCCTGGATGAAGCACTCCTGCTCCTCCAGGCAGTGCAATAAAGGCACTCACCTCATGGATCCGGCCCTTCCCATCTGCTTTCACCTGCTATGATTCGGAAGCGATGGGAAACCCGAACAGATAAGGTTAAATTAATTTTACGTGGGTGCAATGGAACCACCTCCCTTGACCCCTCCACTGTCTCTCATTTGTCACACTGCTTGCCCAACACTAGATGAGCAAAAATTTCCTCCAACTAAATATTGGGAAGACCGAAGCCATTGTCTTTGGTCCCCGCTGCAAACTCCATTCCCTCGCTACCAACTCCATCCCTCTCCCTGGCCACTGTCTGAGGCTGAACTAGACCGTTCGCAACCTTGGCATTCCATTTGACCCTGAGATGAACTTGCGACCACATATCCGCTCCATCACCAAGACCGCCTATTTCCACCTCTGTAACATCGCCTATCTCTGCCCCTGCCCCAGCTCATTTGCTGCTGAAACCCTCATCCATGTGTTTGTTACCTCCAGTCTGGACTATTCCAATGGTCTCCTGGCTGACCTCCCATCTACCACCCTTCATAGACTTGAGCTCATCCAAAACTCTGCTGCCCGTATCCTAACTCGCACCAAGTCCCGTTCTCCCATCACCCCTGTGCTCACTGACCTACAGGTCCAGGAATGCCTCGAATTTAAAATTCTCATCCTTCTTTTCAAATCCCTCCATGGCCTCGCCCCTCTCTATGTCTGTAACCTCCTCCAGCCCTACAGCCCTCCAAGATCTCTGCGCTCCTCCGATTCTTGCCTCTTGCGCATCCCCGATTTTAATTGGTCCACCATTGCCTTCAGCTGCCTAGGCCCTGAGCTCTGGAATTCCCTCCCTAAACCTCTCCACCTCTCTACCTCTCTCTCCTCCTTTAAGACTCTCCTTAAAACCTAATACCTCCTTATGTGGCTCGGTGTGAAATTTTGTTTGATAATCGCTCCTGTGAAGAGCCTTGGGATGTTTTACCATGTTATAGGCGCTATATAAATGCAAGTTGTTGTTGTTATTGGATGCGGTCCTACTCCAAAAAGCTATTATTTTAACCTCCCACCCGCCCCCAACCCACCCATTCTTGGGGGTTAAAATTACCCCCATTGTGACTGTTAAGCATGACTCAACAGCTGCATTTTAAGCACAGGAGTATTTCTCATATGGAAGGCTCTTTCTCTGAAACTGGCATAATGCTATCCTAAGAAATGGATGAAAGTGGTATTTAACAAAATATGCTGCTAATTTGTTCTGTGTGGAGGGAATGTATTCTGTCTTCACATCACTGTGTTGTGGTTACAAAGAATTACATAGAATGTACAGTACAGAAACAGGCTTTCAGCCCAACTGGCCAATGCCGGCGTATATGCTCCAAACGAGCCTCCTCCCACCCCTCTTCACCTTATCCTATCTACATTTTCTTCGATTCCTTTCTCCCTCATCTGTTTATCTAGCTTCCCCTTAAATGCATCTCTGCTAGTCGCCTCAACTACTCCTTGTGGTAGCGAGTTCCACATTCTAACCACTCTTCGGGTAAAGAAATTTCTCCTGAATTCCCCATTGGATTTATTGGTGAGTATCGTATATTTATGGCCGTTAGTTTTGGTCTCCCCCACAAGTGAAAAGATCTTCTCTACGTCAACCCTATCAAACCCCTTCATAATTTTAAAGACCTCTATCAGGTCACCTCTCAGCCCTCTCTTTTATAGAGAAGAGAGCACACTGAGATTATCAACTGTAGCCAGTCCATGTTTCCTCCTGGTGTTATTCAAGCCATTGGAACTTGCCTGGTTATTTCTGCGATTATTCCAGTTTACTGCTCTTCCATCAGATATGCCTGTGGATTCCATATCAGCTTGCATAAGAACCCTCAAAGTTTCAGGACAACTCAGTAACGCTGCACCCTTTCAGGTACTCCCTGTTCCTGAATTCCTATCGCAAGAAAAAAAGTCTTGCATTTATACAGCACTTTTCACAACCTCAGGTTGTCCCAAAAGGCTCTACAGCCCACTAAATACTTTTCTTTTTGAAGTGTAGATACTGTTGTAAGAAATGCAGCAGCCAATTTGCACTCAGCAAGGTCCCACAAACAGCAATGAGATAAATATTGGCCAGGACACCGGGGAGAACTCCACTGCTCTTTTTCGAATAGTGCCATGGGATCTTCTACAACTACCTGTTAAGGCAGATGAGACCTCAGTTTAAAGGTCTCGTCCGAAAGATGGCACCTCCAACAGTGCAGCACTCCCTCAGTATTGCACTGGAGTGTCAGCCTAGATTTTGTGCTCAAGTCACTGGAGTGGGGCTCAAACCCACCATCTTCTGACTCAGAGGTGAGAGTGAGCCATGGCTGACATCGTAGGCCAAGGAGTTGGATGGTTTATAAAGTTTTGGGCATGATTATCTGAAAGAAATATCCTCTTCTCCTTAACCCCTCCCACAAACAAAACAAAATCTGTATGAACAGAATAAACAGAAGGCTCTGATACGGATATGTATCTTGTAACAAATTAAACTGGCAGTATCTGTTTCACACTTCATTACCAATTTGTCTGTGTGCTTCCCCCGTGATTTTTAAAAGGTAATTGCAGTATTTAACATTGCAGAAATCGGTGCCAAAAATAATCAAAATAGATACCTGGGACTATAACGAATGCACTGAGTTTGTCGGCTTCTTTCAGTTTGTCCACAGTGGCTGATTAATTTATTTCCAGGATATAGGCAGTGTGACAACTGCCATATTTAAAGCTGCATTGCACCAAAGTATTAAAATCTAATTTAAAATCTACTTAGAGAGCACATTTATTCTGCAAAACTAATGATGTTAAATTAAAAATTGAATTTGTGGTTTGGCCTATGTCTGTGCAACCACAGACCTCCTGTAAGTCAAGGTTACACTTTTAATTTGAGCTAAAATGAACTCTGATATGAATTGTTTTATTTGAAATAGCCAACATTTTCCTTCAGTACCTTCAAATTGTATTTTAATATCGTTTAGCAAAACTGTTACAGGCTTTATAAGAAATGGTCATCTTTGCAAAGCAAAGAGAACAGTCACACTGGCTGATAAAGATAGAGGTGCAGTGACAGGGATAAGGATAAATAGATGACACACTGCAGGGAACAGTGAAGGAATTGGAGAATAAACTATGGGAAATGTCTTCACATACAATAAATTACTTTGAAGTGTGCTGACTACTGTTTTATAAGCAAATATGGTGACTATTTTACGCACAGCAAGATCCCTTTAAATGTCAGATAATGGGTGTTTTTTGTAACCTGTCGAGGATTATGAGAGAGAGGTGTAAGAAGAATCTGTTACGTATGAGTACTTCTATCACTAGCTGTTACCTAAGGCTAATGTTTCTTTTCTATTGTGTATCATACATAGGGTGATCCATGGTAAATTCAGTCTTAAAGCCAACTTCATCCAACACTTATCTACTGTTCCCATAACTGTGAAGGTTCTTGTAATACATCCCTCGCACCTGAACAGGGGAGAAGAAATGAAGGAAAGAAACATTTTAAGGGACAAGGAATTGGACATATTTAGAATTTAATGGCTACAAATTAAATAATTTATATTCTGAAGCCTTGGGGATAATGGTACATAAAGCAAAGTGACGAGCCACGAGTTATATGAGTTTATTAGTGCTTGGGAATGGTCTGTGGCCCAAGTTGCTCAATTTATTCAATTATAAATTGTTGTAGTGATGCTATATCACTTTTTGTTTTCTTTTGTGTTTTTTGAAAGAGGCTTCTTGAGCCGTTGTCTGTTATATGTTTGAATGTGATGGTTGCTTATTGTGGGATGGTGCAGTTGCCATTCTTAAAACCTTGGCTAGCTGCCCTTGCTCTTGTGATTGGGTTTTGATATGTGACACAGAGTGACTCACTATCACCCGTTTTACACTATCGCACAAAGTCCAGATCTACCCCATTATGTGTTCCTGAGATGTCCTCTCTGTTATCTGAGGACTGACTGAACTGGAACATGCCTTAACCTCAGTTCTTATTATTGAGAAGCTTCTCTTTTTGTGTAAAAATGTGGTTCTTGGTCTCCTAAAAAGCAATCAATTTTCTTTCAGACATTTGTGACAGTTTGGGGTTTCACTCGTAAATGAAGACGTGATCCATTATTGAAGGTTTGTTTTGATGCTTTTCCTTTTTTGAATTCTGTCACTCGAGTGCTGTTCTATGTGGTGAGGAGATTTTGAGGTCTGCGCGGCGGTGATATTCAGTGGTTTGATTTGCTGCTAATGGACGTATGGTGCTGGAAACATGGAGAGTGCTCACAGTCTGGCATTTCCCATCACACAGTGGAAGACAGATGACAATGTGCTGTCATTGTGTGGATGTGAGTGTGTTATGTGAAGCATCACACACTTTCAGGGGGGATAAAAAAGTGACAGTTTAGAAATAATTTGCAGTGGGAGATGATGTTATTTGTGCACTATTTGTAGTGAAATCGGAAAGGCAGCCATGTGTTTATGATTTAGCTACAAACAACTACAGGAAATCTTCCCTCACATATAAACAATCGATGCATACAATACATATGATGTATATATAATAGACTTTCATTTTATAACAGAGGGTATAGCAGGCTAGTCTTTCACAACATCTTGACATTGTAGCATATTGGTTCAATCTAGAAGATCATTGGAGGAAGCAGCAGAATTGTTTTACAGGGCTTGATGAATAACTTGCCCGTTCAAAGCCCAGGAACCACACCCTCAAGTCCACAGTGCTCTCGGTAGGGGTTTAATTTCCCCTTTTTCCATTCTTGGAGGTCAAATGCATTAGAAGTGACACATGGATGAGCAGCCAAGCAGATTGCACCTGCAAGATTGCTGCTGAAACACCCAATAACCCCCTTTTCAGGCACATCAATGCCATAAAGAATGGTCATTGCCTGAAACAGGTGGGAGGCACATGTATATATGATACAGTTAAGACCACCAACACCATTTTCATCTCTACTCATCTGACTACTGCCAGTTCCTGCTCTCGCCCACCGACCATGGGCAGTACAAGTCGGGAGGTGGCCATTTCCAGCAACAATTAAAGGGATTCTCAGCTTCAGTCAGGGAAAGCTGGAAGGAGCCCTGGAGACATTTTTATGCTAGTCTCTTTTGGGTTTTGCTCCTTAAAAGCTTTCACGTTTAGTGTATTTTGTGCTGTAAGTTCTGCACACATGTTGCCTGCTGCTCTAAACTCTTGCTTCTTTTTATTTCTGATGTTCATACCCCTCCCCTTTGAGGTATTACTGGAGGCCCTTCACATTTGGCTGCCCTGCCCAATTTCTTGCCACCAGATTGGTGAGCTGACTATTGAGGAGGGCATTTCGTGCTGGGAGTTTGTCAACCATTTGATAATTAGGACCCAGGACTAAAATTGATTGGGTCCTAGGCTGACTCCTCTGGATGACCACCCCTAAGGCCCCGCCCACCAACTGCCCAAATAACACTCAAAATGAATATCGACCCCCCAAGTATGTGCCACACTTGTTTATTCCCAGGAGCAATTTTTGGGACTGGGCTAAAGTTAGCACCCATCGTAATAATGGTAACTAACAAAATGATGACACCTTAATGCACAATTCGTGTGTGCGCTAGCTTTAATGCTCAAAGCAAATTAAACCCTTTTGTCAGTCGTCTAGGCTGACCGTGTCTACGCTATATGGGGACAATTTTCAGGCCTGTAGTTAGCCTACCATTTTATTTCCAATTGTTTACCCTGAATAGATTCAATGGCTTACCACATGTGCGGGTCAATTGAAGTCAAGTCAGTGGTAATTGCCCTGCCCTTGACTTTCCAATCAGAAGGGGTGCTAAGAGCAACTCAGAACCTCCCAAATGACTCCGCCCAATATCTATGCACATATTTTGAAAAACAATCCCATCATCCCTCAAAATGTCTGCAGTCCTGTCCTCAACAGAGCAAGATTCCAGCTATATGGACTCCCTTCAATAGAAGAACGATTAAATCTTTCTTTCCATTCTAAAAGTCCTTTTAGTTTACAATGACCTGACCAGTGTGCACCTTGAGGCTTCCTGACAGCAGTGAACTTATTCCAGCTGTTAAAATGCCTGAATACCAATTAATGCAACTACCATATATAAATTCATGTCTCACTGACTAGAAAATAGCTGTGGCAGAGATCCTAACTGATATTTGATGAGGGTTAGGGCCTCACAGCCTGCAATCAAATTTAAATTAAACAGATTTAAGGTAATTCGGTAAAAGAACCAAAGGGGAGATGAGGAGAACTGTGAGTTCTCCACTGCGAGTTGTTATGATCTGAAATGCATGGCCTGAAGGGGCGGTGAAAGCAAATTCAATAGTAACTTTCAAAAGGGAACTGGATAAATAATTGAAAAGGAAAAATTTGCAGGGCTATGGGGAAAGAGCAGGGGAGTGGGACCAATTGGATAGCTCTTTCAAAGAGCCAGCACAGGCATGATGGGCCAAATGCCCTCCTTCTGTCCTGTATGATTCTATGATTCTATAATCCCAATATTGGCCCTGGTATAATCTATAGTTGGAATTTTCCATTATGCACAGACCCCCTGCACAGCTGCTCTGTTTAGCAGCTCCCATGAAAAACAAAGTTATATTTCATGAAAAAATGGCTATCCTCAAATCTGCAGTACTGTCACACTAATACACAAGTTGCTAATAAACCTTTGGCAACATTTTTTCCTTTTACCACTGTGTGTATTTGTGTGCTGCAGAATCTAGAGCCTCACTGTAGTGCAGATTGTTTAAATGGATTGTGGCACCGTCCATTTCTGTTAAAGTGTCTGGAAAGTACAGCCAAGGTCTTTCTATAAGGTAAGAAAATTGCTGGAAACGTCTCCAGTTGTACTCCACTGGTCTATAACTATCTCATTTGTCTTTAGTGACTGCATTACGTGTCTTCACTGGCAATGGCCCCTTTTGGATTTCATTTCAAATGATGCGAGCTGTTCCATTTCATTCAACAATGAAACTTTTTGAAACGCGGAGGAAGATCCCGCAGAGACCCCAGCATACACAGTGACACAGACTATCAAGATACCGTCGAGTGGGTTAAGAACATAAGAAATAGGAGCAGGAGTAGGCCATAGGGCCCCTCGGGCCTGCTCCGCCATTCAATAAGATCATGGCTGATCTTCAACTTTCCCGCCCGATCCCCTTTTCCCTTCATTCCAAAAATCTATCTATCTCAGCCTTGAATATATTCAATGCCTCAGCGTCCACAGCCCTCTGGGGTAGAGAATTCCAAAGAATCGCAACCCTTTGCGTAAAGATGTTCCTCCTCATCTCCTTCTTAACTGGCCGACCCCTTATCCTGCGACTATGCCCCCTAGTTCTAGACTCTCCAGCCAGAGGAAACAACCTCTCAGCATCTACCCTGTCAAGCCCCCTCATAATCTTATATGTTTCAATGGGATCACCTCTCTTTCTTCTAAACTCCAGAGAGTATTGGCCCATTCCACTCAAGTTGCAAGGCTGAGAGTATCAAAGGACCTGTAAAGTGATTCACTAAAAGAGCTGGAGCAGGTTCATTTAATAACAATTTATGTAAATTTAATCTTATCCTCATTCCTTAAAAGAACATGGATTTTTAAAAAAATAAACTCCTTTTCAAAACGTTTCTGATAGCATTCTATTAACAGATGGATTCCCTATTTTAATGCAGCTAGTCCTGCCAGCCTCCTGGTCAGATAGAACACTGCCCCAGGTGGTTACTGGACAACAGTGCCAGGCCGTAATTGCAGAATGAAGGGAACGTACAGGGGTATAAATTTGTCGGCGACCAGTTTAGGGCACGAAAGCAGTGATGTGGCTGCAATGCCCACCTGAACCAGGGATTGGGCCTCGGGCCTCATTAACATTAATTGGGCAAGCTTCCGACGCCTGTCAAGCCTCCCACTTGAAAACATTAAATTAGGGCCACTTGCAACTCTGGCAGCGGCCCAACGGTAAGTCCCACAAGGAAAGGTGGAGGGGTGTGGAACAGCAATGGGGGCAGGACGATTGGTATGGAGTCAGGGCAGAACTCCTGCTCCTCTTGGCTCCACTTACCTTTTGGTGACGTTCACCCAGCGACCGCTTAACATCCCGAGTGGACCAGGCCCAGATCTGGCTCATCAAATATCAGCGTTCGGTCCCCCATTTATATATGTAGAGAGCCTAATGCCTCTCCATGTTTTAGATGGCCGTCCGGGATGACTGTAAAATTGCCCAACCCAATACCGGGTCGGACATCCTTCAGGCGTCCTTTGGGCAAGGGACGTTATTTTCCAAAATTGGCCATCGTTGCGCCCATTTTAAGCCTGTAAGGCAGGTGCAACGAGGTACAATTTCACCCCACACACTGCCCAGCCTGCCTATTTACAACACAGCAGCCCCAGTGAGGTTGCATGAGTAATCCATTGCCTCAAACTCAAGTTGGAACGCAACACTTCTTGAAAAAAAATGTATGTTTTTACTTCGAGATTGTAAGTGACAGAATCATAATATCAGCAATTCCACCACCAACAATGCTAGAATAAAAGCTCAGTTGGAATTGGTTGAGGGTATGGTGAGGAAGCAGACTAGCTGACATCCTGAGAGAGGGCAACAGGTCACGCTCCCGCTGTGCCACTGCCACTACATGGGGCTGGGGCTCAGCACCTCCACTCCTCTGCAGGAGAGCAGACTGCAAAAGGTGAGTGGCGCCTTGAGAACCCCTATCCATTTGCTCCATCGAACTGTCCACGGTGGACGTCTGCTTTTCAAGGATGGAGGACAGGTTTGGGCCCAGAGACTGCATGGCAGCCCCTTGAGCATGCACCAAAACTGTTGAGGGCCCGGACACAGTTCCCTGGAGGTGGCCACACTCTCCATGGTAGACTTCATAGATCTGATGCCCTGGGAGATGACAGCACACAGGCTGGGAGTGGACTCCTCCACACTTTCAGACACATGGTGAAGCACCTTCCAATACCTGATATAACTGCTTGTGTGAAGCAGATCGCCCGTCCCTTGTAGAACCTGCCCGATTTTCAATTCCACAATGAAAATGAAAACCAGGCAGGTTCCATAAGGGGCCAGTGATGCACTCCACCAGTTTAAGTGTAAAATTTCCACTTTCTATTTCCAATGCAAAATGATTGCAAAATAGAGTTACCAACTCTGGTCGGACGTATTCCTGGAGATTTGATCACATGGCATTCGATCACTTGACACCGCTCATTTGATGCTTAATCACATGACAAATGATCACATGACATTTGCCCACAGATTGCAAATGTTATTGGATTTATCTCAGTTGAGAGTCTCAATGTCACCATGCCCGGAAAAAAATACTTGACTTTTTGTTTTATTGTGAGATGAATAATATAATTTATAAATCAAAGAAAGAAGACAAGAATAGAAAGATTGGAGGATAAGTAGGGGGTTAAATTGGTTAACCCCTGAAACCGGGTGCGGGTATCGCAATCTGCTATTAAACCTCCCCCGGTGCTTCTGTCGCAGGCAGGATGAGGCATTTGTCCTGCCTCAGCTCTTACCTCAGCCAAGTGTTAAAAACCTGTGTTGACACAAGGATTCAAGGACATTCACACTTTCCATCAGCAGAGGGAGCCCGAATCTCTTAAAGACAGGCTAGTTCTCTGACAGCCAGCCAAAATCTCTTAAAGGTAGCAGGTACCTGTTATTTGCTAAAAATAAGGTACGGGTCTGCATGGAGTCTGAACAGAGATCAGACATCGCACATGTAAAACACAGAGGCAGGTCCCATCTCATGTGGGATTTAGTGGTGCTCAACCTTTATTCAATGTTATTTTAAAACATTGAATAAAGGTTGAGCACCACTAAATCCCACATCCTCCGATCTGCATGCAAGACCTCACCAATCTGCCAGTCCGAGTTGGTACCATGCCTGCGAGAGTGATTGCACCAAGGTTCTTTGCTGTTGCACTAGAGGCCTTGGTGCAAAAGGTGGACAGAAGAAGGGACGGGGGGGGGGGGGGGGGGTGGGGGGAGGCAAGAGGCCCTCCAGACATATGGCCAAAAAGGCAGTGGGAGGCAGTAAGGGACTTGGTCAATGCCAGGCGGACGGCACCACGAACATGGATGCAGTGCAGGAAGAAGTTCAATGCTTTGACACGAGTGGTCAAAGTGAATGAGGTCAACTGTCAAGTGGCGTCACCTACCAATTATACCACGCACTACGCCCCCCATCACCCACATACCAACAAACTCTTTCCATCAGCACGCAACTCTTCCAATCAGATGCTTCCTCTCACCCTTACACATTACCACTGTTGCAAGCCGCACACCCACAACTCACAGGCCACACACACTGGCAGCTACTCAACTATGACAGGCACATCACCCAGACACACGTCCCGCTTTCTTGCAGGAGAAGGTGGCGCATAACAGGAGGCAGCAAGTGGCCGTGGCATTTAGCCCCTTGAGCCTGTTCCGCCATTCAATGAGATCATGGTTGATCTGTGACCTAACTCCATATACCCGCCTTAGCCCCATATCCCTTAATACCTTTGGTTCACAGAAATCTATCAATCTCAGATTTAAAATTCACATCAACTGCCGTTTTCAGAAGAGAATTCCAAACTTCTCCCACCCTTTGAAAGTAGAAACGTTTTCTAATTTCACTCCTGCACGTCCTGGCTCTAAATGTTAGGCTATGTTCCCTTGTCCTAGTATTCAAGTATAGGAGACCTCCAAAAACAGTTACAAATGCATCAGCAGCCAAAAGCAATAATCTAGCAACTAACCTGTAAATTCTGCATGGTCCCTTTAAGTAGCACTGGTGGGTGTTTCCTCCAGGCACTCTAAGACATGTTTAGATGGTCACGGTTAAGACAGTGTGTTGAGTGGAGCGTTAAGTGCCAAAATGGTGTGTATTACTTTAAATCAGCATTGCACACTGATCAAACGCATGCACTAAACCCTTTACCAAGATGGCGTCCAACGCATGTCACGCTAGAAGCGTGCGTGTGCATCCAAGACGCCACCTTGGATCTCTGGGAGGCCGCATAGCGCCAAAACAACAGACGCTACACGGCCCAATTTAGCGCCCGTAATGTTTAACTAAAAACTACTTCTGTGATGTTCCTACAGTACCGACCACAATGAGAAACACCAAGTAAATTCCACTGATTCAACAAAAACATCATCAATATAAGTAACTTCTAACTAAACTTTTTGTACAATTTTGTGACTTCTAGAATACACAGCAAGTTATAAAAAATAATAAATAAAACCAAAACCAAACCTAATTCAATTCACTGACTCCCACATCCCACCACTGAAGCCCAGTTTCAGGGAGGTGAGCCCAAGTCCTCAGAGAACAGCACCTAAGCTGCCCAACTCCCATAATAAAACATATTGTACAACAGAGCACATCACAGGCTGATATGAACTCTCCCACTCTCCCCAGTTTGTGTTTCTCTCTTCCTCCCCAGTTTGTGTCACTCTCTCCCTCCCTCCCTCCCCAGTTTGTGTTTCTCTCTTCCTCCCCAGTTTGTGTTTCTCTCTTCCTCCCCAGTTTGTGTCAGTCTCTCTCCTTCCCCAGTTTGTGTTTCTCTCTCTCTCCCTCCCTCCCCAGTTTGTGTTTCTCTCTCTCCCTCCCTCCCCAGTTTGTGTCGCTCTCTCTCCCTCCCCAGTTTGTGTTTCTCTCTCTCCCTCCCTAGTTTGTGTCGCTCTCTCTCCCTCCCCAGTTTGTGTTTCTCTCTCTCTCCCTTCCTCCCCAGTTTGTGTTTCTCTCTCTCCCTCCCTAGTTTGTGTCACTCTCTCTCCTTCCCCAGTTTGTGTTTCTCTCTCTCTCCCTCCCTCCCCAGTTTGTGTTTCTCTCTCTCCCTCCCCAGTTTGTGTCGCTCTCTTCCTCCCTCCCCAGTTTGTGTTTCTCTCTCTCCCTCCCTAGTTTGTGTCGCTCTCTCTCCCTCCCCAGTTTGTGTCGCTCTCTTCCTCCCTCCCCAGTTTGTGTTTCTCTCTTTCCTTCCCTCCCCAGTTTGTGTTTCTCTCTCTCCTTCCCTCCCCAGTTTGTGTTTCTCTCTCTCCTTCCCTCCCCAGTTTGTGTTTCTCTCTCTCTCCTTCCCACCCCAATTTGTGTTTCTCTCTCTCTCTCTCTCTTTCTCTCCCCAGTTTGTGTTTCTCTCTCTCTCCTTCCCACCCCAGTTTGTGTTTCTCTCTCCCTCCCCTCAGTTGCTCTCTCAGGACTCCGAAACTGTCATCTTCTCAAGCGGCAATGAAGCGGTGTGTTCCGAATAGCGGGGTGACCAGCAGGGCCCAGACATCGTGCTTTGGTTGCAAGCCACGACAGCCAGGGTTCTGTGCAAGCATGAACCTTTCTCCCGAGTAGCCAGCAGCAGCGCTCGGGAGTCCAGTTGTCCATTCTGGGAGACTCCCGCCCAAAACGGGAGGGTTGGGTATCCTAATGGAAAATGAAGGGATGCAGGCACAGGATTTCCCGACTGGTGCTCTCACCAGGAAATGCAGAAAACACCGAAAATGTACCTTTTATTCACTGAGCCACCAGAGGAGCTCAGGATTACCAACCTCGGAAATCATTATTTACCACCAGAGGTGAATTTCCGCAAGGTTCCTCCTGCTTGTCCCCTGTAATGAAGAGCTTTGGAAACTCTGGAAAAACGGCATTTTTCTGGGATTTCCGTGGCTCTGCCGACGATATTATGGCCGATGACCGGGAGAAATCCCACACAAAGTGGCTCCCTATATACACAATCTCTGGGCATTGTTAACCGGTCACTGCTGGCTCTTCAGCCACATTTTGATGCTTATTAACAAAAATAAATGTAAAGAGACTCTGACTATATATGCTGTGCCTTTATGTAACTCTTCACTTCATCTGACGAAGGAGCAAAGCTCCGAAAGCTTGTGATTTCAAATAAAGCTGTTGGACTATAACCTGGTGTTGTGCGACTCTTTACATTTGTCCACCCCAGTCCATCACCAGCATCTCCACATCATAACAAAAATAAAGTATTAAGCAGTGGTAGGAGACAAACAGTTAAAGAACAGGACCCATTTTCATGTGGGCCAGTGTTTACTGTTCATACTGCTGGCAATCCAAAAAGCCATTTTTCTTCTTTATGTAATTCACTTCTAAAAGCTAGTGATAACAACAAATAAGATGAGATCGCTTTATCTGGAGGGTACAGGGTTATTGATTGCAAAGCATTGTTGGTGTGTATTGCATTAAGACAGCAGCTCCATATTCCACTTGCTACTGTTATCGGAGCAGAACGCTTTGATACTAAAGTTATTTAAATGCAGTTAGGTTCGGGTAAATGCATATACGGATCATGTATAAAATCTAGTTTCTCTTGAGAATCATCATGACATCTGCCATAAATATGGGAAGCAGAATTTATTTTCCCCAGATGAGAGATTTGCCATACCAAGTAGTGGTGCTACGTGTCGCCCTTTTATTGCCAACCATTTACATAGAATTACATAGAATTTTACAACACAGAAACAGGCCATTCGGCCCAACTGGTCTGTGCTGGTGTTTATGCTCCACATGAGCCTCCTCCCACCCCTCTTCATTTAACTCCATCAACACACCCTTCTATCCCTTTCTCCTTCATGTGCTTATCTGGCTTCCACTTAAATGCATCTATGCTATTTGCCTCAACTACTCCATTTGGTAGCAAGTTCCACATTCTAACCACTCTTTGGGTAAAAAAGTTTCTCCTGAATTCCTTATTGGATTTATTAGTGACTATGTTATATTTATGGCCTCTAATTTTGGATTCCCCCACAAGTGGAAACATCTTCTCTATATTTACCCTATCAAACCCCTTCATAATTTTAAAGACCTCTATTAGGACACCCCTCCGCCTTCCTTTTTCTAGAGAAAAGCCTATTCAATTACTCCTGATGGTTATGCTATAATAATGATAGCATCAGTGTGGTGAAAATATCTATAAGGCACAATTTAAATGCTTGTGCGGATGTGATGGCTCAGATGATTAAGTCAGTGAGTAGCTAAGGCCTACGGATTAGGGAAGTGACAGGTTCGCTCCCCAGTCTGTGCTGCGTTACCTAGTCACAGCTGGGGTGGGAGGCGAGAGCGATACAACCTCAGAATCCTTGGATTAGGGGGGAAAATTTGCAAGAGTTCCCATGGCTGATCACTATCCAACGACCCCCACTCCCCCCAACCAGGAAGTGGGTACTTTCGGGAGTCAGATAAGGACAGGCTGAGGCATAGCCATGATGCGCCAACTGTCGATACTCGCAGTCTAGGCTCACAAATGAAGAATGGTCACTTGGGTGAGCTACCAGATACCTGTTACCTGTAGATCCCCAGCAAGGAGCCAATGCCATCAGTAGGATAAAAAGGGGTTTAAATTATTTTTATTATTTATTATTTTTTAAATTAAATTTTCATCAATTTGATCATATAATTCTGTATCTCGTATGCAAAGTAGTTTTCGGCACAATGATGCATGTTGCCGTTAGCACCAACAGATAGTGTGAAATGTAACCTTGCCTCACTGAATGGAAAAACTGAAGGGCTCAAAGGAATTCCTCCTACTAATTATGCATTATTAGGAAGCCCCCCGCAGAGCCCTTCAGTTTTATCCATTTATCATTCAACTTAATAATTCTGTGGAAAATTCTTTAAAATTATTCAGAAAACATTAATGCTTCAAGCAACATTCTTCATTAAGTTTTATTGAAAGTGCCTATTTTTGGAGTTAATCAGAAAATGTACTTCTGTTAAAGGGAGCATGCATTACCCTGCCTCTCCATGCACAGGAACACACACATACCACTAGCCCCTCTGTATATAAAAAGCACTTTGTGGTTTTTCTGAGACTCTTTGTATTAGTAAAGGAGGTCATAAACAATAAGTGTTACCATAGATCCATTTAAAATCATGACCATGTACGGGGATGGAGAGTGCATATTTTTACAACAAAAAAATTCCTCTCCAAACTCTGTCTGTGTGGTATGTTTATTTTCACGGGCTGGGTTTCTCTGCAAAAAAGCACAGATTTTCTTTGACAGTGCTGATTATTAATTCTGCATTACTATGGGGTGTTCCACTGAAAGGCACATTATTAAATAGGAACATTCTTGGGGGAGAAGGCAAGGAAGTACTTTGGAGGAAAAATTGGATAGGGCCTGTTTTTGGGCGGGGGTAGCGCGATCCGTTATTACCCCATGCCCAATAGCCCCTGTGCAGGTAGGGCGAAAGTTTCGTCAGGCCTGAGGACTTACCTGAAATCTGCAATGAACGAGGATTCCATGCAGGAGAAGGTGCTGCATATCAGGAGGCAGCAAGTGGAAGTGGCATTTAACCCCTCGCGCCTGTTCCGCCATTCAATGAGATCATGATGGACCTGTGACCTAACTCCATATACCCGCCTTAGCCCATATCCCTTAATACCCTTGGTTCATAGAAATCTATCAATCTCAGATTTAGAATTCACAATTGAGCTAGCATCAACTGCCATTTGCAGAAGAGCATTCCAAACTTCTCCCACCCTTTGCTTGTAGCAGCTTTTCCAAACTTCACTCCTGCACGTCCTGGCTCTAAATGTTAGGCTACGTCCCCGCATCCTAGTATTCAAGTCTGGGAGACCTCCAAAAACAGTTACAAATGTCTTGGCAGCCAGAAGCAATAATCCAGCTACTAACCTGTAAATCCTGCATGGTCCCTTTAAATAGCACTGGTGGGAGGTCCTCCAGGCACTCTAAGACACGTTCAGATGGTCGGGGTTAAGACAGTGCGTTGAGATGAGCGTTAAGTCCCAAAATAGTAACTATCACTTTATATCAGCTTTGCACATTGATTATATCCATTTTCTCCTTACTTTACATGCTTCCGGCATTTGTTATCTGCGCCTGTGCTAACCCCTATACCAAGGTGGCGTCTGGCGCACGTCATGCTGAAAACATGCATGCCCAGCCAAGACATCATCTTGGCACTTTGGGAGGTCGCGTAGCGCGAAACAATGGGCGCTACACGGCCCAATTTAGCGCCCGTACTATTGAATCTGCTTCCACCACCCTTTCAGGCAATTCATCCCAGCTCATAATAACTCACTGTGTAAAAATATTTCTCCTCATCTCACCTCTTGCTCTTTTGCCAATTGCCCTAAATCTGAATCCTCTGGTTACCAACCCTTCTGCTAGTAGAAACAGTTTCTCCTTATTTACCCTATCAAAATCCCATCATGATTTTGAACGCCTCTATTAAATCTCCCCTTAAACTTCTCTGCTCTAAGGACAACAATCCCAGCTTCCCCAGCCTCTCCATGTAATTGAAGTCTGTCATCCCTGGTATCTTTCCAGCAAATCTCCTCTGCACACTCTCCAAGGCCTTGACATCTTTTCTAGAGCCCAGAATTAATAAAATATATACTTTTTTTATTTCTTACAACTTTCCCTTGCCCCGTTGAGCATAAAATTCATACATGCCCACTGTTTTAAGCAACAGTCAGTAGGTCTCAACTATGTGTCAGCTTGTTAGTGTTTCACAAGAAAAATCAACCCATGTCCGTTGGGATTGGAGCTTACCGCTATCAACCGAGCAGAGCAGTTGAAAGGCGGGCCTGCAGGCTATCAGAGCCAATCACACTAGTGGGAGGGAGAGGCTAAACCCCAGTAGAACAAGTCTGAAGCCCAACAGAACCAATCTGATATTATTTTTTCCCACTGTACAAACATGAGGCAATAAACCTTTATGATAAGCTGATGATTTCTGAGAGTCACAGTTACAGGTGCGCTATTTAATGTTTATTCCCAAGTAATTTTGTAAGAAAAAGTAACAGTAGTAACTATACTCTGAATAGAAGTAGGCTCAGTGTTGTGGAAGTGCAGAGGGACTTGGGGTACAAGGTTGGCAGAACATCATAGGCAGCAGCTCAGCTGGATATGACTGTAAAAAAAGCCAATGGAATTCTAGATTTTATCTCAAGAGGTATAGAATATTAAAGTCAAGAATTAATGATGAGTCTAACCACCTCCCCTTGACATTCAACAGCATTACCATCGCCAAATCCCCCACTATCAACATCCTGGGGGTCACCATTGACCAGAAACTTAACTGGACCAGCCATATAAATACTGTGGCTACAAGAGCAGGTCAGAGGCTGGGTATTCTGCGGCGAGTGACTCACCTCCTGACTCCCCAAAGCCTTTCCACCATCTACAAGGCACAAGTCAGGAGTGTGATGGAATACTCTCCACTTGCCTGGATGAGTGCAGCTCCAATAACACTCAAGAAGCTCAACACCATCCAGGACAAAGCAGGCCGCCTGATTGGCACCCCATTCACCACCCTAAACATTCACTCCCTTCACCACTGGCACACTGTGGCTGCAGTGTGTACCATCCACAGGATGCACTGCAGCAACTCGCCAAGGCTTCTTCGACAGCACCTCCCAAACCTGCGACCTCTACCACCCAGAAGGACAAGGGCAGCAGGTATATGGGAACAACACCAACTGCACATTCCCCTCCAAGTCACACACCATCCTGACTTGGAAATATATTGCCGTTCCTTCATCGTCGCTGGGTCAAAAACCTGGAACTCTCTACCTAACAGCACTGTGGGAGAACCTTCACCACACGGACTGCAGCAGTTTAAGAAGGCGGCTCACCACCACTTTCTCAAGGGCAATTAAGGATGGGCAATAAATGCCGGCCTTGCCAACGCACCCACATCCTATGAACGAATAAAAAAAAATCTTAGTAAGACCTCAGTTAGAGTACAATGTATAGTATTGGGCTCCACACTATTGGAAGGAGATTGAGGCTTTAGAGAGGGTGACAATGTCAATTCACTAGGATGCTGCCTGGAATAAGGAAATAGGATATGAAGAAAGACTTCTATGTATAAATTATATGTAACACATAAGATGCTAAAATTGACTTTCAATATCTTTTTATTTTCCTCAAAAGAATTTTCTAGGGTGTGCACAGCTCTTGTAAAACTTTACTTTCTTCAAGAGTAGTTGCAGCCATGTTTCTCCGTTTTGTTTGAGTACTCCCGTCACTGATAGAATTGCCAGGGTTTGGAAATAAAATAGTGAATGATGTTAGAGTGATGCTGAACTTTGTTTAATTTAAAAATTGAAACTAAGATTCCCCCATTTATGATTTTATTAGTGTACTACTGTGATGTTTGATTTGGCCCATTGGCTTGTTTGTGTGTGACTGATGCCTGATTAAGTTCTGTAACCTTGAAAACTACCTCCAGTTTGTTTATGCACCAATGGTGGAGTTCCCTTTGTTACCGCACAGTAACTATGGAGAAAATCCACATCATTCCTACTTTATAACAGTGGCTACACTTCAAAAGTACTTCATTGGCTGTGAAGCACTTTGGGACGTGCTAAAGTCATGAAAGACGCTATGTAAATGCAAGTCTTTCTTTCTTTCTTTCTCTCCTTTCTTTCTTTCTGTCTTTCTTATCAGTATTAGAGTGGTCAACATAGAATTACATAGAATGTACAGCACAGAAACAGGCCATTCGGCCCAACAGGTCCATGCCGGTGTTTATGCTCCACATGAGCCTGAAGTTTTTTAACAGCTTCATCAACTTATCCTGTCACCTTCAAAGGTGGATAGGTGGGGTAGGTCTGTTAAAAAGAAGCACATTGGGCCTAATGGCCTTTTCTTGTTCCAGTAAATTCTTCTGCTCTCAAGCATGAATCGTGCAATCACTTCCCTGCCTCTTGGAAGAATATGGAGTGGCTACATCATTTGATGGCCATTTTCAGGAACACAATTCAGCAAGGCAGACCTAATATCAGTAATGAGTGTAGACATGACCGACAAGCACAATCTGCTTACAGCCAAAGAGAGAACCAATTTGATGCTTCACGGAGTCTTCAGATTTTGCATTGCTTTGCATTTTTGCAAACAAATTCAGAAAAAAGCATGAAGACAGTCCCATTCCTTCTTACATACTGATGAAGTGATTTTTTTTAAAATGGCTGATGAAAACTAAAATCTAATCAAAGTTGATTTTCAGTATCTGAACTGCTGATTATGCTGCCATATGTTCTGTTCATAGATGAGTGTTCTGACCATTACAGTTCTTAGAAAGTTGCAATGAGCAGTGACAGGCAGAATTCAATATTTGGCACTTAGCACACTTGTTAGCATTACTATTAAGCCCCATTTATTTAAATTTCAATGTCCAGTCTGTAACTTTCCTTTAAGTGCATATTAATCATTTGTTTCTTCTTCTGTGTTCAATAATAAGGGTGATTTTTACCCAGATTTCTGGCTCACTAATACACATACAATGGACAATGGATTAGGCAAAATAAAGGAAGGTTCTGATTGATGAAGAACCATTGGCAATGTTCAAATGTTGGCACTAAAAATGGATAAAGATAACCGTCCATAAAATCTAATGGTGATAATGAATGACAAGGTGTGTAATCATCTAGATTTTGGCACAGTGGGGTCCATTTTAATGGCCAACTTTGATTTATGCTGAAAGAGTCTCTGGAGTGGTAAGATCCACAATAAATGAGCACTTCATTCATTACTGCCTAATTAATGCCCTACAATGGTTCACTTTTATAAATGCAAGTCTATTAATTGTTGCTGGAAAGGGGATTAATTTACCCATTCATTATTCCTTATCACTGCAGCCTCCTCCAGCCAGTGTGCATGTCTAAACTCACTCATTTGTATAGCTATAAACCAACGCATTTGTACACAAATGAAATTAGAGCAAGGATAGAAAGCGCAATGTGCAATGCACGGAGTCAGGGTATAGCCATACTATACTTTACACAGGACTGTCATGTTCCTCAGTACTGTGAGCTATTACCCTATAGGAATAATTTAATGAATGTTAATGTCAACAGTGTGCCTAATACATCATCTAGAAATACGGCTAGCCATAAAAAGGATAAATTCAGGAATATGTTCTATCCTTTTTGGACAAATTACAATAGCGTTACCTTTCAGAGTCCCCAAGAGAATCTTTAATGAGACCTTAAATTCCAGTCCCTCCACGTAGATGTGCCTTTAAACAGTTCCATTCACAATACGAATAACTGTAAAGGTTAGAGTTCCCATTCACGAAGAGGAAATAGTTTTAGCAGATTATAGTTTTCATGGTAGCTTTCATCAGCTATTTAAAAATAAAGCACATTGGTAACAAGGAATGAGAAGTTGCTGTAGCTTGTTCACATTTGTATCTGCCTTTCTTTGTGAAAATGCAAAACAGTGCAATTCTTCTAAGGCTCTAATCTTTCAGTGAAACATTTAACATTGAATTTCTATTTGATTGTGAGCAGATTGTAGGGGTCAGTGCAGTACCAGGTGTCGAAAATTTTACATCAACCCCTCCCAATTCTTCCGCCAGGATATGCCTGCTTCAGTTTTGTTAGTTTGCAATTGGACTTCATTCAGTGAGATTCAGAATTCTCAAACGTCAAAAGCATGTATTGTTCGTCAAAAGATGAGAACCACTGTTGCTAAAATGTGGCTCCTCCCCAAGGCTAGAAGATTGACTGTGGTTCCTCAAACAGTTAGTATGCCAAACCTCAGTGTGATACCAGGAATGACTTTTCACTGAATTGAGACTGATTACAAACCTATTGAAAAATAGAGAGCTAAGTTTGATTGGAATGCAGAGAGATTACATTTCACAGTATGTCTGGTGTTTTTTTTCAGGGTGACCTTTGGTGATCATTGTGGTGTCCTCTCAATTTGAGTTAAAAATAACTTTTTCTTCTGGAATCTGCATATGTGAAGGAAATATGAAAGGAAAAATATCACTGATGCTGCTTCTTCCAAAAGACCGTGTACAAATTGCACTGTCATGGACTCTCTCCAAACTATTTAACTTCCTGAGGGAAGCAATAACCATGTGCAATACTTCCAAGAAGAAAACATTTTGTGAAAGTCCCCAAGGATCCCAAAAAACAATCAAGCGATGATATCATCCACATTATTCAACCATGCCCAGATCTACAGCTAACATTCCATTGGTCCCAATGGAACTTATCCACCAGATCACGTAGCTTAGGGTAACCACTAAATAAATCTTACAGTGCAGTTAATTTTAAGAAGCATTAGTAAGAACTAATATCATTAAGGGGTGAAAGAAATAATGAAGGAAATACAGGTAGAATGGATTTGCTGGTAGGGTAGTGGAGACAAAAATCCTGGAATCATTTCAGCAAGAATTAGATGCTGCGATGAAGCAGTGTAGGTTATTTCCTGGATGGATGAGGTAAGGTGGGCTGAATGACCATCTTCTTCCATATCTATATTGTGGCAAATAAAAGTGGGTCGGCCATTTATGTACGGTTCAGATATGGGTGAGTTTGATGGGCTGGGTTTGAAGCCAAAAATCGAAAGCAGGAACAGTTTGCTTTGCTGATGCCCTAACAAATTTACACTGCTGAGCCACAGATTTTAATTCAAGCAGCTCTCAATCTGAAAGCCTACCCAAGTTTCATTATGAACACTAGTCTTTAGTAAAAGATTCTTTAAATCTGGATTCCAAGTTGGAGATGACAGCCTCAGGGCTGCATAAGCATCAAAAGCTGAACAAAGTGCTAGCTGTTCAAATTGAGCTCAGCTTATTTGTCTTTTTCATTAAATGTAAATGCAGAAAAAAAAATATTTTGATAGTTTTATTTTTGAAGAAAACGAGAAGCCTGTCTGTGATGGCAATGGCTGCCAGATCAGATGGTTCCTTGGCTTAGCCCCAAAGCTGTTGGTCACTCAAAAGAAAAATCATCATTAGGTGTGTTTGCTTGACATTAAGGAATTTCCTGATTGTATGCCACAAGTTCCTGAATATCGGCAAATCAGCTACTCCACATACCTCAATGTGGCAGCAGAAAGGAAGCTTGTCTCAGTAATTTTCACAGCACATGATCTCTTATGATACTTATAGTGTAAGGATTTACAATGCCAGATAATAAAACACTTTATTGTCAGCTGTAGTATATATACATTCTAAACATATATAGCCCAACATTCTCTTATCTGTCCTTATACCACACCTCACACAGCTCTCTCATCTTCCAAAACCAACATAGCTCCCTCGCCCTACATAACTGAAAAGCATAAAACCACAAGCTTAATACTACAAACACAAATGTCTGCTATTTATGATGGACTCTTGAGGCACTTTGGACGTTGGCGCTTGTTTAGTTTGGACTGTGGGAGACTGGGGCCAAGCACCTGCTCTCCACATTTACATTGCTTAAAAAGGGTCTCCTTTATCCCACAAGAAAGTCCATTACAATCCTGTCATTGGGAGAGACAGTTTTAGCAATGCAAGCATGGGGAGCTGGGACATGTCGCTGTTCTACGGTGATCAGGTACCAATGTAAAAGGACCTTCAGTTTATTCTATCTTCTGACACCTCCAATTATAATACTTGCAAGTCATTTTAAATCAGTATCACAGTATAGCATCAAAATGTGTGAGATTTTAGTAATCAAACATATCCTGGTAAGAGTCAAGTGCCATCATTCTACTTCAGTAAGAATATCCACTAATAGACAATCTTCTCCCAGTGTCACAACCCCTCTCACTGCCTCCTCAGCCAATTCTATGTCAGCACAATGTTATTAAAGATGTGCAGTGTTGTTGCATAATGTGAGCAAATAAATTCGATAAAACACAATCTTCGGATTGAAGATTCATTGATAAGTCATTCATGAGGCTTCCAATCTGAAGTCTTAATTGTATTGCACCAATGTACCACACTCCTGAGGCATCCAGCTTATCGTATCATAGTGCTTTTACCATGGTAATCTGCCATCAGTAGAACCCGTGGGGCACTCCTTCTGCCACCCGCACCTGGCAACGTAAAGGACCTCCGACAGCTTTCACCGCCTGAATTTTCACAGGCACTGAGAGCTGCAGTTGGAGGCAACGCAAATAAGAGGTCCAATGGGAACCATCAGCACACTGCAGGCAAATACAGGGACAGCAGCATTTGATGCTCAGGTTGAGCATCTCTTTCCCTGTGCCCCAACCTAAGAACAGTATTAAACATACGCTGGCAATACAAGTAATTCTTCATGCCAAAAATGTTAATTGCTTCATATTTGATACTGCAGTTTTTTGTTTCCAAAAAGGATGATTCAGAGATTGCCCTGCTACTGTTTCATCCACTGTAGCATGAAGGCGCTACGAATTAACTTCACACTTCAAAAGGTTTGACTGACTAAAGATCAATCAGAATGAGATCTCATGAGCCTAAGGAGACAAACATTCTTGAAACAAGCCATATTTAATTATTGATTTGGACTAGTATCTAGAGTAACTTCAAGTGTTCCAGTACTTTAATCTACTAGAAACTACCATTCAAATTCAACAATGAATGCAGCGAATGGAGGCAGTGATTTTGATAGCCAATTTATATTGCGGAACTTCTCCCACAGTATGATGTTGATGCCTGTGTTTGTATTTCTCCCCGTTTAAACTGTAGGGTGGTAAAATATTGGTTTTGTGCACTTGCAATTAATTGTATATCAGGATCAATTCAGTCTGGGATCAATTGCGGATGTGCAACAATAAAGGAACTGTCAGGACCGTAATGGAATTCAAGGATACTGAAAAGCTCTGTTGTGACACAGGCTTGTAACATTAATCGGAGGGAACTGTATAGTAATGAAACAAAGAGGAACAACTTAAGTAGATATCAATAATCAGTCTAGTTACATTACTCATCTACATTTTTGCCTCTTGTCCTTTATCTGCAAGGTATGATCTCAGCAAACACCACCAATTGCCTTCTGTTTGTATTATGCCTGATAAACCTTCTATATTGTTTCCAAGCGCCCACAGTGTACAATCGTCTGGCAACCACTCTCCACAATAATCACCAGTTAGCGATTCATTGCTGCTTCTCATGCATAATAAGAAAATAAAAGGGGAAAACTGACAAACAAATGTTATAAAAGGAGATATCTTTACAGTTATCAGTATCTTTCAGCCCTCTCTTATTTCTACTTTTTGTACTTTGAAGCAATAGACATGGCCTGGAATTTCCTTGGAGCTGTTTCTCCTCGAAGAACAAGGCTGCTTTTTTCAGTTGTAACTAATGACACCACTGCAGCAGCCACAATGGGGATGCAATGAGCTCCATGTAGCTGCGAAGGTCATCATGGAGCATATCGCTGACATCTTGAATCAGCATTTCAGAGGGTTAAATTTGTGAAGCCTTGGCTGCCAGGATGGAAAATCACAAGCAGCACACCCATGATTTTTCAACAGTGTGGAGCTATGCAAAATTTACTCACAATATTCAACAGATGAAGAAGCTGCCCCATTAGAGTCTCCACCACTTTGCAATACAAAGGAGCAGAATCATGGAGAAGGAAGGTACCAACCCACAAATAAATACAGATTGGGACACAGATACTAATTAAGAGAACATCATCACAGAAACACCACTGCAGTCAGGAAGACTGATGTGCTGAGCACTCATTCAAGAAACATTCAGCTAATTGTCCGAGCTTCCCTTTTAATAGACTCTGCTGTCCATTTGGAAATTGGCTCCATGCACCTTCTGTAACACTGTTCTCTGCACTTTCTCAATTAACATTTATGCCCATCCCTGTGCTATGGTGTTACCTTCTTCCATACAATCAGAAAAATATTCTTTGGACAGAGTTCAGATACAGTCCAACCAATTTTTTTTAATGTACTTTGTGTTCTCTGTGACTGATGTTTATGGAAGAGAATTTCCATGATGTTCTCCCGATCTCCTGTCATGATTTCATTGGAAGATCATTGGAAACTCTGGCGGATGGCATGCACCACCGTTTTTGAGTCATTTACGCATTTTCTCCAAAGGTTCCACTGATCTTTCCCAAGAGACTCCTTGCAGACTATGGCTTCCCTAAATGCTAATGTACTCTGTGTGGCTTTGAACCCCTATCCTGTGACTTCTTCTAAATGATTGTCTGTTTCATGCCCTTCTGAACTTTCTACATTCAGCCTGGTTCTCACTTGTATTTTCAACCTGACATTTGTCATACGCCCCCTTTTTCTGCTTCATCTTACTCTCTATCTCTTTCTTCATCCAGTTGCCCTACCTTTCCCCCTTGTGGGAATATACCTAGATTGTACCCGAACCATCTCCTCTTTAAAGGCCACCAATTATTCGATTACAGTTTTGCCTACCAATCTTTGTTTCTAATTTACCCGGGCCAGATCCATTCTCAACCCCAATTGGCCCTCCTCCAATTAAGTATTTTTACTCTAGATTGCTCCTTGTCCTTTTCCATAGCTAATCTAAACCTTATGATACTATGATCACTGTTCCATAAATGTTCCCCCACTGACACTTGCTCCACTTGACCCACCTCATTCCCCAGAACCAGATCCGGCAATGCCTCCATCCTCATTGGGCCAGAAATGTACTGGTCAAGAAAGTTCACCTGAACACACTACAGAAATTCTTCCCCCTCTCTATTACATTATTACTATCCCAGTCTATATTAGGATAATTGAAGTCCCCCATTATCACTACTCTATAGCTTTTGCACCTGTCTGTAATTTCCCTGCAAATTTGCTCCTCTATATCCTTCCCACTAGTTGGTGGCCTATAGAATACACCCAGTTGTGTAATGGCACCTCTATTGTTTCTTAACTCTGACCAAATAGAGTTGACCTCTCCAGAATATCCTCTCTCTCCAGCACAGCAATATTCTCCTTAATCAATACTGCCACCGCCACCCACCCTCATTTCTTTCCCTATTTGGCTTATCCTACAAAGTTATGCATTCTCCCTTTATGGCTTGGAATCAATTATTTCTTTTTTAAAAATGCAGCTAACCAGGCCTGCTTAATTTATCTAGAATACGCAATGCTTCCAGATGGAGATGTATATTTTGCTTTGCCTATATGCTCTGAAACTAAGGCCAAGAAAATCTTGGCTTTCCTTTTAAATATTCCAGTGTCTAGACCAAGCTACAAATTCATATAAAAATAATAATGCAGCATTTACTGAACCTGGATGGGTCCTAGCATCCACCATAGCAACATTGTATTCAGAGCCACCAGCCTCATCCATGCCTTCTCCAGACATGCCCTGCTGCTGGGCACCCCTTAGCATCACCATTGATCTGTCTGGGAACAGACCTGAGATCTGTGAAGCTATGAGTTATTGCTCCCTCCATCCAATCCTCCAGCAAGACAAAGAAGAGCACCTCTTGCATATTGGAGCCAAGGCCTCTATTGAAGCAGTCTGAATATTCATAAGAGATACTCCAACTCAGCTTAGAGCCTGTGCTACTGGATACTCCAGTGCAGATGACCCTGTAGTTACCACATGATAAACGGTGGACTTTAGCCTAGCAAAGCCTTCCTGCATAACCCATGTCCCACGCCATCTCTGCAATTTCATCCAATGTCCCTTCTGAGCACTGTGTTCCTCTGATTCTGGCCTTGTCATCATCCCACCTCTCTTCACCCCACCCCTTCAGCTGCCTCAGTCCTACTTCCTTGAATTCTCTGTCTAAACCTCTCCACCTCTGTATCTCTCTCTTGACCTTTAGAAACTTCCTCAAAGCCTCGCTCATTAATCAAATATTCAGTCAACCTTTCTAATCTCTTCCTTTGCAGCTCAACTTCTGTTTTCCTTACATCTATTTCTGCAGCATGTTGGATTGTTTCTTTAGATTAAAGATGCTATATAAATGCAAGTTATTGTTGTTATTGTTATATTTCACCTTGTCATCCAGACAGAGAAGTATTGTTGAGAGGGCGTGCCATGGCGGAGGTGGTAGGAGAGGTGACCAAAAGCTTGGTTGAAAAGATGAGTTTTAAAAAGGCTTTTAGAAGTGGAGAGAGAAGTAGAGAGATGGAGAGGTTTAGGGATGGGGTTCCAGAAAGCAGTTGAAGGTTCTGCCACCAATGGCAAGTCAAGTAGGGGGGGGGGGTGGGGGGGAAGGGGGTACACAGAAGGTGAGAGGCAAAGGGGTGTGAGAGGGTATGTAAGGTTGGAAAAAGTTGCAGTGGTAGAGTGGGGTGAGGCCTTGGAGCAAGTTTAAGTAGCACACACAATGGCACATAATTACATGGGTCAGTGAATGAACATGCATTATGCAACTAGGTTGTGTTGGAAGGATTTGCTGTATGAAGTCTCTAAGATTTCAGATGTAAGTTGCTTTTGGTATTTGTGCCATGCTGCAGGATGGCCAGGCATATTCAATGGATTTTAAGGTTCCTTGAGTGCTCTAACATGATGGATCAAATGGCCTCCTTCTGTGTTGTAAACTTCAATGGTTTCTATGGAGAGTTTTGATGGGGGTTGCAGTAAAAGGCTAACCTGTGGTGAGGAAACCTTTTCCAATGTGCATTCTTGGGCAGCTACTTAGGAGAGGAAACTGCTGGGTAGCCTTAGCTTGGCTGCTTTCCTCAGACCTGCCATCTGCTTCCTCATTTGCAGTCATATCCATTATGTATTGCTGAAAGCAATCATCTTGTCAGATATCTCTTGCCAGGTGTATTGGAGCACTGGGAAAGGTGTTCCTCAGTGTCAAAGAGGCCCGCCCTCCTTTCCTTCCCTTCAACCAGCATGATTTCAAGCACAGCATCTGTGACTCTGAGTCTTGTCTGGTAGGTGAAAATCCAGCCCTTTAAATGGCTACAGGAACCCTTTAAATTTCTGCTGGCTGTGCTCATTGTGCGAGTACTCCCTCAGTCGGTCCATTATATGAGTGGAAAATTATACGAGCGGAAAATTCATACAGACACTGACGATAGAACAGAATCACTCCTGCAAGTCCAGTCAGTGGGAGCAGTCACATTGCGGCATTCCCACCCAAATTGCACTTGAACAGGAATTTTTAACCTTATGTACAAACCTCTCCTGTGGTGACGTGATGAAGTTTTCCTCCAGTCACATGATTGGGTAGAAGGAATCAAAGACAGTCATCAGAAGGCTGCCCCTTATCAGGTCCACCATCTTTGGACTTGGAGTTGTGGCCATACATATCTTTGCCAGCCCACCCCCTCCGCTTCTTGTCTGACTTCACATTTTTGGTAGTAAAAGGAGAGAACACCACTTATTACCACTTCGGATCCTGAAGCGTACAGAATCTGAAAGAAATGGTTACTGCTCAGTAAAGGCCCATGTCATCATCGGACCTTGGTGCACCACCCAGATTTAATTTGCAATTAGGAACAAGAACCTGCCTACAGGTAGGCAAAGGGCCTATCAAAAACCTTGTGGGAAAGATTTACATTTATGGCTGGTACTTAAAATCCCAAACTGCTTGGGAGAGTTTTTTGAGTGAAATAGTTTACAAAATTTCCTTACCCAAAGTGCAGAAAGAATGTGGACTGCGTTACCACAAGGAGTAGTTGAGGCAATAGCAAAGACGCATTTAAGGAGAAGTTAGATAAGCACATGAGGGAGAAAGGAGTAGAAGGGTATGGTGGTAGGGTTAGATGAAGTAGGGAAGGAGGAGGTTCGTGTGGAGCATAAACGCCAGCATAATCTAGCTGGTCCGAATTATCTGTTTCTGTCCTGTAGTTTTGATGTAGCCTGATGTAATTTCCAATATCCGTTTAGGACTAAAGCAAATAAATGCACTTCTTTATCGGAGAAACCTAATCTGTTACTCCACAAAAACCAGGCCTCTGGTGACATCAATTATTAACAAATAATTTATTATTCAGTCGAATTAATTATTTCTTTAGTCATTGTCATTCAACCCAGAGATTCCCAAAGCAATGCACCACCTTCAATCTTTTTGGCCTCAGCAGGCTAATAGCTGCTTTGCAGCCAGGGATTGATAGTGGTTGAGTTGCAAAGGGAAAGTCTGGCAGACCGAGCTTCGTCATACTCAATACCAGAATGGGTCTTTTCTAACTTTTGAAATTTTACCTTGCTCAATAAGCTATCGGCTCAGTCCTGAAATTAGCTGTCATCTAGTTTCTTAAAATCACAAAAAACAAATCAGTATTTTTATTGATTTTCATCGCTTCACCATTGGTGGCCATGCCTTCAGCTGTCCAGGCCCTAAGTTCTGGAATTCCTTCCCTAAACCTCTCCGCCTCTCGACCTCTCTCTCCTCCTTTCAGATGCTCCTTAAAACCTACCTCTTTGACCTATCCTAATATCTCCTTATGTGGCTCGGTGTCAGATATCGCTCCTGTGAAGTGCCTTGGGACGGTTTTACTACGTTAAATGCGCTATATAAATGCAAGTTGTTATTGTATTAGGTTGGAGTAAACTGGAGACTAATGCTACCCTTGGTAAACACAGCATTGTGAAAACCTTACCACTGTGTATTCACCAAAAACATTGTATTAGAATCTTTAATGATGTCAGGGGCGCTTATCTATTTAAACATTCTGCCCAGTTCTGCTGCACTTATTCCAGATTCAAGCATCCTTTGAAGGTGTATTGTACCGCAAGGCTGGCTTCTATTTACAATATCATATAAATTGGTTAAAAATTTGGATTAAACTTTTCACAGCAGGTAGGTCGTGTTGCTCCAGTGCTAATATGTAAATGAGTTGGCTCCTGTGCAACCACATAAAGAGCCCACTGGGCCTCTTTCCTGGCTGAATACATGAACAGGCTCCAGTGTGCTGTCATGCACAGCTTAAGCAGCTAAAGCCAGGATAAATCACAACTGGCTAGATGCCTAGACCACATCTTTAGCCCACTCTCACATGCTACCCTTTGGGTAGGTCATGGTCCGCTGGGGGAAAAAAGGCAGCCTCAACAAGATAGTCACAGCCATGGTGGCTACTTGATACCCACCTGAGGGCAAAAAATAAACAAAATATAAATATAGTAAATTGAGCCATTGGGAGCCATGAAACCTCCAAAGTTGAAAATTAAAACTAGACAGAAGGCTACCCTGGGATCAAAGACCCAGCAATTCTAGGCTGGAAGGTGCAGAACCAGATGTCACATCAGACAAGTTGGAAAGACATACAAGCATCCTCCTGATGCCCCCAGAAACAACTTACTTGTTCCTTATTCAAGTGGCATGGAGTTTACCCAGGGGCATTTCAAATGGACAGGCTATGAACCTGAAACTAGCAGACATATTTTACAATTAGGAAATTGGGAGTAAGTAGGTAATTCAGCTAGAAACATTCCACACAAAGGTTACAAAGCACATGGAATAAATTACCAGGTAGCCCCATTGAAGCAAAGAGTGCAAAGCAGTTAAGGAGATAATTAGATGTGTTTCTGGAGAAAGGAAGGACCAATAGGTATGGTGAAAAGACAGTTATATGGGGATAATATCAGTCATAGAATTACATAGAATGTACAGCACAGAAACAGGCCATTCGGCGCAACTGGTCCATGGTTTATACTCCATACGAGCCTCCTCCCACCCCTCTTCATCTAACCCTATCAGCATATCTTTCTATTCCTTTCTCCTTCATGTACTTATCTAGCTTTCCCTTAAATGCATCTCTGCTATTCGCCTCAAGTACTCCTTGTGGTAGCAAATTCACACATTCTAACTACTCTCTGAGTAAAACATTTCCTCCTGAATTCCCCGTTGGATTTATTAGCGACTATCTTATATTTATAGAATATAAAATATAAAACATGAAAGAGGTAGTCTTATTGGATCAAATGGCATTTTCTTGTTCCTAACATTTTCTTCTGTTCCACTTTAACCACAGTTCCAATATTTAGAATTTACTATTTAACCTCTCACATTTCAGCCTCTTTCCTTCTCCTTACTGTGGTTTCAGCCCTAGCACTGATTTCCTTTGTGCTGTTATGTTTTGTTCCTTTCTCTCTGCTGTTTCTCTCTCCTTTTCCAGTTTCAATTGTTCACTTGCTTCTCCCTGCCATGTGTTTTTTCTCCTTTTTTAGTTGCTTCCTCTTCATTGCTTCTCTCTCTTCTCCACTAACCTTCATTAGAGCAGGGAAGGTTAAGGGGAGATTTGATAGAGGTGTGCAAAATCATGAGTAAATAAGGAGAAACTGTTTCCAGTGGCTGAAAGGTCAGTAACCAGAGGATACAGATTTAAGGTAATTGGCAAAAGAACCAGAGGCGACATGAGGAAAAATATTTTTACGCAGCGAGTTGTTATGATCTGGAATGCACTGCCTGAAATAGTGGTGGAAGTAGATTCAATAATAACTATCAAAAGGGAATTGGATAAATACTTGAAGTGGAAAAATTTGTAGAGCAATGGGGGAAGAGCAGGGGAGTGGGATTAATTGGATAGATCTTTCAAAGAGCCAGCACAGGCATGATGGGCTGAATGGCCTGCTTCTGTGCCTTATCATTCTAAGATTCTATAACTTTTCTTATTCTTGTTTCCTGCTATTCTGATAATCATCAGCAAAATGGCTTCCAAAATTCTCAGAAACGATGCATAATTTCTCAAAAATCTTGTCAACTACTTTTGTAGTTTCCATAGGGACTGGGGAGTCCACCGATTGAGCAATCTATATTCCTATTGAGGATGAAAGCACCAGTGCAATACGTCACATGTAAGAGATTTGACAGCAAGATTATGCTCTTTCCGTTAACAGTTCTTACTGAGCATACCAAAGGAAAAGATGGATTGCTCTATGTTACATAATAGAAAAGGAACAGAATATAACATACACTCCTAGTATACTTTGATTATTGCCACTTTTTTTATTCCAAAACAAATAACAGTTCTCCAATAGCCCAACTGCAATTTGACAAAAGTCATATCTGTCAAAAGAAAGAACTTTAATTACAAGAATACAGGCTGTGGTGTAGTTTTGGGGTGTAATTTGGTTTATATAATGAAAGCAGTTGCAAAATTGTATCTGCCAAACCCAATGTTACATTTCTGTTCTTTTAACTGATGCCTTTGGACAGTTCCTGTGAGCATTTACTCAAAGGGTGAAATGACTTCTCTCTTCAGGTTGGGAAAGGCTGTAAATAATTTAATAGAGGAAGAATCTTTCCCAGAACAGCTTGAAATAGGAAACAATGTTCCACAATACTTTTGCTGCTGCTGTGGACAAATTGATGTTTGTTTTGCCCTTTATTCTAATAACATTTCTTGTTGTAAATTTCTATCTTTTCCCCCACCTACACGATCATCCTGAATCAGAAAGTGAAGGGTGATCACAAAATATATATGGTTGAAAAATGCCATCCCACCCACTTTAGCTCAACCATCCAAAAAATAACATACAGGCTAGAATCTTCTGCTGTCTCTCTCCCAATTTCTAGCTAGAAATGGGGTGAGTTGGGGCACAAAATTGGAGGGGATACAGTATGCACTCCACCAATTATTTATTTATTTATATGGACTTCCAGAAGGCATTTGATAAAGTCCCACATAAGAGACTGTTAGCTAAGATAGAAGCCCATGGAATCGAGGGAAAAGTACGGACTTGAATAGGAAGTTGGCTGAGCGAAAGGCAACAAAGAGTAGGGATAATGGGTAGGTGCTCACATTGGCAGGATGTGACTAGTGGAGTCCCGCAGGGATCTGTCTTGGGGCCTCAATTATTCACAATATTTATTAATGACTTAGATGGAGGCATAGAAAGTCTCATATCTAAGTTTGCCGATAACACAAAGATTGGTGGCATTTTAAGCAGTATAGATGAAAACATAAAATTACAAAGGGATATTGATAGATTAGGTGAATGGGCAAAACTGTGGCAAATGGAATTCAATGTAGGCAAATGTGAGGTCATCCACTTTGGACCAAAGAAGGATAGAACACGGTACTTTCTTAATGGTAAAAAGTTAAAAACAGTGGATGTCCAAAGGGACTTCGGGGTTTAGGTACATAGATCATTGAAGTGTCATGAACTGGTGCAGAAAATAATCAATAAGGCTAATGGAATGCTGGCCTTTATATCTAGAGGACTAGAGTACAAGGGGGCAGAAGTTATGCTGCAGCTATACAAAACCCTGGTTAGACCGCATCTGGAGTACTGTGAGCAGTTTTGGGCACCGTACCTTCGGAAGGACATATTGGCCTTGGAGGGAGTGCAGCGTAGGTTTACTAGAATGATACCCGGACTTCAAGGGTTAAGTTACCAGGAGAGATTACACAAATTGGGGTTGTATTCTCTGGAGTTTCGAAGGTTAAGGGGTGATCTGATTGAAGTTTATAAGATATTAAGGGGAACAGATAGGGTGGATAGAGAGAAACTATTTCTGCTGGTTGGGGATTCTAGGACTAGGGGACACAGTCTAAAAATTAGAGCCAGACCTTTCAGGAGTGAGATTAGAAAACATTTCTACACACAAAGGGTGGTAGAAGTTTGGAACTCTCTTCTGCAAACGGCAATTGATGCTAGCTCAGTTGTTAAATTTAAATGTGAGATAGATAGTTTTTTGCTAACCAAAGGTATTAAGGGATATGGGCCAAAGGCAGGTATATGGAGTTAGATCACAGATCAGCCACAATCTTATCAAATGGCGGAGCGGGCTCGAGGGGCTGAATGGCCTACTCCTGTTCCTATGTTCCTATGTTCCTAATTCCCCGCCCATTTTTCCACCTGTTAGTTTTCCTGCCGATTATCTTCAATATGCCCATATATATACAACAACAATATACTTCAAAAGCATATTTTCCAATAATACGCAAATGAGGAAAATACATCATCCAGCACATATCCTGTAATTTGCACCATAGCAACAATGGTTGCCAGGGGTGCTATGGCATTGGGGCAGGATTAAAAATGCGGAAAGCCCGTGCAATCAATCAATTTTTTAAAAACAGAAAATGCACATTTGACCTGCGGCTCAGAAGCTGCCTGCAATATTTAAATTAAGGTCATGCTGTGGGTAATGTTGAACTCTATCTTCAGATGTCCAGCTTGCCATCACTGGGCAGGAAGATTCCCAACTGCCACTTGGGCCTGTGCCAATCAACTGGAGACAGACCGATATGGTATGGCACAACAGTGGCATGTGACATGGTCCATTGCTTCTCAGTTAGGTCCCAATAAAAAAATATTTGCACAGATTTAGGAGAGGTTTGGATCAATCCAAGGACCTTTATTTAAAGATTTTAAACATTAAGCACTTTTCTTGAGATTCTTCTGACCTAAACTAGATAGCGGAGATAATGGTCTGCCTTTCTTCTGTTACTGATAATACAGTACAAAAAGACTTGCATAAAGTTGGATAATTTGACTAAATTTCGGAGCATACAGGCTGTACTGTTGAGCTAACTGTCGACTTCTTTTTCCTAAATAAGAATCATGCTATGTCCTGCCAATATTTCTAAGTAAACAGGAACCAAGCTGAGAATGAATGGGCCTGTGCCAATGTTTCAAACTGAATGAACCAAGCAAAGAAAGAATTAAACATGCTTGTGTTTTGTCAGCTAGATTGAGTCACGCCACAAATCCTTCCCTTATCTGTTTGGTTCTTGTTCACTCAGGTATGTTGCTTTCAGGACACAGTCCCCTTTCAGGACACTATCCTACATTTCATTGGGGCAGAAATTGCTGGCGAAATAACGGAGAGCTCAACAGCGCTCTCCGTTGTTAGTGGCAAAATGGAGGAGTAAGTTCCGGCATTCGCGCATGCGCAGTGAAACGCGGAAATCCGCAACGTGCTCCTAGTGGTTCGCCAGCACTATGACAGTTTTAAATTAAAGGGACATCGCACGCTGCAATCAGAGAAATCATTTAAAAAGTGCAAACTTGCTTATCTGCCCAGCTAGAAAATAACTAATTATGCCACCAAACAGATATGCTTAAAAATACAGGTTTAAACTAACAGCACGGTAAGTCTTAATGACTGCCAAACAACTAAAAATGAACCTTTAAAAATATGGAGTCGCCTTACCTCTTATTTTAATAGTTTTTGGTCATCAAAAAAATTTTTTTTTTAATTAAACAATTAAAAACATTTTTTTTTTACTTTTCCCTTCAGTCTCTTTTATTTTGGGAATCAGGGGGAAAACTCTCCATTGGCTGAAATCAAACCTAGCACAAAGGAAGATGGAAGTGGTTGTTGGAGGCCAATCATCTCAGCCCTAGGACATCGCTGCAGGAGTTCCTCAGGGCAGTGTCTTAGGCCCAAACATCTTCAGCTGCTTCATCAATGACCTTCCCTCCATCATAAGGTCAGAAATAGGGATGTTCGCTGATGATTGCACAGTGTTCAGTTCCATTCGCAACCCCTCAGATAATGAAGCAGTCCTTGCCTGCATGCAGCAAGACCTGGACAACATTCAGGCTTGGTCTGATAAGTGCCAAGTAACATTCGCGCCAGACAAGTACCAGACAATGATCATCTCCAACAAGAGAGAGTCTAACCACCTCCCCTTGACATTCAACAGCATTACCATAGCTGAATCACCTACATCAATATCCTGGGGGTCACCATTGACCAGAAACTTAACTGGACCAGCCATATAAATACTGTGGCTACAAGAGCAGGTCATAAGAACATTAGGAATAGGAGCAGGAGTAGGCCATGTGGCCCCTCAAGCCTGCTCCGCTATTCAATCAGATCGTGGCTGATCTTCGACCTCAACTCCACTTTCCCGCCCAAACCCCATATCACTTGATTCCCCTAGAGTCCAAAATTCTATCCATCTCAACCTTGAATATATTCAATGACTCAGCATCCACAGCCCACGGGGATAGAGAATTCCAAAGATTCACAACCCTCAGAGTGAAGAAATTCTTCCTCATCTCAGTCTTGAATGGCTGACACCTTATCCTCGACTATGCCCCCTAGTTCTAGACTCTCTAGCCAGGGGAAACAATCTCTTAGCATCTACCCTGTCAAGCCCACTCATAATCTTATACTTTTCAATGAGATCACCTCTCATTCTTTTAAACTCCAGAGAGTATCAGGCCATTCTACTCAACCTCTCTTCATAAAACAAACCTCTCATCCCAGGAATTAATCTAGTGAACTTTCGTTGCACCACCTCAAAGGCAAGTATATCCTTCCGTAGATAAGGAGACCAAAATTGTACGCAGTACTCCAGGTGAGGTCTCACTAAAACCCTGTACAACTGTAGTAAGACTTCCTTACTCTTGTACTCCAACCCCCTTGCAATAAAGGCCAACGTGCCATTTGCTTTCCTAATTACCTGCTGTACCTGCATATTAACTTTTTGTGTTTCTTGTACATAGACACTAAAGTCTCTCTGAACACCAATATTTAATAGTTTCTCACCATTTAAAAAATATTCTGTTTTTCTATTCTTCCTACCAAAGTGAATAGCTTCACATTTCCACGTATTATACTCCATCTGCCACAATCTTGCCCACACACTTAATCTGTCTCTATCCCTTTGCAGACTCTTTGTGTCCTCCTCACAGCTTGCTTTGCCACCTAGCTTTGTATCATCAGCAAACTTGGATACATTACACTCGGTTCCTTCATCTAAGTCATTAATATAGATTGTAAATAGCTGAGGCCCAAGCACCGATCCTTGCGGCACCCCACTAGTTACAGCCTGCCAAACTGAGAATGACCCGTTTATCCCTACTCTGTTTTCTGTCCTTTAACCAATCCTCTATCCATGCTAAAATATTATCCCCAACCCCATGAGCCCTTACCTTGTGTAACAACCTTTTATGTGGCACCTAATCAAATGCTTTTTGAAAATCCAAGTATATATTACATCCATTGGTTCCCCTTTATCTACCCTGCTGGTTACATCCTCAAAAAACTCTAATAAATTTGTCAAACACGATTTCCCTTTCATAAAACCATGTTGACTCTGCCTAATCACATTATGATTTTCTAAGTGCCCTAATAATGGATACCAGCATTTTCCCGACGATCGATGTCAGGCCGATAGTTCCCTGTTTTCTCTCTCCCTCCCTTCTTGAATAACATTTGCTACGTTCCAGTCCACTGGGACCATTCCAGAATCTAAAGAATTTTGGAAGATCATAACCAATGCATCCACTATTCTGCAGCCACCTCTTTTAGAACCCTCGGACGTAGGCCATCAGGTCCAGGGGATTTGTTGGCTTTTACTCCCATTAGTTTGTCCAGTTTTCAGTTTTTCTCCAGTGATAATAATTTTTTTAAGTTCCTCACTTTCATTTACCCCTTGGTTCCCTACTATTTTTGGTATGTTTTTTGAGTGTTCTACTGTGAAGACAAATACAATATATTTGTTTAACGCATCTGCCATTTCCTGATTTCCCCATTATAATTTCTCCTGTCTCTGCCTCTAAGGGACCAATGTTTACTTTGACTAATCTCTTCCTTTTTACATACTTGTAGAAGCTCTTACAACCCATTTTTATATTTCTTGCTAGTTTACTTTCGTATTCTATTTTCTCCCCTTTTATCAATTTTTTGGTCGTCCTTTGCTGGTTTCTAAAACACTCCCAAACCCCAGGCTTATCACTCTTCTTGGCAACATTTTAGGCCTCTTCTTTCAATCTAATACTCTTCTTAATTTCTTTAGTTAGCCACGGGTGGATCACTTTTCCTGTGGAGTTTTTATTTCTCAATGGAATGTATTTTTGTTGAGAATATTGAAATATTTCTTGAAATGTTTGCCATTGCTTTTCAACTGTCAAACCCTTTAATTTAATTTACCAATCTACCTTTGACAACTCGCCCCTCATACCGATGCAAATTGCTTTATTTAAGTCAAAAACTAGAGTGTTAAACTTAAGTACATTACTTTCACACTCAATGTGAAATTCTATCATATTATGATCACTCTTCCCCAGAGTTTCTTTTACTATGAGATTACTAATTAACCCTACCTCATTACATAATACAAGGTCAGACGCTGGTATTCAGCGGCGAGTGACGCACCGCCTGACTCCCCAAAGCCTTCCCACATCTACAAGGCACAAATCACAGGAGTGTGATGGAATACCCTCCACTTGCCTGGATGAGTGCAGTTCCAACAACACTCAAGAAGTTCGATACCATCCAGGACAAAGCAGCCCATTGATTGGCACCCCATCCACCACCTTAAACATTCACTCCCTCCACTACCAGTGCACCATGGCTACAGTGTGTACCATCTACAAGATGCACTGCGGCAACTCGCCAAGGTTTCTCCGACAACACCTCCCAAATCCGCGACCTCTATCACCTAGAAGGACAAGGGCAGCAGACACATGGGAACACCACCACCTGCAAGTTCCCCTCCAAGTCACACACCATCCTGACTTGGAAATATATCATCGTTCCTTCATCTTCGCTGGGTCAAAATCCTGGAACTCCCTTCCTAACAGCACTGTGGGAGTACATTCACCACACGGTTCAAGAAGGCAGCTCACCACCACCTTCTCAAGGGCAATTAGGGATGGACAATAAATGCTGGCCTTTCCAGCGATACCTACATCCCATGAATGAATAAAAAAAAAAATTGAATTCAATTATTTCTTACCCTCTCTTTTTTTCGTTGTCGATAACTGTTTTTACAATTGATTTAAAATGTTGTACCTTTCACATCCTGGTTTAACGCTGCAAGCCTGCAGAGACAGTGGGGGCTAAATTGAGCTGCGTAGCGCCCGTTGTGCAGGCACTACCAGGACTCCTAAGCCCCGAAAATGACGTCCAAGATGACGAACGCAGGACGCCATCTTGGTAAAGGTGGCTGCGTGTGCGCATCTAACGAACACCGGCAGCATGTAAAGTAGGGAGATTATGATGTAGATCAGTTCGCAATGCTGATTTGAAGCAGCTGCGCCATTTTCGAACTCCCCGCTCCAGCCAACGCACTGTCCTAACCTCCCACAACTGAACAGGAGTTAAAGGGCATGAAGGACACCCCCACCCCGCCCACCACTCCACCACCACCAGCGCTATTTAAAGGCAGCATGCAGCAGTTACAGGTTAGTTGCTGGATTCGTTTTTCTGGCTGCTGCGACAATTGTGGGTGTTTGTGGAAGTCTCTATACTTGGAGAAAGTTACAATAGACAGTGTCGGGTGGTCTTGCAGTACTGTCAGTGGCATTTAAAATAGTGAGCTGAACAAGGTGGCCTGCTAGGGTTTCCTCTGGGAATTAAACATGACAGGGAGCATTACTGGCCACGCAGAGCAGGACAAGCTGCTCGGAGAGGGAGGAGGAAGAGGCGCAGGGCACTCAACAGGAGGCCATATCCCATGAGGGCCTTCAGGGACCAATTCCCCTACCTCGACTTTAGCGACGACCAGTGCATCCGACGGCTGCGGTTCACGAAAGATGTCGTGACTGAGATTTGTCAACTGCTGCAGCCACAGCTGCAACCTCAGAGCAGGGCAAGAACAGCATTTCCTGTGGTTGTCAAGGTAACCGTGGCGCTTAATTTTTACGGCTCTGACTCCTTTCAGGCTGCTGCTGGCGATATAAGCAACATCTCACAGTTTGCAGTGCACTGCTGTACAAGGGAGGTCACTGAGGCTCTGTACACACTCCGAAACAGATTCATCATGTTTCCTCTAGACAGAGACAAGCAGCGTGAGCGAGCACGAGGGTTTGCTCACATTGCAGGCTTCCTCATGGTGCAGGGTGCCATTGACTGCACACATATTGCTGTGCGTGCTCCACATCAGAATTCAACCATATTCATCAACAGAAAGGGATTCCAATCCCTCAATGTTCAGTTGGTGTGCGACCACACGCAGTGCATCATGCAGGTCAATGCCCACTATCCTGGCAGCAGTCATGATTCCTTCATTCTGCGGCAATCCAACGTGCAACTTATATTTCAACCAGTAAGACAAGTCAAAGGCTGGCTACTGGGTGACAAGGGTTACCCCCTCATGAAGTGGCTCATGACTCCGGTCCATAATGCATGCACACATGCACAGCAGGCATATAATGAGAGCCATGCTGCCACATAGAACATTTTCGAGCGCACCATAGGTGTCCTCAAGAAACGCTTCTGCTGCCTGGACCACTCTGGAGGAGCCCTGCAGTACTCAGCTGAGTGGGTGTCAAGATTTGTCATTGTATGCTGCACGCTGCACAACCTCGCCTATCTGGCGAGAACCTGAGCAAGAAGCAGAGGAAGAGGAGGAAGAGGCAGAGGAAGAGGAGGAAGCAGCAGAGGAGGAAGTGGAGGAGGAGAAGGAAGTGCAACAGGAAGTGGAGGTAGAGGCAGGGAGGCACCAAGGTAGACAGGCCTATTTGCCAGGCCTGTGCGTGATCAGATTATAAATAAGAGATACCAGTAACCTCAAGGACACCTCCCCATTCACCAACAATCTCACACTCCTTATCTTTCTGCCCCCACATAGAATCATAGAAAGGTTATTGCACGGAAGGAGGCCATTTGGCCCATCGAGTCTGTGCCGGCTCTATGCAAGAGCAATCTAGCTGGTCCCACACCCCCACCCTATCCCCATAGCCCTGCAAATCTTTTCCTTTCAAGTACTTATCCAGTTCCCTTTTGAAAGCCATGATTGAGAACAACCCCAGCTTCTCCAGTCTATCCACGTAACTAAAGTCCCTCATCCCTGGAATTATTATAGTAAATCTTTTCTGCACCCTCTCTAAGGCCTTCACATATTTCCTAAAGTGCGGTGCCCAAAATTGGACACAATACTCCAGTTGTGGTCGAACCAGTGTTTTATAAAGTTTCAACATAACTTCCTTGTTTTTGTACTATCAAATCATCCTCCTTATGATTACACATTGATTCCTCCCTCAGCTCATCGCAGAAATGAAAGCCAACACCAAATACAAAATCAAATCCAAATCCAAATTTATCAATTAACAATTGCAATAAAGCAAACAAAATGAGACTATTCATCTTTGTACTTTCCCTTAGTGCCTGTTCTTTGTGTGTCTTTACCTATCATGGTGCTCCTATGAGGTGCATCTCCAGTGGCTGGAGCATGGGTGGTGGAAGGTTGCTGACCTTCAATTGAGGAGCGTGCAGATGGCCGAGGGGGACGACCTCGAGCAGCTCTGGGCCAGGAAGGTCCGGCTTCAGACTGTACCATCTCGGCCTGGGCTACAGCAGTCTGAGCTGACTGGCTGACAGGCAACGGCAAGGGCACTAGCGGAGTGGCAGGGGTGGGTGCAGGAATGCTGTCACCCTGAGAGAGGACAACATGTTTGTCTCCCATGGCGCCACTGCCACTCTCCTGGGGCGGCCCCTCAGCAATCCTGGTGACCTGTTGGAGAACAGATTTTGGAATGCTGTGATGTCCTGGAAGCCCCGTTCCACAGTAGTATGCAGAGCCACAATAGCAGCAGTCTGAGCCTGTAACGCAGCAGCCTGAGCTTCCAAAGCAGCAGTCTGAGCCTGTAACGCAGCAGTCTGAATTCCAATTGAAGCATGCAGACCTTGGATAGCCGCTGTTTGTGCTGCAATGGAAGCTGAGACTTCAGTCATCAGATGCTGCATCATGGTAGGTTCTACAGGTGTGCTGAAGGAAGTGACCACCCGTTTCATGTGGGAAAGGATGGGCTCAAAGCCCTGTGTCAAGTTCGAGCTGGTCTCCTCCATGCCCCTTGTCATTGTGCACAGACTTTCTGGCAGGCTTTCCAGTGCCCCAAGCATTTGGCTGTTTGTGCCCATCAGCCTTTTTCTGTAGCCTGCTCCATCAAAGTCATCATCTGACTCTTCAGCAGCTGAACTGGTGTGTGACCTCATCCTCCGGTGAGCTGGCACTGCGGTATCCGTTCCCCCTGCCCCGGCTATTGCGCACTTGTGCCTGGTGTCTCACCTTTTTTTAAAATTTGTTCATGGGATGTGGACGTCACTGGCAAGGCCAACGTTTATTGCCCATCCCTAATTGTCCTGGAGAAGGTGGTGGTGAGCCGCCTTCTTGAACCGCTGCAGTCCATGTGGTGAAGGTTCTCCCACAGTGCTGTTAGGTAGGGAGTTCCAGGATTTTGACCCAGTGAAGATGAAGGAATGGCGATATATTTCCAAGTCGGGATGGTGTGAGACTTGGAGGGGAGCATGCAGATGGTGTTGTTCCCATGTGCCTGCTGCTCTTGTCCTTCTAGGTGGTAGAAGTCGCGGGTTTGGGAGGTGCTGTTGAAGAAGCCTTGGCGAGTTGCTGCAGTGCATCCTGTGAATGGTACACACTGCAGCCACGGTGCGCCGGTGGTGAAGGGAGTGAATGTTTAAGGTGACGGATGGGGTGCCAATCAAGCAGGCTGCTTTGTCCTGGATGGTGTTGATCTTCTTGAGTGTTGTTGGAGCTGCACTCATCCAGGCAAGTGGAGAGTATTCCATCACACTCCTGACTTGTCCCTTGTTGATGGTGGAAAGGCTTTGGGGAGTCAGGAGGTAAGTCACTCGCTGCAGAATACCCAGCCTCTGACCTGCACTTGTAGCCACAGTATTTATGTGGCTGGTCCAGTTAAGTTTCTGGTCAATGGTGACCCCCCTCTATCCTAGCCTCTAAAGTACGCATAGTGTCAGTCTCTGAGCTGGTGGCTGCGAGTGTAAGATCAAGTGATGGTGTGTTTGCATCATTACTATTGTCTTCCTCTGCCTCCTCTGATGGTGTTGGTTCCAGGTCTTGGGTATCTGAAATGACAAAGGGACATGGGTTGAGTTGTGGTGAGGGAAGAGGAGGAAGTCAGACGTTCGTGCTTACACCATCTGCAGAACGTGAGTCAGAAAATATTGTGGGTGAGGGAGAAGTTGGGGTGTGAGAAGGAAGATTAGGTAGGCAGAGACCCTCATCATCGATACTTCCATCACTGCCAGTGTCCACGGCCGCAGCGACGGACCGCCCAATGATCACAAATACAGTGTCCTCCATGGGGGTGAGGACGTGTAGGCGTGCCTGTCCTCCTCCAGGTCTTTCCTGCTGCCTAATGTTATGTGCCACCTTCTCGTGCAAGACAGAGGGAAGTGTGTCAGTGAGTGTCCTGCAAGATGTTTGGGTGATGTGGCTGTCATGGTTGACTAGCTGCCAGTGTGTGTGACCTGTCAGTTGTGGGTGTGCAGCTTGCAACAGTGGTAATGTGTGAGGGTGAGATGCAGCATCTGATTCGCAGGGTTGCGTACTGATCGAAAGGTTTATTGGTAGGTGGGTGATGGGGGGTGTCGTGCGTGGAGCAGTGGATGAGGCTAGTGGTGCAGCTGGTAGGATATGTCACATGACAGTTGAACGTACTCACCTTAACCACTCGTGTCAAATCATTGAACTCCTTCCTGTACTGCATCCATGTGCATGGAATGATGCTCCTGGCATTGACCTTGTCCGCCACAGCCTTCCAGTGCCTCTTGAGGATGTGTCTGGAGGGCCACCTGCCCCGCTGTGGATATAGGATGGTCCTCCGTCTGTCTACCTCCTCCACCGTGGCGGCCAGTGCACTGTCTGAGAATCTTGGTGCACGCTCTCTCGCAGGCGCAGCCATTCCTCAATATCTTCCAGCCCAGAAATCACATCACACCACTTCCTGCAGCCACAATGCACCTTCCCTTTAAAAGGTGCAGGCTGCCTTTAAGTAGCATTAGCCACATCCAATATCGGGGCCCCCTGCTGGTGCGTGCAGCTAATCAACAGCGCAGGTGGCGCTGGCTGCACTCAGCAATCATGTAGATCATCAGGCAGCACGAATGTTACGTGCTGCCTGCATCTCAATGACTGGGCGCAGATAAATCACGCACCACGAACCCCGAGCCCGTTTTCGGGGGTTAACCAATTTAACCCCCACCGAACGCAGCTGTCAAAAATGCTGCAATCTGATTGGTGGAGGGGAGAGATCGATTCTCTCACCGGAACTGACACAGGGCTCTTCTCCGCTTCCTATTTGAGGAAGTGGCCGACAAATAGACCGCAGTCAGTTTGTGGGTTAGTATGAATCTATGGAGCGGCGAGGAGTGTTGTTTCGCCTCTCTGAGCGATTTCAGCCACGTTGATTATTGAAAATCGTGGAAGAGGGTGAGAGAGAGCGAGAGAGAAATGGAGGAACTCGGCTTTTAAGCTGTATTCCTGCTCAGTTCCACCATTGGAATCACGCACTGTTCACTAGCCATCTCCTGAGTAGAGGCGCAGTAGGACTTTTACAAAGTCAATTATAACATCTATAATCATTTATAATCATTTATACATACACTCTGCCAGAATTTATAAGCTAAAAGCATGCAGCATGTGCACCGACAACTCAAGCTGAAAGTCCTTCTCTTTGGTTCTTAGCATTTCCAGCAAATCATCATGGACCTGGAAATATATGGGGACAGGAATTGATAATCAGAAGCAACCAATATTGACTCAGAAACAGAACTGTGCTGACTTGCTTCATTGGACTAGTACATTTCAGGGTTATCAAAGCGACAACAACAACAACTTGCATTTATATAGCGCCTTTAACGTAGTAAAATGTCCAAAGGCGCTGCACAGGAGCGATTATCAAACAGAATTTGACACCGAGCCACATAAGGAAATAAATTTAAAACAAAAATAGACAGTTTCCTAGAAGTAAAGGGAATTAGGGGTTACGGGGAGCGGGCAGGAAATTGGACATGGAGCTGAGTTCGGATCGGTCAAGGCCCTGTAGGTGGCAGAGCGGGCCCAGGGGCTGAGTGGCCGGGTCCTGCTCCTACTTCTTGTGTTCTTTAGATTTGAGGTTAGGATCAGATCAGCCATGATCTTATTGAATGGCGGAGCAAGCTCGAGGGGCCGATTGGCCTACTCCTGCTCCTATTTCTTATGTTCTTAGGACAGAGGTAGGTTTTAAGGAGGGTCTTAAAGGAGGAGGGAGAGGTAGAGAGGCGGAGGGGTTTAGGGAAGGAATTCCAGAGCTTAGGGCGTAGGCAGCTGAAGACACGGCTGCCAATGGTGGAGCGATTAAAATCGTGGATGTTCAAGAGGCAAGAATTGGAGGAGCGCCGAGGGTTCGGAGGGTTGTAGGGCAGGAGGAGGTTACAGAGATAGGGAGGGGCGAGGCCATGGAGGGATTTGAAAACAAGCGGACTTAAACCCACTTAAAATAATTAAAGTGACCTTTAAAAAACGATTTTTTTAATGTATTCCTTTCACTTTTTCCCACCATGCCATAATGATTTAGCTTTTACAAATTCAAATGGAGAATTATCTATCACTGGCTTAAACAGAATATATATTATATATATATTATATATATATTATATATACCATATATTAGGCATCAGAACCATCCCTGGCATAAGTCACTTTCTTCAGAAAAGTTGAGGGAAAATATTAGGGGATAAGTTAGAACAGAGTAAACAAATGCAAATACTGTACTCTACTATGTGACCAGCATTGCTGGAATGTGTCTACGTGTCTGTATATTTTTGTAAAACCGTTGTCACAGAGCATATGTCCATGCTTTGACAGTTTGATTCATATTTGGTCCACTATAAACATTATCATTGGCACCGACCTATTTTCTCTCAGTTTCACTACCATTTGCTCAATTAGAAAAGTTAACTTTGGACATGGGGTAAAAGTCCATTCTCTTTCCAGCCAGGTTCACTTTAACTCAATGAGAAGTCTCGGTCCCTTCTCTGTGGACTACAGGGCTGCTATCCAGCAAAGGCAAAGCTCTATTATTGTATTTTTTCCAATTGTCCATGTTAATAGGATTTTGTCAGAAGTACAGACAAATAACAAAGCTGGTTTGGTTCTTTTCACATTTTTTGAGGGGAGATTTTTTTTCCGCTTGTTAGGTAAGGGATAGCAATGCTGCAGAACATTATGGCCCGAAAATTCCTAGTGTCAGAGAGGGCGCAAGTCTCACTTCCACCCAGAGGGTCAGAATATGGGCCGTAACCCAACTCTGCTGGCATTCCTCCCTGTTTAGATGGAACCTTTAAATTCCAATCAGGGGGACCATTGGCAAATCTTTCTCCCACCTGCCCCCCCCCCTTACATCAAGGGATCATGTGAAGTGTGGGGGGGTGGGGAACGTACCCTGGGAAATTCCTGTCTTTGCACCCTTGAACGGTCTCAATGGAATTCATGCCAGTCGAGGGCTGGAGTGAGCCCCTTTGAGGCCTTCTGAAGGCCCCAAACTTTTAGTAGAATAAGATAATTGAGCCTGGAGGAGATCAATTACCTTCTATAGTGTCAGCGAGAGCCAAACGCTGTAGAAAGTGCTTTTATCAGCCCATTTGGGCCTCAGGAGGACTTCAGGCAGAGTGACAAGGCATCACTCCACCTTAGAAGGGCGGAAGAGCTTGGGAAAAGTGGCCACCACTGATGCGCCCTTGCAGATGCCAGCAGTCTACCCCCGCTGTGTAATGACCCCGTCCTGGAATTTGAGATGGGGTTTCTGGCATTGGGGAAGGGCGGGCGGGTGGGGGGGTTCCACACTGCTACACTTAAACCAGCAGAGCAGGGCCCCAGGAGTTTCCAGATGTTTAAGGTTTTCATTTTTGGCAGCAAAAAGTGCTGCAAAGCCAGGCTGTCTTGCCTACAAGTAACATTACCCAATCAGTTCTGGAGCCAAAGAGATCAAAAATTATAGGTTTCTATGAAATATACTTCATATTGCATATTTTTTTCAGATAAAGTTCGAGGGAGTATTTCGAACATAAAATACTCTCCCCAGGTTTTCTTTACTTTTTAATAACTACAAAGTATTTCCTCAAATCGTCCATCACATGTGAAATTTGGCTTTGAGAGCCAAGCTAGAATCATACCTTGGAAATACATGTTCTATTTTGCATCTTTACTCTGTATCCTTCCAGATGGGCAGATAGAGACATCATCAGGACATTACATGACCTTTGATTTTAATGTCAGTTTGAGATGCTAATGAGTTCCCCATGAGGCAAATAGCGGACAGATTGGTTAATAGCATTCTCATTTATTCCAGCCAATGATTTATTGAGCAAGAAACTTCCTTACGGCCATGTAATACTGATGGATTGTCAAATTAGTCAAGTGAGTTTTCATCAATAATAGGGCAGCCAAAATAACAATAAGATGAAAAAGAAAAAAAGGAAGACTTTCGTTTACAGAATGCTTATTCAATTAATTATTTTGAAGCACGGAGATTGTTGTTCTGCAGGGAAAGGTGGCAGTCATTTTGCTTACAGCAAGACCCCATAAACAGTGATGAGATAAACAGCCAGTTAATCTGTGGTCTTTTATCATGTAGGTTGAGGGAAGTATGTTGACCAGGACCTTTCTTTTTAAATCAGGCTGGTCAGCCAATCTCCGTGTCAGTTCAGCCACCACAAGGCCATCAACTGGTCACACATACTGCTGAATTGGGAGTTATTGAACGGTCACATAACAAGTCACCTGATATTGTAGAAATGTAATTCAGACATTTTAAATGTTTCAGAAATTGCTGCCAATTCTCTGGTGCTTTTAATATTAATGCCACCATTTCCTAAATATAGCTGAATCCTAAGTGATGTGATATAATTAATGTCATCACTGTACTGCATAATTTATTCCTATAACAATGATTTTTTTCCTATTCTTCTACCTATTTGGAGTCTTTAAGATGAAGGAGCAGTAAGAGGCTTAACCAATCTTAAAATTCACATTGCATAGCCTTATCATAATTATTTCTTTCAAGTGTAATGAAGATGTATCGTAGTTGATTTTATCTGATCACTCTCAAGTGCGAATCCTCTATTTTTTCTCTTGATTATCATTCTATCATTCCTACAGCTAGAGCTTCCCAACAGCGAAAATATTAATTAAACAGTATTATTTAAAGGTCAGACAAGACACATAGCATTTCATTTTTAGAAAGACTAATTAGTGTCGCCACAGTGACAATAAAATGACATTTCCTGACATCCAATTAAATGTGTAGAGTGCAAAGGAACATTCCCCGTAACTTCATTACTTCATTACTCACATTCTAACAGCAAGCTGCTGTCACGCTTATTAAAATTGTCATAATTTAGAATCACCTATTCATTTTGTACCCTATTAAGTAACAAATTTTTGTCAGTTTTTTCCTTTACTTCATCTGTAAAATCGATGTTGACTTTGCGTCTGACATTAATTTTGTCAAGGACATAATTTATTAAAAAGAAAGCTTTGAAAGATAGTAGATACTATTTCTTCTGTCTAAATGGGGTTGCTTCGATCCCAAAGCCAAATAATCAAGTAATGCTCCGTTTAACAGATTTACTGGACAGTTAAAGCTGAATATAGTTCATTGTGATCTTGAGGAAAGCATTAATGAAGATTCTGAATGTTAGGGCTACAATTTAAGAATCATAGAACAGAACAGCTCTGCATTGTAGGAAAAAAGACTGAATGCTCTGAAAATGCTGAATGTCATGGATAATGTATATGTAAGCAGGTTATTTTGACTTGGTCTCCCAGCACGGAACTAGAGGACATGATCATAAATTAACCAGCCTCGAGCGAGACTAGAGATTAGAAGAAAGTCCTCCCTCCAGGTAAGGAAATTGGCAAAAGAAACAGAGGCGACATAAGGAGACATTTTTTTTTATGCAGCAAGTTGTTATGGTCTGGAATGCACTGCCTGAAAGGATGGTGAAAACAGATTCAATAATAACTTTCGAAAGGGAATTGAATAAATATTTGAAGGGGAAAAATTTGCAGGGCTATGGGGAAAGGGCAGGGGATTAGGACTAATTGGATAGCTCTTTCAAAGAGCCAACACAGGCACGATGGGATGAATGGCCTCCTTCTGTGCTGTATCATTCCACGAGTAATGGAACAGACCTCCAGCAAAGTCACTTAACAGTGTGTCAATTAACTCCTTCAAAAAAAAAATGGAGAAATATTTGGTTAGATGTAAGGTTGAAGTGTAGAAGGGAAAGGTTAGAAATGATCAAGTACTCTGTGGAACACATTAATTCCTGTATTGCTGTTACCATGGAAATCTCATACCATTGAATGCAACCAATCAAGGATGAATAATGTTGGTTGTAAGGTTAGATGGATATTCTGGGGATTTACTGGAGTAACCTTAGAACGCAGGTGAAAACTTTGCCAAGCCTCCTCTCTAGATATTAAATAATTTGTGGGAAGCAAATTGTTGATGGCCAGTGGAAGGAAGAGGATTGTTCTGGTTCTATACTTCCTTACCTTTTTTTGACATCTTTTGGCGTAATAAAAGAATAAAAAGAAAGACTTGCATTTATAAAGCGCTTTTCGTGACCTCAGGACATCCCAAAGCACTTTACAGCCAATGAAGTATTTTTGAAGTGTAGTCACTGTTGTAATGTAGGAAACGCAGCAGCCAATTTGTACACAGCAAGCTCCCACAAACAGCAATTTGATAATGACCAGATACTCTTTTTTTTTAGTTATGTTGGTTGAGGAATAAATATTGGCCAGGACAATATTGCAATATTTAAAGGGTTCTTGGAGTAGCCAGCAATTGGCTGCTCTGAGAATTTCATTTCAGAGCCCCTACACTGGCTCTAGCACAAATACTTTGTCTATTACAATGGGGCTTTTCTACCTGTATGTTGACTTAAAAAAATTATATAAAGCAAAGGCAAAAAATGGGCGCTGAAAGGTCCAATATGGCGTGCAACAAGTGCACGCTCATTCCACACTGGGTATGAACTGCACGCCACATTGGTTAGGGTATCCTGTAGTCGACCAGGGCGCCTGTCTAAAACTGGCATTTGGCCCATTACATATACAAATCAAGAGCCTAACACCTATTTCAGGCCCCCTTATGAAATTGCTTCCCGACTGACCACTGCATGCGCCATGCTTAAAGCAGCAAAACCAGCGGACTTTAAAGGAGGCTGGCAGCAAAACGGTAAGTAAAAAATGTGCTATTTACCTGAAAGATACTAGGGCTAAAAGGGTTAAATTATGAGGGCAGGTTGCACAGACTAGGCTTGTATTCCCTTGAGTACAGAAAATTATAGGGTGCTCTAACTGAGGTGTTTAAGATGATTAATGGAGTTGCTACAGTAGATAGAGAGAAACTATTTCCTCTGGTGGGGCAGTCCAGAACAAGAAGGCATAACCTTAAGATTAGAGCTAAGGCATTCAGTGGTGATGTCAGGAAGCACTTCTTCCTGTGAAAATCTTGAACTTTCTTCCCCCAAAAAACTGTTGAGGCTGAGGGTCAATTGAAAATTTCAGAACTGAGATTGATAGATTTTTGTTAGGCAAGGGTATTAAGGGTTCCGGAACCAAGGCAGGTAGATGGATTTGAGATACAGATCAGTCATGAGCTAATTGAATAATGGAACAGGCTTGAGGGGCTGAATGGCCTACTCCTGTTCCTATGTGGAGCCAAGAGGAGCAGGAGTGTTACTCCTGGTTCAAACTGTTAAAGCTGTACATGTTAAAACTGCGCGCCATTCAACCCTCCTCCGATCTCCTCCCCAGCCACCCACCCGATCTCCTCACCCAGCCCCCACCTCCGTGATCTCCTCTACGATGGTTTGTAGTTGCCATTGAGTTCGTGTCTGAAGTCAGGCGTGAACTAATTTCCAGGCCAGTAAGTGGCTTGATGACATCAATGAAGCATCAATTATGCTACTTCACCAAAATGAATGGGTCCTTTTAATGTCAAAGGAAGGCGGGGTATCTTCTAATTATGCATCTGGGGCCATGATTTCTATTTTGTTCCCTGCAAACTTGAAGGTCAGTTCTTAGGTTAGGCAGCTGTGGCATCTAATACTGCGGGTTAATAACAATTTCCTTTGCAGTTACCTGCTACAAAAAATAGACTGAATGATGATGACATTTTTTCCAAAATCAGTCTCTGCTAGTTGTGGTCAACATCACACAGTTCTATTGACACAGACTTCCTACAAAAACTCAGTACCCACGGACCTGTTGAACCAGGAACACTTCTCACCACGATGGACGTCTCGGCACTCTACACCAGTATCCCCCATGATGACGGCATCGCTGCGACAGCATCAATACTCAACACCAACAACAGCCAATCTCCAGACGCCATCCTACAACTCATCCGCTTCATCCTGGATCACAATGTCTTCACCTTCGATAACCAGTTCTTTACCCAAACACACGGAACAGCCATGGGGACCAAATTCGCACCCCAATACGCCAACATTTTCATGCACAAGTTCGAGCAGGACTTCTTCACTGCACAAGACCTCCAACCAACACTATACACCAGATACATCGACGACATTTTCTTTCTATGGACCCACGGCAAGGAATCACTAAAGAGACTACACGATAACAACAAGTTCCATCCCACCATCAAGCTCACCATGGACTACTCCTCAGAATCACTTTCTTTCTTGGACACACGAATCTCCATCAAAGACGGGCACCTCAGCACCTCACTCTACCGCAAGCCCACGGACAACCTCACGATGCTCCACTTTTCCAGCTTCCACCCTAACCACGTCAAAGAGGCCATCCCCTATGGACAGGCCCTGCGAATACACAGGGTCTGCTCAGACGAGGAGGAACGCGATGGACACCTACAGACGCTGAAAGACGCCCTAGTAAGAACGGGATATCACGCTCGACTCATCGATCGACAGTTCCGACGGGCCACAGCAAAAAATCGCATAGACCTCCTCAGGAGACTAACACGGGACGCAACCAACAGAGTACCCTTCGTCGTCCAGTACTTCCCCGGAGCGGAGAAACTACGCCATGTTCTCCGCAGCCTTCAACATGTCATCAATGACGACGAACACCTCGCTATGGCCATCCCCACACCTCCACTACTCGCCTTTAAACAGCCACCCAACCTCAAACAGACCATCGTTTGCAGCAAATTACCCAGCTTTCAAGAGAACAGCGTCCACGACACCACACAACCCTGCCACGGTAACCTCTGCAAGACATGCCAGATCATCGACACAGATACCACCATCACACGAGAGGACACCACCCACCAGGTGCATGGTTCATACTCCTGTGACTCGGCCAACGTTGTCTACCTCATACGTTGCAGGAAAGGATGCCCCAGAGCATGGTACATTGGCGAGACCATGCAGACGCTGCGACAACGGATGAACGGACACCGCGCAACAATCGCCAAACAGGAGGGTTCCCTCCCAGTCGGGGAACACTTCAGCAGTCATGGACATTCATCCACCGACCTTCGGGTAAGCGTACTCCAAGGCGGCCTTCGAGACACACAACAACGCAAAATCGTCGAGCAGAAATTGATAGCCAAGTTCCGCACCCATGAGGACAGCCTCAACCGGGATCTTGGGTTCATGTCACGCTACACGTTACCCCACCAGCGAACAAATGTTATCTGTTTTTAATATAACGGGTCAGTTGCTGTCTTTTCTATGTTTCTACCTCTCTATCTCTGTTTTTTTTGTTTGTTGTTTTTTTTGGTGATTTGTATATTCTGAGAACTTGCAGGTAACACCTGTCTGTCTGCACACTGATTGCCTTGGCAACGGGCAGTTGAAAAAACTGTCTGTAATCACCAAGCATTGTTCTGTGAATTATAAATGCGATTTCATTTCGAGGATTTCATTTCCACATCGTTCACCTGAGGAAGGAGGTAGCCTCCGAAAGCTTGTGAATTTAAAATAAAATTGCTGGACTATAACTTGGTGTTGTAAAATTGTTTACAGTTCTATTGAAGAGATAAACTGATTGCATAAAGGCACAAAGAAGCAGTGCTTGGACATATCGACATCTCTTAAGTAGACAGAGGATGCAAAAACTATTGTGTCTGGACCAATTAAACTGTAAGAATAGCATCTACTTTTTAAGTACAGTAGTTAGATACCAAACATGGTAGTGAATCAGAATACGGCCACCCGGCCTCCCACCTTCCACCCTCCATAAACTTCAGCTCATCCAAAACTCTGCTGCCCATATCCTAACTCGCACCAAGTCCCGTTCACCCATCACCCCTGTGCTCGCTGACTTACATTGGCTCCCAGTCCCGCAATGCCTCAAATTTAAAATTCTTATCCTTGTGTTCAAATCCCTTCATGGCCTCGCCCCTCCCTATCTCTTTAGCCTCCTCCAGCCCTACAACCCTCCAAGATCTCTGCGCTCCTCCAATTCTGACCTCTTGCGCATCCCCTATTTCCATTGGCGGCCCTGCCTTCAGCTACCTAGGCCCTACGCTCTGGAATTCCCTCCCTAAACCTCTCCACCTCTCTACCTCTCTCTCCTCCTTTAAGATGCTCCTTAAATTCTACCTCTTTGACCAAGCTTTAGGTCACCTGTCCTAATATCTCTTTATGTGGCTGTTTGATAACGCTCCTGTGAAGCTCCTTGGCATGTTTTACTACATTAGAAGCTCTATATAAATGCAGGTTGTTGTTGTTGAATAAAGTGTAGCAGTTGTGCTAACTGTGAGTTCCCTCACAAATACCTTATTTGAAATGAAGTATTCAGAGTGTAATAAAGGGTAACATAATAATTGATGAACCCTTTTATCTATATATTTGTGTTATTTGAGCGAGGGCAAAAAAGGATTCTCTGGACAGTACATTATGATAAACTGTTGGCTTCTCATAAAACAAAGACAAGGGTCTAGAATTTTCGCAGAGCCTCAGCAAGGGAGTGAAAGTGTGTTTAGGTGAAACCTAAGAAACAATATACTTGCCATATACTTGCCATAGAAGAAGTGCAACGAAGGTTCACCAGACTGATTCCTGGGATGGCAGTATTGTTGTATGAGGAGAGATTGAGTAGACTAGACCTGTATTCTCTAGTGTTTAGAAGAATGAGAGGTGATCTCATTGAAACATACAAAATTCTTACAGGGCTCGACAGGGTAGATGCAAGGAGGATGTTTCCCCTGGCTGGGGAGTCTAGAACAAGGGGTCACAGTCTCAGAATAAGGGGTAGGCCATTTAGGCCTGAGATGAGGAGAAATTTCTTCACTCAGAGGGTGGTGAATCTTTGGAATTCTCTACCCCAGAGACTGTGGAGGCTCAGTCATTGAGTACATTTAAAACAGGGAATCAATAGATTTCTAGATATTAAAGGCATCAAGAGATATGGGGATGGTGCAGGAAAATGGCGTTGAGGTAGAAGATCAGCCATGATCTTGTTGAATGGCGGAGCAGGCTCGAGGGGCCGGATGGCCTACTCCTGCTCCTATTTCTTATGCTCATATGTGCTTATGTAACTTCTGCCTGCTTCGTTGGCCTGACCGTAACCCTGTTCTAAATCGCAGGGACAGGAACATTAGAATAATTGGGTTGGACAACTTCTGCTATACAACAGAGGTGCCCACCCCACTGTGCCACCAAGCTGGTCCAAGCGGAAGAGCTCTAGTCCTTTATTGAGTTGAGGAAAGAGGTTTAAAACAATTGTTTTCTTCTCCAAAAGAACGGTAGGGTCCCTCTGCAAAGGTAATCAATCCCTTTGGGTCCTGCTTTTAAGTCTTTTATAAGCCCATAATGGGCATGGGTACTGTTGGATGTAAGTGGAATATATCAGGTGGAATCCCTGGTGGATCGCTGGAATGCCTCAAAATTGGTGTTGGATCTTTGGTTGGGTGGGCTGAAGATGAGCCTGCCACTCTACCCTCTCCCCCAGGTCGGAAACTCTAGCTTAATTTGACGGGGCAGAAACCTGATGGATCCAGGTTCCACCCCAAATTCCAACCTCTCCATCACAGCCCCTCCAGAAACCCCCCCCCCCCCCACTCCCCCCCCCCCCACCCTCCATCCATCATCCTGCGGCAGAATCCTTAGGCTAAAACCTTGAGTGCCAAGATATTTGGTTCTTCCATTTAATACTGTCTCCATAGGCTACTACTACAATAAATCACCTCCGTGTGTGACTTTGATAGCAGCCATAATTCCTCAACTTGGACAAAATTTGGTGGTGTCGTCATTTATTATAAATTTAAAGCAAAATTCAATTTTCAGACAATTCCTGACTCTGGAAGTTACAGTGTGGCAATTTGTGTCACTAGTATGGTGCTCAGGTCATAAACAGTTAAATCCAATTTAAATAGGGTACATCATTATCTTAGCAACTGAGATATTCCATAATTATCTTACTGACATTGCATTAAGAAACTATGTTATCATCAGCAGCAATCCCCATTCTTTGAACGTATCTTCTCTGCACATGATCAAAGGGTTATATATTTCCTCAACTGGCCTTAATCAGAAAAATCGCACAGCAGTTCTGTTGGCCTTGAAGCCTGATTTAATCACACTAATTCCCAGTTCAACGCTGTGATTACCAAGAAAAATATAAATAGTGTGAAGGAGGCAGAATTTCTTTTGTGCAAAACTCGTTATCATTCGGAAGAATAAGGATTACAAGTATCGGGGCTGATTTTCACTTGATAACATTGGCGTTAACAGGACGGTAAGGGCCCAAAAAATGGGGCCAGGTGCTTTACTGCTCCGTAAACCCCCGACAATCGGCCTGGTTCGACTTTGATAGGGGCCTACTGCTGAGCGCACAAAGCACCTGCCTGTTTTAGGCAGTGGGCTACTTTTAATATATAAATCGGGGTCCTATGATGTCAGCCAGTAGCTGACCGTTATAATTTAATCAGTATCTCAGTAGGTAGCACTCTTGCCTGAGTCAGAAGGCTGTGGGTTCAAGTCCCATTCCAGAGACTTGGGCACAAAATCTAGGCTGACACTCCAGTGCAGTACTGAGGGAGTGCTGCACTGTCGGAGGTGCCATCTTTCAGATGAGACATTAAACCGTGGCCCCATTTGCCCTCTCAGGTGGGCATAAAAGATTCCACGGCACGATTTGGAAGAAGAGCAGAGGATCTCTCCCAGTGTCCTGGCCAGTATTTATCCCTCATCCAATATCACTAAAACAGATTATCTAGTCATCATCACATTGCTGTTTGTGGGACCTTGCTGTGCACAAATTGGCTTCTGCCTTTCCTACATTACAACAGTGACTACACTTCAAAAGTACTTCATTGGTTGTAAAGCATCAAGGGACGTCCTGAGGTCATGAAAGGCGTGATATAAATGCAAGCTCTTTCTTTCTTACATAGGACCCCGATTGCCATTTTAGAATTGAACTGATTGGAGTGTGCATTGATCAGTTTCACAAGCAATAGAGCCAAAAAGGACCTGATAAACTGAAATTATTTTCTGAGGTGCCCAGAGGAGCATTTCTGCTGACAGTCCGGGCTCTAACCAGAGGCATGCAGGATATCGAGAAAGGAGCATGAAGAAATACCTGAGCAACATAAAATTTAGAAACCACATTTTTAAAAAAATGCGGATATTCGAACAGCCCATCATTAAGGGAAATTCGCAGAAATAATGAATGCCAAAAAGGAAATCTTTCATGGCAATCACAAGACGATATTGTCACAAGAAAAGGACCCTTAATTTAATGGAGAATCCACTTTGGTATCAGTGCTTTGAGAAAAGGTTTCAAAAAAAGATTTGAAGAAACTATCAGAGACCATAATGGCTTCTACTGCAACCCACGTCACTGAGGATCAAGGAACAAGACGTCCCTGTCCAACCTAAGCTTTGAATCATTGCTCGGAGGAAAAGCACATGAGAGACAGCTTGGCCTGATCGACAAATCATCTTGTGAAAGATAAACTTGTCTCCACATCCTGAGACAGAGTGTTGGCACCTGAGTGATAAACTTGGAAACAAGCAAGTTGACATTTGGAACTCTGAGTCTGAGGAATAACTTAATCAATGTACGATGCAATCAAGGGAAGAGATGACTTGATTCCTGACAAAATTGGCCAGCTTACTGACCTTATTAGAAACACAACAGGCTTTGTGAATGCACCGTTACCAAAAGGAGGTTGTCAACCTTCTGATTTTCTGCCTCATGCTGTTAGAATACAGCTTTGTGAGCCTACTGTCCATGTGAGCTATCATTACACGTCACCATAGCTCAGAAGTGACACAATACTTCAAATATGGCAGACTCCGAAATGAGTTCCGCACCCTGACCCAAGGAACATTGGTGAACAGAGATTTCTTTCTAAAATGTATTAAGCAGCATAGCAACAGGAGGCAACTGTGCCAATGACAGATGTTTCACAATTTGCTGGGAGCATAGCAAGGCTTGGAAAAACAATACATTTCTCATAATCTAGCGTACATTCCAACAATCCTGAATAAGCAAGTCACAGCTCACTCTGGGTTTATATTTCCGTGTAAAAGAGGCAAAGCCCCCATCAAGGACCTGGTCTAGGAATGAGGTTCACAAACAAGTAAGTGAAGTCTGACTACTGATATTCTATGCAGACTTTTTGGATTAATTGACATTTGAGTTGCAGTTATTCTTTTATTCATTCATGGGATGTGGGCGTCAGTGGCAAGGCCAGCATTTATTGCCCATCGCTAATTGCCCTTGAGAAGGTGGTGGTGAGCCGCCTTCTTGAACCACTGCAGTCCGTGTGGTGAAGGTTCTCCCACAGTGCTGTTAGGAAGGGAGTTCCAGGATTTTGACCCAGCGACGATGAAGGAACGGCGATATATTTCCAAGTCGGGATGGTGTGTGACTTGGAGGGGAACGTGCAGATGGTGTTGTTCCCATGTGCCTGCTGCTCTTGTCCTTCTATGTGATAGAGGTCGCAGGTTTGGGAGGTGCTGTCGAAGAAGCCTTGGCGAGTTGCTGCAGTGCATCCTGTGGATGGTACACAGTGCGCTGGTGGTGAAGGGAGTGAATGTTTAGGGTGGAGGATGGGGTGCCAATCAAGTGGGCTGCTTTGTTCTGGATGGTGTCGAGCTTCTTGAGTGTTGTTGGAGCTGCACTCATCCAGGCAAGTGGAGAGTATTCCATCACACTCCTGACTTGTGCCTTGTTGATGGTGGAAAGGCTTTGGGGAGTCAGGAGGTGAGTCACTCGCTGCAGAATACCCAGCCTCTGACCTGCTCTTATAGCCACAGTATTTATGTGGCTGGTCCAGTTAGGTTTCTGGTCAATGGTGACCCCCCAGGATGTTGATGGCGGGGGATTTGGCGATGGTAAGCCCCCCGTTGAATGTCAAGGTGAGGTGGTTAGACTCTCTCTTGTTGGAGATGGTCATTGCCTGGCACTTGAATGGCACGAATGTTACTTGCCACTTATCAGACCAAGCCTGGATGTTGTCCAGGTCTTGCTGCATGAAGGCACGGATTGCTTCATTATCTGAGGGGTTGCGAATGGAACTGAACACTCTGCAGTCATCAGCGAACATCCCCATTTCTGACCTTATGATGGAGGGAAGGTCATTGATGAAGCAGCTGAAGATGGTTGGGCCAAGGACACTGCCCTGAGGAACTCCTGCAGCAATGTCCTGGGGCTGAGATGATTGGCCTCCAATAACTACTACCATCTTCCTTTGTGCTAGGTATGACTCCAGCCACTGGAGAGTTTTCCCCCTGTTTCCCATTGACTTCAAATTTACTAGGGCTCCTTGGTGCCACACTCGGTCAAATGCTGCCTTGATGTCAAGGGCAATAACTCTCACCTCACCTCTGGAATTGAGCTCTTTTGTCCATGTTTGGACCAAGGCTGTAATGAGGTCTGGAGCCGAGTGGTCCTGGTGGAACCCAAATTGAGCAGGTTATTGGTGAGTAAGTGCCGCTTGATAGCACTGTCAACGACACCTTCCATCACTTTGCTGATGATTGAGAGTAGACTGACGGGGCGGTAATTGGCCGGATTGGATTTGTCCTGCTTTTTGTGGACAGGACATACCTGGGCAATTTTCCACATTGTTGGGTAGATGCCAGTGTTGGAATAGTTTGGCTAGTTCTGGAGTTGTAGCAGTTTTGGTGTTCCTGGTATAAAGACAGAGGTTTGAAATAAACTCAGGAACATGAAAAACATGATCTTTTGTTGGCTAAATAAATGTCTTCTGAAACAAACCTGGCATGTTAAGCATCGGTCATCTTCAGAGATCATGTCAAAAAATTCTTGTACCCAGTATTCGCATTAAGCATCCTTAGAACAGGTTAGATGTAAAGTCAAGTTCTCTCTAGTCTCTCTCAATGTCCCTCAACCCCAATCTCAGAAGAACCTTCAGTTATACTGCACAACTGCGACATTTCCATTTCATCAATCCTTTTGATCGTTCTTAGTGAGATCACCAATTAATGCGAGAAAGGAGATTACAATCGCATTACTTTATGTGGGATTGATTGAATCCAGGCTTCGGAGGCTAAAGGATATTATTCTGATCCCGTATACAGTCCAGTCCCTACAAAAGATATTTTTAAACGCAATGTTACATCACAGTATATTCATCAACCATGGCTGAAAAAGACAAGTTTATCTGCACAACCAATCAAATATTGCTTTGATATTACTTTAAGAATATTAAAGATATTTGATCAGGCCATGAAGGGGTGGGGAGCAACTGATTTCTGAGCATTAAACGTCAGCCTTGTTGGTTGACAGGAAGGTAATTCTGATCTGAAATTGGAAAACAAATGCTTCTCAGCTCTCAAACTGACTGAATTATGAACAAAAATAATTTTTAAAATGTGAAAATAAGCTCCACTATGTGCTCCACATCCATCCAAAAAGCTTTCCCCAGGGTTTACATCAAAATATTAAGCCATTCTTTCTCTTTTCAGATACATAGGAACATTAGGAATAGGATTAGACTATTTAGCCCCTCAGGCATACTCCACCATTCAATTAGATCATGGCTGATCTGCACCTCAACTCCATTTTCCTGCCTTTGCTCCATGTCCCTTGATACTCTTACCTAACAAAAATCTATCAATCTCAGTCCTGAAAGTGCCAATTGTCCCCCAACATCCATAGCCTTTGGGGGAGTGAGTTCCAAATTTCTACTACCCTTTGTATGAAAAAATGCTTCCTGATTTCCCTCCTGAATGGCCCTAGATCTAACTTTAAGATTATGTCCCCTTGTTCTTGATTCCCCAACCAGACGAAATAGTTTCTCCATACCTACCCTATTAAATCACTGCTGTGTATTTGTAGCATTTTCTATTTAAAAAAAATAAACTCTAAAATCTTGTTAAAAGGACAGCAAGAAAACCTAACAACTGGGACTTGGTGTGAGAGAAAGCTGAACCAGAGACACTTAGGAATTATGTCTTTATAAAGACACTCAACTATCATGAGATCAGACGTCAGAATTATTTAAAGGCTGATCCTCCTGCCAGGAACAGCTGGACCAAGCTAGGCTAATTCAGTAAGAATTTACTGAGAGAACTTGGGAATAAGATAAAACTGACTTATGATGAATAGCATCAGCTTAGCATCAATAACAGAATTTACTGTAGACTTACATTGGACCGGCTCTTATCATTGTATTGTGATGTGAATAAAAGAACAGTAAACCAGGATACGTCATGGCACTCACCGTTATTTATGCACAAACAGTACAGCAACTACAGGCGAGGGGCAGATACACGGTTAAACTGAAATATCTAAAAGTTACAGTCCGAGTTGCACTGCCCCGCCATTAGCTTCGCGAAAATGGCATTTCGCTGTCTGGATCACCATTGAAATGCATTGAATGGCGTGAAGTTGCTGCATCTGAGCAGTAGATGTGAACGAAATGCGACAAGTTAAGTCTTGTCCATTCTAGTCTAAGTCCCCTTTTAATGGCATAATAAGTGTTAATTACTACCAGTCAACCTCTCTGGCACTGAAAATTAACTATTACAAGTGTGGAGTCTCATTCCTTCAGGCTTTAATTGTTGGATATTTGAAAAATGTAAAATTAAAAAAAATTTTTTACTTTTCCTTTCTGTCTCTTTTTTTTCTCTCTCTTAATCCAATCTTTCTTTTCCTCTCTTTATTTCTCTTTCTGTACCTGATCTGACATTGAATTCACCCTCGCTAATTTACACTTCCTTCTCACTCCTCGCACTGTTCATTTCACAATCCTTCAATCTGATTGGTTAAGAAGCTACCCCGTTGCTTGCCCTGTTCACTCAGGTCCCGGATGCCCTGTTTCCCTCACTGCACTGTTATCACCACTTTCAGCAACTCGCCACGCAAAATATTTAAAAACCTAAACGTGCAAGCGCAAGTCTAACTAGCAGTAGACACCATTAGATGCCCCAACATGGCAAAATCTGGGCCATTGTGGTCAACTGATCACTGGAACTAGATCAAGGGTATTCTCTGAATTTACTTTGACAGATTTAGTGGCATGGAAATGATATTTCCTTGATAGATTAACGAACATTAAAACTTCTTCACTGAAATCAGCAGTGGAAGACATAAGCTCCTTATCAGCAGCATTATGGTCTCTACCTCCAATCACATGATTAAGCTGCCTGAATTGAGCATCTTGCTACCATGCATATGTCATTTCCAAGCTGTCACTTATGCCTGATTTGGATGACTGTAGATGGTTTAAAGCCTGCCCTTCACTTTCCAAGAGGTCCTGAGCGAGAGCTCCAGTATGCGGGTTAGAACATTGAAGTTCAATCCAGTTAGAAATAAAAATAATTACCTCTCTGGAGTCAGACCCGATGCGATAATTTAGCCTGAGAAATATTATGAATACAAAATAAAGATGAATAAAATGTTCAGAGTGACAAAGAAACCCTCTGAGTTTTGAACTCAAGGGTCAGAATTGATCTCTACGGTTGCAGGAATCGCTCAACAAGCGATTAATTTTCAAACCAAGTTGTAGTGTTGCTGTTCATCAGATGTCGTACAAACATAAAACACTGGGTCACTTTGGATTATGAATTATACAAACATTTTCACATAATTAAAGTGTGTAATATCCTACTGTGAACTATGCAGAATTTCAGTTAAGCTGTCATACATATAGTGACACCCAGGTTGTCACTGACTCTTGCTCCAGGAGTTTAACAGTGAGCAGTGAAGTCTGCTTACATTTTAGCTCCTGAGTAGACTTTTTGTTTATTATTGCCCATGCCCAGTAGCCCTGAGAAGGTAGTGATAGGCTTTCGTCCTGAACTGCTGCAGGCCTTGTGGTGATGTTGCTCCCATGATGGTGTTCGGTGAGGAATTACAGGATTTCGAGCCTGGTATAACTTCAAAACAAATTAATATCTACACTATTCTATTATATAGGTTAACAAATACAGTAGCATGTCTCCAAAATGAAATCTGATTTAAGAATTATGCAATCCAAACAAAGAAATACAAAATCACTTCCTGTCGGCTTTGGATGTCATTCTCAAACTGCTTGAGCATTCCTCCAAATACCTATTATCATCTTATTTGTATTCCAAGACAAATGTATGTACAGCTAGTGCTGGTGAAAGGGTAAAGTACTCAAGAGTGTTCACTCCATTTAATTATAATCCATTATTCATGACCAGAATTTTAACCTTGTTTAATTAATTGGAAGATAATTGCTAAACATGTTTTAATTAGCTTTGCTGCAGCCTTCGCCCTATTTTGTTGTTTGAGCTGTTGACTGTCATGAAATATGTCACAGAATGTCATAGGATTTTAGTCGCGTGTGAGGTAACCTCGAGTCGTACATTGCTGGAAACACTTTTCTCCTAATTTAACCTTCTGAGATTTTTACAAGGAACCACAGCCAAAGAGATTTGTACGAGATTGGAACAATACCACACGTAAAAACGTTTGCAGACAAAATATTCATATTACGTGAAAAGCAACACCGAGGACGATTTTGGTCTCCTTACTGCCTTGCTTACACTCAAAAAAACGGAGCAATAATGGTGGAGTTCCTCCCACCCAGTTTGTGCTGGTCGCAGAACTCACCTGATTTTCCGGGGAGGGTGGAGTGGGGGGGAGGGGAATGGGGGTTATCTTGCCAGACTGAGCACCCATCTAAAACAGGCAGGAGCCTCGTGAATAAATGCAGATCAAGGTCACGTGACGTCATTACAACGTCAACAAAATTTCCTGACCATACCACCTGTCTAACACCACTTCCTGCTACTGTCCACAAACCATGGCCGATAGAAGTTGTGAGGCAGCCATTTCATGTGCTACTTAAAGGGAACCTCAGCTGTCTCAGATAAAGATGTTGACTTCAGGATGTCCCAAAGCGCTTCACAGCCAATTAAGTACTTTTGAAGTGTAGTCATTGTTGTAATGTAGGAAATGCAGCCACCAATTTCTGAAGATCAAGGCCCACAAACAGAAATGAGATACATGACCAAATAGTCTGGTTTTTTTTGGGGTGTTGGTTGAGGAATAAATATTGGCCTGGGCACCAGGAAATCTCTTCTTCAAATAGTGCCATGTGATCTTTTACATGCACCTAGGAGGACAGAAGTTTAACCACACCATTCTCCTCCAATCCCTCTCCTCCGTTGTCCAGCGCAGTGGGACTGGCCTTACTTGGTTCCACTCTTACCTATCCAAGCCTGGCTGGAGCATCTCCAGCAATGGTATCTCTTCCTGCCGTCACACCTCCCGTTAATGATAGTCCCTCAAGGATCCATCCTTGGCCCCCTCTTTTCCTCATAAACATGCTGTCCCTAGACAACATCAACCACAGATATGGGGACAGCTTCCACATGTAAGCTGATGACACCCAGCTCTACCTCTCCACCATCTCTCTCAACCCCCTTCACTGCCTCTGTGTAGTTAGATTGCTTGTTCAACATCCAGCCTTGAATGAGCTACAATTTCCTCCAGCTAAACATTGGGAAGAACTAAAGCCGGTGTCTTTGACCCCTCCAGCCACAATCATTGAATCATAGAATGGTTACAGCAAGGAAGGAAGCCAATCGGCCCTTCAAGTCTGTGCCGGCTCTCTGCAAGAGCAATCCAGCTAGACCCACTCCCTGGCCCTTTCCCCGTAGCCCTGCAAATTTTTTCCCTTCAAGTACTTATCCAATTCCCTCTTGAAAGCCATGATTGAATCTGCCTCCACCACTCCCTTGGGCAGTGCATTCCAGATCATAACCACTCGCTGTGTAAAAAAGTTTTTCCTCATGTCGCCTTTGGTTCTTTTACCAATCACCTTAAATCTATGTCCTCTGGTTCTTGACCATTCCGCCAATGGGAACAGTTTCTCTCTATCTACTCTTTCTAGACCCTTCATGATTTTGAATACATCGATCAAATCTCCTCTCAACCTTCTCTGCTCTAAGGAGAACAAGTCCAGCTTTTCATCCTATCCACATAACTGAAGTCCCTCATCCCTGGAACCATTCTAGTAAATCTTTTCTGCACTCTCTCTAAAGCCTTCACATCCTGCCAAAAGTGCGGTGCCCAGAATTGAACACAATACTCCAGTTGTGGCCGCACCAGTGTTTTATAAAAGTTCATCATAACCTCCTTGCTTTTGTACTCTATGCCTTTGTTTATAAAACCCACGATCCCATATGCTTTTTTAACCAATTTCTCAACCTGCCCTGCCACCGTCAACCATTTGTGCACAAATACCCCCAGATCTCTTTGTTCTTGCACCCCTTTTAGAATTATACCCTTTAGTTTATATTGCCTCTCCTCATTCTTCCTACTGAAATGTATCACTTCGCACTTCTCTGCATTAAATTTCATCAGCCATGTTTCCGCCCATTCCACCAGCCTCTCTGTGTCCTCTTGAAGTCTATCACTATCCTCCTCACTGTTCACTACACTTCCAAGTTTTGTGTCATCTGCAAATTTTGAAATTGTGCCCTGTACACCCAAGTCCAAGTCATTAATATATATCAAGAAAAGCAGCGGTCCTCATACCAATCCCTGGGGAACACCACTGTACACCTCACTCCAGTCCGAAAAACAACTATTCACCACTACTCTCTGTTTCCTGTCACTTAGCCAATTTCGTATCCATGCTGCCACTGCCCCTTTTATTCCATGGGCTTCAACTTTGATGACAAGCCTATTATGTGGCACTTTTTCAAACACCTTTTGGAAATCCATATATACCACATCAACCGCATTTCCCTTATCAAACCTTTCTGTTACCTCATCAAAAAGCTCAATCAAGTTAGTTAAACACAATTTTCCTTTAACAAATCTGTACTGGCTTTCCTTAATTAATCCACACTTGTCCATGTGACTGTTAACTTTGTCCTAGCTTATCATTTCTAAAAGTTTCCCACCACCAAGGTTAAACTGACTGGCCTGTAGTTGCTGGGTTTATCCTTATACCCTTTTTTGAACAAGGGTGTAACATTTGCAAGTCCTCTGGCACCACCTCCGTATCTAAGGATGATTGCAAGATTATGGCCAGTACCTCCGCAATTTCCACCCTTACTACCCTCAGCAACCTAGGATGCTTCCCATCCGGAATGGATGACTTATTTACTTTAAGTACAGCCAGCCTTTCTAGTATCTCCTCTTTATCAATTTTTAGCCCATCCAGTTTCTCAACTACCTCTCCTTTTACTGTGACTTTGGCAGCATCCTCTTCCTTGGTAAAGTACTCATTTAGTACCTCAGCCATGCCTTCTGCCTTCATGAGTAGATCTCCTTTTTTGTCCCTAATCGGCCCCACCCCTCCCCTTACTATCCATTTACTGTTTACATGCATATAGAAGACTTTTGGATTCCCTTTTATGTTAGCCGCCAGTCTATTCTCATACTCTCTCTTTGCCCCTCTTATTTCTTTTTTCACTTCCCCTCTGAACTTTCTATATTCAGCCTGATTCTCACTTGTATGTCATACGCCCCCTTTTTTCTGTTTCATCTTACTCTCTATCTCTTTCGTCATCCAAGGAACTCTGACTTTAGTTGCCCTACCTTTCCCCCGCATGGGAATGTACCTAGACTGTACCTGAACCATCTACTCTTTAAAGGCCGCCCATTGTTTAATTACAGTTTTGCCTGCCAATCTTTGATTCCAATTTACCCGGACCAGATCCGTTCTCATCCCACTGAAATTGGCCCTCCTCCAATTGAGTATTTTTACTCTAGATTGCTCCTTGTTCTTTCCCATAGCTAATCTAAACCTTATGATACAATGATCACTTTTCCCTAAATGTTTCCCCACTGAGACTTGCTCCACTTGGCCCACCTCATTCCCCAGAACCAGATCCAGAAATGCCTCCTTCCTCGTTGGGCCGGAAACGTACTGGTCAAAAAAGTTCTCCTGAATACACTTCAGAAATTCCTCCCCCTCTTTGCCCTTTACACTATTACTGTCCCAGTCTATATTAGGATAGTTGAAGTCCTCCATTATCACCACTCTATGGCTCTTGCACTTCTCTGTAATACCCTGCAAATTTGTTCCTCTATATCCTTCCCACCAGTTGGTGGCCTATAGACCTCCCCCAGTAGTGTAATGGCACTTCTATTGTTCTTAACTCTAACCAAATAGATTGGTGTCCTTGACCTCTCCCGGACACCCTCTCTCTCCAGCACTGCAATATTCTCCTTAATCAATACTGCCACCAGCCCCCACCAACCCCCGACCTTTCTTTCCTTCCCTATCTTTCCTGAACACCTTTTATCTAGGAATATTTAATACCTAATCTCCAAAACCTGCCACTGAGTCCATCTCTATCTTCGGCTACCGCCTCAGGCTGTTCACAATTCCAGAGGGGATTGATTAGCTTTCGCCTGGAGGCATCATGGCTTCCCTCAGCGCCTTTGTTTTTCCTTCTGCCCGGAAGACCCCTGGCGCACTTGAGGTGGAGTGGCTGTGGTCTGCTCTGCCTTATCAGAACAGATTGGGGTGGGTGCCAGTAAAGCACCTTTGCAGAAGCGGATCCCTTTCCTGTGTTGTATCCTGTAGCCTAGGGCCATTTGATTTATATTCCCACCATTTATTTCATTGCCTCACCTCATTACCTTGAATTTGTCAGAAATAAATGTAATTTAGCCATCCATCAGCCCGCCTTATCAACCTACCCAGAGCCTTTTTTTAAATATATCTTTTTAAATATTTGGCTTGTGTAATCTCTATTATTTGAACCCCGTCCCAATTTGGAGCCAACTGCAAACTCAACTCTATTTCTGTCCCCAGCTCCAAATCATTTATACACGTTGTCAGACTCTGGTGAGCCGGTGTAGTATTTTCCGTAGTTATTTGATCAATGTTGGTAGTAACTAGAAAAATAAATGCAACTCCCTTTGTGATGGCTATGAATCGTACTGGGCCTGTTAGATAGGATTTGAATAGACTACAATGTCGCTGTCATATATTGAGATCCAACGTAAGTTTTATTTATGATCCTTCCACTTTTTTCACTGGATGGTGCAGCTGGCCTAGTTAACTGGCCTTTCACCCCTAGGATTTGGGTTTTAATAGATTCCAGACTGATAGGATAAAAGACTTTTCTTTCCGTTGGATGTAAGGGTCCCAAGTGAAATATGTTTAGGGTAGCTTCAGTCTGCATCCTACCGGGTACAGACTCACAGCAAACAATGCCCACAATGTAACGCAAATGACCACAACTCTTCTGAGGTTGGGGGATTCAGCTCCATATAGTAGAACGACCCGACAACTGACTATTCGGTACCTCAGTACGGCGAAGTGTTTGAACTGAACTTTTGACAAGAATGGAAAATTGTTAGCCATTTCCCATCACTGACACCCATCAGCTTGATAAACACACCAACAAAGCATAGAATATAAATTTAAAAAGCACAAAGTGCAGTTCTAAAGCTTTGTTTTAACAAAAGATGAAGATTGCTGTGCAGCCCTGGCTCAGTGTCACATGAAGTACAGTTTAGTCAAATTTAAGTGTAAGCTTGTCCTGGTTGAAGGGCTGAAAGTCGGTTTATTATTAGCTTTGTTGAATGATTTGAATAAAACCTGAAAGTAGACTCAAGCTCAGACAAATTATCTCACCGGTGGGCTTTCCTGTCCTATTTTATCTAATAGTTGGCGAGTACATATTGTGACAATGCCTTTCCCCAGGGGTAGGATTGCTATTATAGATAGAGTGGGCTCCTGTAATTTGGACTTTCATTTTACCAGCCTCAAATGTAGCAAGAATGACGATATTATTACTTCCATTACATTGATTTAAACGCTATTTTATTTCAAAATTTTATATTTCTGGATTTTCCATTTACTCCCCATTTGTTTCGTTGTCATATTTGGTTCTTTTACAAAATGTTTAGAAATTTGGAAAGACCTTTGACATTATTGGGTAGAAATTCCGATCAACAAAGTTTAATATGCTGGTATTACATTCCCATGCGTTCCATTTTTATGCAAGGTCAACCCTTTTGAAATAAATGGATTAACAACTGTGTAAAAAATAACACACACAGGAATGTTGTAACAACGTTTTAACTATTTATACATAAGCTTCAACAATCAGAGTTTCTACCTTTGTGACTGAACATGACATAAATTTTTAACCTCACGGCGCTGGCTAAATCCAGAGTATCTGCTAGATAAAATCCACTATTCACAGGTACTCCTGCAAAAATAGAATAGCAATTGGAAAAATAAAATCAATGATCAGGGAGTAGATTACAGATTCCGTTTGAAATTCCCCATTAGCCTATATCACTGCTGCATTGATCAATAGAGCAGATCTCGATACCTGCTTCACCCTGAAACATTTCAGAAAAAAAGTTTGAGCAACAAATCCGGCCACCGCTGCATTTCTCCTTACAGTGCTGCGTCCCACGGCAGTCCCAAATTCAGCAGCACGGCTGTCTCCAATGTAATTTTCAGTGATGCCATATTTAACGTACACCCTTTAGACAATGCTATCATGTAAAGATTATTTCTTTCTAATAAGAACATGGCCCAGTTAAGGAGAATTTTTTTTAGTGAGTTGTTATGATCTGGAATGCACTACCTGACTCCCGTCCTCAGGGCAACTTGGGATGGGCAATAAATACTGCCTTGCCAGTGCCACCCAGATCCCAAGAACAAATAAGAGGCGGTGGAACTAGCAGGATGATAACAGCCACCAATTCTGCTTCACTTGCACCACACGGGAAGAACCCCTGCACAAGGCAGATGCATCTGCAACATCCAGGCGAAAGTTTTTTTTAATTCGTTCATGGGATGTGGGTGTCGCTGGTGAGGCCAGCATTTATTGCCCATCCCTAATTGCCCTTGAGAAGGTGGTGGTGAGCCGCCTTCTTGAACCGCTGCAGTCCGTGTGATCCACAACGCTGGTTTCCTACGGCAACTGATCGCAGATAAATAGCTTGGGCGTCTGCCTCCTTTATGCAAATGACCCCATCCCTGGGATTTAGGATGGGGTTAAGGCCGGAGCTGACCAGTGGCCAGAGGTCCTAACCCACTGCACTTCCAGCTGTGGAGCATGTCTTCAGGAATTTCAGGCCGTAGGTTTTTAGAACCTCTGAAAAGGAATCCTACCCAGTCTTCAAATGAGATTTAGCCCTTAATACTTGACTTTAATTGGTGCTATAGCTCAAATCAGAGCTATATTTATTAAAACCTGTACAGGGCCGGGAAACAGTTATCACTGTAACTGCTACTTTTATTGCCTGTGGTAAGGTACCTCAGTTAACAGTAAATGTTATAAGCAGGATAAGGTTCATTTTTCTAAAAAGAAGTTAAAATAAGGATACATATTGGGGTAGATTTTCAACTTGCGTAAAACTGGTGTTGCAGATTGGCTGCCCGTTTTATAAACTGTCTGATTTTCCTTTCCATTCATTTCAAATGCAGTTTCTATAACAGCCGAACGATCTGCAACGCCAGTTTTACACATGAACAGCCAGTTGATGATCCATCCCTTTGTTTCTTGTTGCCCTTCAACTCTTTTTTAACACTAAGGTGAATTTT